>NC_054484.1:29010261-29323011 GCF_017639515.1 Carcharodon carcharias
CTCAACTCATACAAGCAGAATATGTAGCCACACCCCAATGAGAGTCAATGCTTTCAAGAGAGGAGGAGAGGGAGAAAATGCAATTTAAAAGACTTGGAATAATTAACAATACTGGTATACATGCTCTGTAGAGATTTCTAAGGTGCTGAAAACCATTTTCAAAGGAACTCAATCACTTTCATACATGACAGCACAGCCACTTTTCAAAAAGAACGAGGGAACAATAGCAGCAGTACACTTAAAAAAGGTTAAACAAAATTCAATTGAAAATTCTGTCTTCCCACTAAACCATACAGAGAAGTGGAATATAGCAGGTAAAGAAAATGAGAAGAAAACATTGTTTAAAAACATCTCGTTCTCTGATAGCTGAGTGTAGAAATGCAATACATGGTCTGTACAGCTTAATATCACACTAAAAGTCCCAAGTTATAATAGAATAGAATCATTGAATGATATAGCACAACAGACGGCCATTTGGCCCATTGTGTCTGTGCTAGTACTTTAGTAGAGGTAGTCAATTAATCCCATTCCATTGTACTGAATTCAGGAAACATTAGCATCAATTTTCCTGTGTTAGGGGAAGAGAACAATTTTTTAAAAGTGTTCCCATTCTTGACTGCCATGTCAGCTGGAAGTGTGCATTCATGGACATAACAAAGCAGGAAATTAGCCTGTGGGAGCTTTCCTTATCCAAGTAGGGCACCAGCATTTAAACACATGAAGGTTCTTGCAAAGGCTAGCAGTAAGAATTGAACCCCAGTATGGGCCACCATCTTTTGCAGAGGAGTAAAGAGAGAAAGTAAAAAGAAAATAAGTAACTACAAACCAAAATATTTTAGTTAATATTCAGTGAAGGTAAATAAATTATAAAAGCAGCAAAAATGTTGAAATGAAAAAAGAGGGAATCTCATAAAAAAAAAGTTAATGGTTTAGCCTGGACAAAAAAAATGTAATGATACCCATTATTAGTTCCGCATGATTCAATGGGTAATATACTATACAATGTGGTATTTGGTCATATAGACAAGGTTTATTATCAGATTTGATTACTGTATGTGTTCCAAGCCATAGCTGGAGCAAAATTGGTATTAGTATCCTTAGGTTAGTGAAGAGAAAAATCCAGTCAGGTTACTAAACAGTGATCCCTACCAGATGATGAGCATGTGGATGTAGACTGTGGGCAGGATTTGTCTCAGCTCTGATAGTATAAATTCTTTCAAGGCCCTGCCCCATTCTATCTCTGTAACCTTCTCCCACAACAATCCCTGAACTCTCTCCATATTTGACTCTTGCCTCTTGTGCATCTTCCCTCCACCCACACCACCCCTGTAACCCTACCACCCCCTCCAACTCCACTTCAGCCTCTCATTGGCAACCATGTCTTCAGTTACCTAAGCCCCAATCTCTTGATTTCTTTGCCTAAAAACCTCCACTTCTTTGCTCTTTATCTTGCTCGCATCCTTCTCAAAATCCAAATCTTTGACCAAGCTTTTAGCCAACCCTCCTTAATATCTTTGTTGCTTTGGTGTTCATTTTCTGATTATGCCTCTGGGACATTATGTGCCTAGGGAAATTTTTTTACAATAAAGTTATTAAACAAATGCAAATAGTTGTTGTAATTCACCAACAATCAATAGTTAGACTGACTAAACTACAAGAGCTATTTGAGAACAGCTGGAAAATTCAAGGAGAAGCCAGCAAGTTATTTGGCGTGTGTGAGATAGAGTGGTGTTTACCTTCCAAACTTTAGGACTGGTCTATTAGGTGAGAATGGTATTTTCCAGCCTCATAACTTCTTAAGTGCCTATGATTGCTGTCTTATTGAACCATGCACCAGTCTGGAATAGCACCCTCAAAGAGATGGGGGTAGGGGGAGTAAGAAAATTAAAAGAACTATAATCACAAAATATTAGTGTAATAATTTTATTACAGAGATGACAGCTCAAATGACAAGTTCTGGAATGAAAGACACACACAAAATTAAAAACCAGCGGTGTCAAACAATAGCTAAAAATGTATTACACATTGATGAATATAGTAAAATGAAATCTTTTCGTCCAGCAGCAAGACAAAAAGCCCAAACACACCGGGAAACCCCAGACCAGATCACATACTGTTCCTGGCTGAAGCAGCACACAAGTCTTTTTCAGGATCATGAAATTGCCTCTTCTGACGTTAGCTGAATTGCAGTGCCAAAGTCTGAATCAATGTTAATGAGCAACACAGTTTGTAACAAAAGGGAGGAATCTGCACCTATCCTTCTTGGGATGCTTAGGGCAACTTCCAACTGCTGTGGCGTTTGGAGTAAGCTACTTCTATTTATCCCAGTCTAAATGGGAATTGACGAATAGGCTCTGAAGAAGGGCTCAGTTTTGGACGTTTTTTTTTTTCCAACCTTGAGGAAAACATGCCTGACGTGGTCGATCCACTGCTTCATCAAAAGAGTACTTTCAGAAAAAGAAAGAAGTAAATAACGAACATCTGGTGCTTCAGGTAGACTTCTCTGAAACTACACAACCCAGCACCAAATGAATTTCAATGTGCTCACTGGAACCAAGCTTGGACCACAATCTTCAATGCTGTAGACATAGCACCTGCAAAAGCTTTCTATTGTGGGTAGCTGGATAATGGTTTAAATACTGGATTCTGGGGGGATGGCAGAAAAACATATTAAGAAACAATTTTGAATCAAGATTAAAAGTTTTTATTCCCCCACCCCTTCAATATTCCTCCCATCTCGCCTAAAGATTCCAACTCACAGTGAGTTACATTCCAAAGGTATTTTCAGCCCCAAACACCACATCTAAGTGGCCATTCTACTCATATAGCCAGCACAGAGAATGACAGCAGTTATTTCCAACAATACAGCCTGTCCTAAACAATAGTCATACATGACCAACTTTCCAGGAGTCACTGGACAGTGATCAAGAATGAGAACTGAGACCAATTTTTTTTCCTTCTCTGTTCCAAACACTCTTGAGGTTTAACATATTGCACTTACTGCCATTCCAGCTGAGATCAGCTAGTTTAGCATAGACTGGAAATCAGCCTGGTTCTTCCTGGTCCACACGACTCATTAATAGATGCTTCAAATAACTACTTCTATAATCCTAAGAAAAATCTGTCAAGAAACACTTCAGTTACTTTGTAAAGTCTCCCATTAGTCAATAAATCACGTGGACAAATGTAAAACACTACAGGATATTAGTCTAAATAGATACACTGCATATAATTCAGATCTATCTAAAATCCAAGCAGTCTTCATCGAGGAGTAAAAGCTTCAGCTCAGCAGCACTCCGACCTGTGCTACGAACAAGCCAGTGATTATTAAGGGCAGCTAGCAGTAAATTAATAGTAGAGGGGTAAACTAATGAAACTTCACAGTTGAATGAGAATATGTTAGGGTGATTCAGAATGGGGTCCTAGCCCTAGCTGCTCACGAAAGAGAGCAGTGGGCTCTAGTCTGAAATTTTAGGGGAAAACAAGTGGGTGGCTAAGCTGACACAGACAGCTAAGGTAGTTGCCACAGAGCCAATTGCGATTGTACAGAGTGGCAAGTTGTAGGCAAAACTAACTTTAAATTTTTTAATGGAAAAACTAGCACAAAGTATGAAAAAATTGTGAAAACAGGAAATCAGAGGGTGTAAAAAGGAAGTGTGCCAACATAAATTTTATATATAATTGATTTTGAAGATTACCATTTTTAACTAAAGCATATCTACGCAATGAAGTCTGCATTCCTCACAATACTCTTAAATATTAGACAATTAATATCAGTAAATTTTGAAGATTTCTTGCATAGGCTGGAATGTTCCATCTTTTGTGAAAAAAACCCACCTCATGACCTGCCTGGGAAAACCCTAGTAATACACTTTCATAGTGTTCAGTTGTCACTTTCATTGTGGACATTTCGGTGTTAACTCTCCAAGAGGAGAATTTTCGACCACAATGCAAACAACTTCCCGACAAGTGCTCTCTTAAAGCCAAGTTCCATTCTGGCAGCTCAAAATTGGCAAATTTACTCTTCTGCTGTATTGCTGCCTACAAGTCTCAATATTGCATTTTTTTTATCCCACTCCCAGCAAATTTTGTCCACCTACTGAGGGTACTAAGTTACCCTGCAGGATGATTCTTCGGAAATTACCCATCTTAAGGTGCCATAACCAAGCGGCCACTCTTCACAATTGATTCCACTGAACATCAGCAGGCCACTTAACTTGAAGGACGCTAAGCTAAGCCAATCCTGTTCTCACCGGACATCCACATGTGCACATTCCAGTAGGATCAGCAGACTGTGATTAAGATTCTATATTTTCACTATACACCATGGGGATGCTGAAACACCAACGGTCAGTCCAGCTAATTGAGCAGCAACTGAAAATCAAACTTGGGACCTTCTGCTGTGCACAGCTTTGTGCTACAAATGACATTGTTCTTAACCGTTAGGCAACTGGGGCAATTATCCCTAATTATACATCAAATAACTGATAATGTAGAAAGTAGCAAATAAGCAACATCTAAATGGGTTGCAAAAATACATTACTTACATTTAAGTTGAAAGAAATGGGTTTCAGTTCATTAACTTTAATTGGTTGATTAATGAATGATTCATCCTCTTCAGAGACATGAGGCTTGTTACTCAATTCATTATCATCATTGCTCTCAACAATTTTCTTGCATTTCTAAGGAAGAAATATCCAGATGGTGCACAAAAAGATGAATATAAACAAAAGAGCAAATGCTATTAAAGATAATGCAATTAAATCCTTTCATCGCCAAGGTGAGGAAACACTATGTAGAGTTGTGGGGTATAATTTTTAGCCAAAAACAGCTCCTAGGATGGCACAGTTGGTAAATTTGCTGCTGTGGTTAGGAGTTAAGCCATGAAAGGTCCCTGGTTTTCATGGCAGTGTGCTGTAATTGGCTTCTATACGCCTTTATGTGAGGGGAAAATGAGGGGGGAGGGGGGACAGGTGAGGCGAGGGGGAATGGAAACGGGAGAGGGGTGGGGTGGGGTGGGGGGGAGGGAGACAGGAGAGGGGTGGGGCGGGGGGGAGGGAGACGGGAGAGGGGTGGGGCGGGGGAGAGGGGTGGGGCGGGGGGGAGGGGAGGGGTGGGGTGGGGGGAGGGAAACGGGAGAGGGGTGGGGGGGAGGGAAACGGGAGAGGGGTGGGGTGGGGGGGAGGGAAACAGGAGAGGGGTGGGGTGGGGTGGGGTGGGGGGGAGGGAAACGGGAGAGGGGTGGGGTGGTGGGGGAGGGAAACGGGAGAGGGGTGGGGGTGGGGGGGAGGGAAACGGGAGAGGGGTGGGGGTGGGGGGGAGGGAAACGGGAGAGGGGTGGGGTGGGGGGGAGGGAAACAGGAGAGGGGTGGGGTGGGGTGGGGTGGGGTGGGGTGGGGGGGAGGGAAACGGGAGAGGGGTGGGGTGGTGGGGGAGGGAAACGGGAGAGGGGTGGGGTGGGGTGGGGTGGGGGGGAGGGAAACGGGAGGGGTGGGGTGGGGGGGAGGGAAAGGGGAGAGGGGTGGGGTGGGGGGGAGGGAAAGGGGAGAGGGGTGGTGTTGGGGGGGAGGGAAAGGGGAGAGGGGTGGTGTGGGGGGGAGGGAAACAGGAGAGGGGTGGGGTGGGGTGGGGGGGAGGGAAACGGGAGGGGTGGGGTGGGGGGGGAGGGAAAGGGGAGAGGGGTGGGGTGGGGGGGGAGGGAAAGGGGAGAGGGGTGGGGTGGGGGGGAGGGAAAGGGGAGAGGGGTGGGGTGGGGGGGAGGGAAAGGGGAGAGGGGTGGGGTGGGGGGGAGGGAAAGGGGAGAGGGGTGGGGTGGGGGGGAGGGAAAGGGGAGAGGGGTGGGGTGGGGGGGAGGGAAAGGGGAGAGGGGTGGGGTGGGGGGGAGGGAAAGGGGAGAGGGGTGGAGTGGCGGGGAAGGGAAACGGGAGATGGGTGGGGTGGGGGGGAAGGAAACGGGAGAGGTGACAGGGGAGGGGAAGGGGAGTGGGGTGGGGAGGGGAAGGGGAGTGGGGTGGGGAGGGGAAGGGGAGTGGGGTAGGGAGGGGAAGGGGAGTGGGGTGGGGAGGGGGAGGGGAAGGGGAGTGGGGGGGGGTGGGGAGGGGGAGGGGAGGGAAACAGTAGAGGCGAGGGCGTGAGGAAGGCAAATGGGAGAGGAAAAGGGATGGGAGAGGCAAAGGAGTGGGGGAGGCAAATGGGAGGGGGGGAGGGAAAGGGGAAACGGGAAAGGAAGGGGGAGGGAGAGGCGAGGGGTAGGAGAGGGGCAAGGGCGCAGGCCGGTGGGGGGCGGTGAGGTGGGAGGAGGGGTCAAGGTGGGAGGAGGCGAAGCGGGGGAGTGCGCAGTGAGGGTGGCAGGGCAGCAAGGAGGAGGGAAAAAGGAGAGGGAAGGGAGTGGGAAACAGGAGTGGGAAGTAGGAGAGGGAAATTGGAAGCGGAGTGGGGAAATAGGAGGGAGAAATGTGAGGGGCGATGGGGAAACGGGGGTGGGGTGATTGGGAAAACGGGAATGGGAGGAGTGGGAAATGGGATTGGTTACTTTCCCTGCTTAGTGACCACACTGTTGATCACCTTGACTTTCAATTAGATTGAAGCTGATGGCGGGAAAGGGAAAATCCACACCACAGAGACTATTATATCTTAGTTGGCAGTTTTCTTTGAGGTCAACAGCAAGCATCATTGCTTTGTGGCTAACTGCAAAGTCCAGGGCTATAAATGTAGTTTACTCAACAGTTGTTTATAAAATTGTGAAATTATTTCTCAGTTCCATCGATTCTCCAGTTATGTCATTTGCATTTCCTCATTGTGTTCCTAGCTTGTTATCATTCTCGGTCATCTCTTTTGTTAAACTTTCTCTGCAATTTTAAACCCCACCCCACTACCCCTCCAGTCCCCCCAACTTGCTCCAGATTGCAACTGCAGTATGGTTCCATGGGCATTGGTTATCTGTCAGTTCTCTGGTCATAATTCACACTTGAATCTAGACAATGAGTGTTGAATTCCCAATCTCAACCAGCTGTGCAG
This sequence comes from Carcharodon carcharias, assembly GCF_017639515.1. Lineage (NCBI taxonomy): Eukaryota > Metazoa > Chordata > Chondrichthyes > Lamniformes > Lamnidae > Carcharodon > Carcharodon carcharias. Next base: position 29,017,279 of record NC_054484.1, read on the forward strand.
GTCCACAGTGTGGAAAGAAAAAACAAAAAAAAAATCAGGCTTAAGAGTGATTCCCAGGCTACTGCCATGCACTTTCAAACAGCTAGCTCAGAGACACTTTGGCAAAGATATGGCAATAGGTCATGAACCTTCCGTGCTTTAAGCCACAGGTCTCTACAAATCAAGAAAACGCAGAGAAATCAAAAGGCAAAAAATTACAATGTAAAAATCAATATTTACCTCTGTGAGTTCTTCTATTGATGAACAACCTATTTTTTTGGTGATCACATTTTTAACAAGGGGCACAACAGGTTTCAGGTTTGCTGGCAAAGGCATACCAGCTTTGGCACACATGGCTGCAGCATTGGCTTTTGCTATCTCTAGCAATTGTGCTTTATCTGTAAGAAATATAAATCCTCAGTATATTTTTGGTCAGTTCTTGAGCAAGATAACTTACATGTTTGCTCTCTTTCCCTCAAAAGCAGTATTTTTCAATGTGGCAGAATTATTCACACACAAATTACAAGTCTTTTAAAAACAGCTGTCATTAATTAATGAAAACTTCACAATAGCACAAACTACAAGGAGTCCACTTTCCAAAATCAAGGAAAGGGTCGACTATCAGCTCACGGTCCCTTAAGAATGCTGGCTTCTGCGTTTGAATCCAGCAGATGCTAATGGGATAAATGCCCCTCCGTTTTAATAGGTATATGGATCTTATCGGAACGAAATCTGGCCAATGTTAGCACAATTTAAATGGTTTCTTCCAAACTGGGGTCAATCAAACTGAAATGCCACAAAAATAGCCAATGTGGAAAGGGAAAATACTAACATGGTTGCAGCAGGGACAGTTGCTGAATTTAGGGTACACTGTTAGGTAGTACAGACAAGGTTTTTTTTAAACTATAAAACACTATTGCTTTAAAACTAAGTAAATTCTAGCTCTTGCATTCCCACCATGAAAAAGTCAATCCCAGCCATTTCTTGATAAGAAAGTATAGTGAAGAAAACCACACATTAAAAAAAAAAGTTGCATCTTACCCAAGTCTGTGAGGCGCTCAGGTGTTCTGCTGGCACTCTGTCTCCTTAAAGGAGATCTAGATCTCCTCCGCCAATCAGGTGACCTCCTTGTCCTCACAAGCTTACTATGGTATGCTCTAGAACTTGGTTGATGACATCTCCTGTCACTGGACCTTGATCTAGGTCTTGGTGAGTGTGATCGCTTGACTCTGGATTTTGATCTCATGGGAGATCCTGAACAAGTCCTACTCCTGTGTTTTGAACGTGAACGTGACCTAGAACAATGCCGTGATTTTGATTGCTGTTTGGTCCTTGTTATAGAGTGTGACCTTGATCTACTGTGTAACCTTGAAGGAGACCGAGATTTCGATTTTGATGGTTGTTCATTCTTTGCTATAGAGTGAGAACTAGACTGTTTCCTTTTAGACTTTGGGGATGATTCTGTGTGTTTCTTCTGTTCCCTTGAGGTTGATTTTGACTGAAGTTGAACTGGTGATAGTTGTTTCCTGGAATATGAACTCTGGGGTGTATGATGCCGACTGCTGGAGCTGGCATGTGATTTCTTTACAGGAGAATGTTGAGAGTGGGAATGCAGTTGGGACTTATGATGCTTTGCGGACTTTGAATGAGATCTTGACCGACTTCTTTTTGTTCTCCTTGTCTCAGTTCTGTTATTTTTACTCTTTTCGTCAACAGTCTGAGTAGATTTTGACTGTACGTTGTCCAAACCACTACTTTGAAACAATGTGGATTCTTGGTTCTGTTCACCAGCTAATGCTACAGCCAATAATCCAGAAACATTTCCAACTGTCTTACATTCTTTACTAACACTTATGTCAGCAACACTGTTCTCTTTGACATGTAGACTTTTGTCACAATTGTCCTGTAACAATGGCTTCTTTTCAACCACAAAGCTTTCTTTCCCAACTCCCATTGTTACAACAGTATTTGTATCAGCTCCTTCATCAAATGCATTTTTATTTGACCCAGTTCTGCTTGATTTTGTCAAAAGGGAGATATTTTTATTCTTCCTGCTGCTACATTCATTGTTTAAAGATGACTTAGACTGAGATTGTGATTGTAACTGTAAGCCAGACTCTGCTTTCCGACTCGAACGAGATCCTGAACGAGACCTAGAGCGGTCTCTCTTTTCGTCTTTCTTTCTCCTCTTCTTTTTCTTCTTCTTTTTGCTTTTGTGCTTGTGATGATGCTTGTGTTTATGTTTTTTGTTTTTCCGTCTTGATGGAGTTATACTACCTTCTTTATTGTCCAAAGCTGGGGATTTAATTTGTTCTGTTGCTACACTTTCTGCAGTTAAATTCTCTTTATCTGAATAAGAAAAGAAAATGAAAAACTAGAGGCAGTGGCCTACATAAAGATTCAAACCACAAGTTCAATTTTGCTCTACATCAAAAATTGTTGCACATAAGTTTAAAAAGTCAGAATCAAAAATATACCACACAGTACAAAGGCAATGGAGATTATGATAAACCTTTATAAAACACTGGCTTAGCCCTAACTGGAGTGCTGTGTCCATTTCTGGGCATACTTCAATAAGGACATGAAGACTCGGAGAGAGTGCAGGGAAAGATTTATGAGAATGGCTTCAGAGATAAGAAATTTTAGTTACATGGATAGATTAGAGAAGCTGGGATTGTTCTCTTTAGAGAAGATTGAGAGGAGATTTGATAGAGATGTTCAAAATTTTGAGGGGTCTAGACAAGGTAGAGAGAGAAACAGTTCCCATTGATGGGAGGGTCAAGAACCAAAAGTCACTGACTTAAAGTGAATCAAAAGCGACATGAAGAAAAACTTATTTTACGCAATGAGTGATTAGCATCTGGAGTGCACTACCTGAAAGGGTTGTAGAGGCAGATTCAATTGTGGCTTTTAAATGCACATAAAGCAAGGGGAAAGGGCAGGTGAGCGGAATTAGCTAAATTGCTCTTGCAGAGAGCTAGTAGGGAATTGATGGGCTGAATGAATTCGTCCTGTGCTATAGCCATTCGATGGTTTTATTCTATCTGTACATTCAATTCTCAGTCAGAAGAATTCCACATATATTATACAACTGAGCAAATTCAAATAGACTTCTTTTTATTCATTCGTGGGATGTGTGAGTTGCTGGCTAGGCCAGCATTTGTTGCCTATCTCTAACAGCCCTTTAGAAGGGGATGGTGAGCTGCCTTCTTGAGCCACTGTAGTCCATGTGGTTTAGGTACACCCACAGTGCTGTTAGGGAAGGAGTTCCAGGATTTTGACCCAGCAACAATGAAGGAATAGCGATATATTTCCAAGTCAGGATAATCAGTGCTTTGGAGAGGAACTTCCAGGCGGTGGTGTTCCCATGCATCTGCTACCCTTGTCCTTCTAGATGGTAGTGGTGTTTGGAAGGTGCTATCTAAGGAGACTTGGTGAGTTCTTGCATTGCATCTTGTAGATGGTACACACTGCTGATAATGTTCATCATTGGTGGAAGGAGTGAATGTTTGTGGATGGGGTGCCAATCAAGTGGCTTTATCCTGGATGGTATCAAGTTTCTTGAATGCTGTGGGAGCTGCACTCATCCAGACAAGTGGAGTGTAATCCATCACAGTTCTGACTTGTACCGTGCAGATGGCGGACCCCCGTGCAGGGGGTCGAATTATTCACCACAGGATTCCTAGCCTCTGACCTACTCTTGTAGCCACAGTATTTATATGGCTGGTCCAGTTTAGTTTCTGGTCAATGGTAACCCACAGGATGTTGATAGTGGGGGAATTCAACGATGGTAATGCCATCTCTTGTTGGAGATGCTCATTGCCTGGCACTTGTAAGTGAGCGTTACTTGCCACTTGCCAGTCCAAGCCTGGATGTTGTCCAGGTCTTGCTGCATTTGGGCATGGACTGCTTCAGTATCTGAGGAGTCGCAAATAGTGCTGAACAATGTACAATCATCAGCGAACAAAACTACTTCTGACCTTTTATGGAAGGAGGGTCATTGATGAGGCAGCTGAAGATGTTTGGACTTAGAACACTACCTGAGGAACTCCTGCAGTGATGTCCTGGAGCTGAGATGATTGACCTCCAACAACCACAACCATCTCACTTTGTGCTAGGTATGGCTCCAAACAGTGGAGAGTTTTCCTCCTGATTCCCATTGACTCTAGTTTTGCTAGGGCTCCTTGATGCCACACAGTCAAATGTTGCCTTGATGTCAAGGGCAGTCACTCTCACCTCACCTCAGGTGTTCAGCTCTTTTGTCCATGTTTGAACCAAGGCTGTAACGAGGTCAGGAGCTGAGTGACCCTGGTGGAACCCAAACTGAGCGTCAGTGAGCAGGTTATTGCTAAGCAAGTGCCACTTGATAGCACTGTTGATGACATCTTCCATCACTTTACTGATGATCGAGAGTAAAATAATGGGGTGGTAATTGGCCAGGTTGTAATTGTCCTGCCTTTTATGGACAGGCCATACCTGGGCAATCTTCCACATTGTCAGGTAGATGCCAGTGTTGTAGCCGCACTTGAACAGCTTGGCTAGGGGCACGGCAAGTTCTGGAGCACAAGCTTTCAGTACTATTGCCAGAATATTGTCAGGGCCTTTGCAGTATCCAGTACCTTCAGCCGTTTATTGATATCACGTGGAGTTAATTGAATTGTCTGAACACTGGCATCTGTGATGCTGGGGACCTCTGGAGGAGGCCGAGATGGATCATCCCCACATGGCACTTCTGCTGAAGGTTATTGCAAATGCTTCAGCCTAATCTTTTACACTGATGTGCTGGGCTCCTCCATCATTGAGGATGGAGATATTTATGCAGCCTCCTCCTCCAATGAGTTGTTTAGTTGTCCACCACCATTCATGACCGGAGGGGCAGGACTGCAGAGCTTAGATCTGATCTGTTGGTCATGGAATTGCTTAGCTCTATCTATCGCTTGATGCTTATGCTGTTTGGCATGCATGTAGTCCTGTGTTGTGGCTTCACCAGGTTGACACCTCATTTTTAGGTGCTGCTCCTGGCATGCCCTCCTGCATTCTTCATTGAACCAGGGTTGATCTCCTGGCTTGGTGGTAATAGTAGAGTGGGGAAATGACGGGCCATGAGGTTACAGATTGTGGTTGAGTACAATTCTGTTGCTGCTGATGGCCCACAGTGCCATGTGGTTGCCCAGTCTTGAGATACTAGCTCTGTTCGAAATCTATCCGATTTAGCACGGTGGTGGTGCCACACAATGGAGGGTATCCTCAATGTGAAGACGGGACTTCATCTCCACAAAGACGGCACAGTGGTCACTCCTACTGATACTGTCATGGACAGATGCATATGCAGCAGGCAGATTAGTCATGATGAGGTCAAGCATGTTTTTCCTTTTTGTTGGTTCCGTCACTACCTGCCGCAGACCCAGTTTAGCAGCTATGTCCTTTAGGACTCGGCCAGCTCAGTGCGCAGTGGAGCTACCGAGCCACTCTTGGTGATGGACATTGAAGTCCCCCACCCAGAGTATATTCTGCGCCCTTGCCACACTCAGTGCTTCCTCCAAGTGGTGCTCAACAGAGGAGTACTGATTCATCATCTGATGGTGAGGACAGTATGTGGTAATTAGCAGGAGGTTTCCTTGCCCATGTTTGACTTGCTGCAAAGAGACTTCATGGGGTCCCGAGTCGATTTTGGGGACTCCCAGGGCAACTCCCTCCTGACCACTGTGCCGCCACCTCTCAATGCTAGTGACAAGTAGGCCAGATCAGGTAAGGACGGCAGATTTCCTTCCCTTTTTACTTCAATCGATAATGGTATCATGGTCATCATTAATTCCATATTTTTATTGAATTCAAAATGTTACCATCTGCTGTGGCCCCCAGAGAATTACCCTGGGTCTCTGGATTACTTGCCCAGTAGCAATACCCCAAGCCACCGCCTCCCCCTGCTGTACTGTCCTTGTATGAACAATTTGTACTTATATGACGCCTTCAACGTAGGAAAACATCCCAAAGCTTTTAAAGACATGCATTTGTACAGAGTGCCTTTCAAAACCTGCAGTGAAGTACTCTCTTGATTGTACTGTAGTCACTGTTGTAATTGTAGGAAATCAGTAGGCTTGATGACAAATAGCTATTAGTTCAAAAACCAAATTCCTCTGCAAGAGATAAAAGTTATTTTTCATTCTAATATTATTTTAATTGTCTGATTTCCAGACTGGTTGAGGCATCAAATTTAACAGCAAACACATCACATCATACAATGCCCAACATTATGCTGAAACACAATTAAATTATGTGCTGGGGGATAAGGCAGGGGACACAGTATGTAGCCCCCACTCTTGGAATTCTGGCAATGGTTTTAATCTGCCAAAATCCATCTTAGTGTAACTTCTAGGATTTTGTCTAGCAGCTGTGAGTGGTACTTTGACTTCACCAGAGCAATTGTTGAAAATATTAGCTTGCACAGCTAAGATGAGACAAACATGGCACACCGCTTGGCACTAACAATTCCCAAAACCAGATATTCACCTCCAGTCAAGGCATTTTGCTATATTTTCAGCAGTGTTGGTCTCAGTCATGCATCCACCTCACAGTGTAAGCAGATCCATCTCCTGTCCATGGAGAGCAGTTACACGTGTTCTTGCAAGTTCCTGATTTCAATGCAAAATTTATATTTTGTGAATGCAAGATTGAAACTATGGAAATCAGCAAACCTCTAAAAAAAAATTCCAGAATATTTCGAAGCCAAGCTGCATAATGATCTCTCCAAAAATCATGGTCAGCTACAAAGTTTGTAAAGTAGTAAAGCATCGTTCTTCCATTTAGGGTCGTGGAATCATTATGGCATTGAAGGAAGCCATTCAGCCCATCGAGTCTATGTCAGCTCTGTGTAGCACAATCCAATGAGTCCCATCCCCCCTCTATCCCCTGCAAGTGTATTTCCCTCAAGTGCCTATTCAATTTCCTTTTGAAATTATTCATCGTGTCCATTTCCACCATCTTCGTAGGTAGCAAGTTCCAAGCCAATACAATCTGCTGTATAAAAAGTTCTTCCTCACAGACCCCCTACATTTCTTGCCCGAACCTTAAACCTGTGTGCCCTAGACTTTCTATGATCGAGTAAAGGGAACCACTTTGCTCTGTCTGCCTTATATAAACCTTTCATTATTTTGTACACCTCTATCAAATCACCCAACAATCTCCTTTGCCCCCAGGAGCACAACCCCAGCTTTTTCAACATAGCCTTGTAGCTAAGATCCATCACCCATGGAACCATTTTGGTAAATCTCCTCTGCACCTCTCAAGGGCACTCATCCTTCCTAAAGTGTGGTGACCATAACTGGACACAGTGCTCTAGTTGTGGCCTAACCAGGGCTTTATGAAAGTTCAGCATAATTTCCCCAATTTTGTTTTTGGCAAATGAACAGTTTCAACTTTGCCTAAAATTCTGCCAGATTGCATTCAAGATCACAAACTGTCCTTTTCCTGCAGCTTCACATTCATTTCATCTAGGTAACTACCTGGTGAGAAAGAACCAAACAGACTTCCAAGTTTTATTATCAATTTCAGAGAAGTTCTTCAGTTTGCAGTGCTCATCAAATAAATCAATGGCGGGTTGCAGGTTTGACAAATCTTTCCATCACTTGCCCCGATCAATCCAGCACATTTTCGAGATGTACACGGTTTCTGAATAAGAGCCATTGGTCTCTTCCTGCCGCTAAACAAACTGACAATGATTTAGATCAGATAAACTCAGTGATGTTTACAGCTATTTTTATCGCACCTTTTAATGAACCATCAGCTTTATTCTCAGAGTGTGGCACTTGTGGTGAATTATTCAGAGAAATTAAACCAGGTGTGGTTTTTCAAACTCAGAGTTTTTCAAAAAGCAAAATACAGGTTCTGATGAAGGGTCATTGCGTTGAAGTGCTCTCCATTTCTCCCTCCAGATTCTGCCAGACCTGCTGAGTAGTTCCAGAATTTTCTATTTTTATTTCGGATATTTTCCCACCAAGGTAACTAAGCCAGGGGTTCAACCAATCATGGCAGATGCAACATTAGTGGTAACAGAGGTTAGATTGGCTAGGTTCAATTCAAACCTTTCAATGGCAAATTCTGCAGCAGCCAAAACCACAGTCAGATCCCCGTGTGAGGTCTTTTATTTCTATAAGCACCAACAGCTCTTTACTGTAATTTAGTGCAATTTTAGTAATATAGTTAAAATGTGTATCATCAAAAATATACATTTTTAAGAAGGGTGTCCAGTCCTCCATCTATGAGTAACTTGATTTTGAAATTACTTTAAACAACTATAAAGAATAATTTACTAATTTCATTGTATATACAGTATAGCGGATCAAGACCTTTTATGTTGTCCAAAACTATCTTTCAGAAAATTATACAAAAAAATGTCATATTTGGTAATCAGGAATGCCACAACTGCCAAAATAGTGGGTATGGTAGCCTAATGGTTATGGTACTACCTTGCAACCAAGAGGTCAAATCCCGTCTTGGCAAATTGAGAAACTGAATTCTGACCTAGCACCACCATGAATGTGGACTATTATATAAATCCAATTGATTCCTAACCTCCAGCTCTTCCCACACAAACCTTGACTGATTGATTCTTAATATCTTAAGTGGTCACTCAATTGTAAATGTAACAATAAGAGAAATGGCTAAGCCTATCGGGAAGGATCTAGACATCGTTTCAGGGCAAATCACAGGCAGTCGCAGCAACATCTGTAGCTTGTTGTCCACCGTTTTTGAATGCTGTCTCTCAGACTAACCAAGCAACAGCCTGATAAATTCGTACTCATACCTTTTAGGCAACAACCCAAAATTCTGATCTAATGGTGTACCAATGAATAGATGTGGTCTCTTACATGGACCTTTTATGACTTCACATCAATTTAAGGCCAAGGAAGCTTCCTGATTCCTACTTACCACTTCCCCTTTCAGCTGATAAATCAGTATGCCTTCAAATCCACACTGAATACTGCTTGGAGGAAGTGCTAAGGGAACCAAAGGCATAATGGACCAGAGTTTACTGTAATTGGTAAACAAATAGCACCCGCCATTCATTAGACTTGACTGTTTAATTCTGACGTGCTGTGGCATAGCAAGTTGCTGCAAGGGCATCTGGAACCTGTGTGAACAGGGCAAACAACTGTGCGCCTCTCTAACTAAGCAGATTGAAGAATTGTTAACAAACAGCACAGAGTTTGAATCACAAAGTATAAGTTCGAATAGTAAATTAAATATCAAATTGGGTAGAGAGAAAAATGAAGAGAGGGGGAAAGAAAGATTGATTTATGAGAAAAAGAGAAAAGAGAGAAACAGAAAAAAATTATTTTTTGAATTGGCAACATTAATTAAAAGCTGAAGGAATGAGACTCCATTCATGTAGAAGTTAATTTTCAGCATCAGGATTTATATCTGGTAGTAATTAAGGCTCATTGTGCCATACTTGTACTGAAATGGACATGCCCTAATTCCTGTGGCTAGATTAGTCCATATCTACAACATAAATACAGGATCTTAATGTCGTTCAAAATGCCACTTTCATGCAGCTTACAGAGGAGCAACACATCTCAAACAGCAACCTCTGCAGGAGTGGCAAAGACCTAGTGAAGACAAAGTCTCATCTTCACTTTTAGGACATTCTCCATTATGTAATACCATGGTGATTAAATGGGACAGATTAAGGGCAAATCAAATGGCAGTGAGAGCCATCAGTAGAATGGTATACCAGCATAATCTGTAACCTCATGGCCCAGGACAACCTTCACACCTCTGTCTCCTGCAAACCAATTCAACCCTGGTTCAATCAAGATTATGGAAGAATGTGAGACAAAGCAATCAAGCACACATTAGAATGTGGCACCAACCTCAATTTTGATATGTTATAGCACATTCACTAGCTTAAATTCAAGCAATGTTTTTAATTTTAAAAATTGCATTTTGAAAACATTATAAAAATTATATTCTAAAAGCCCTTTTAAGGCCAGAGATGACACTAAACAGTTAAGACACATATTAAAAAGTTTACAAGTATGGACATCTCCTTCAAAAAAGATGAGTTCTCATCTGATGTGACAGCATGCTTCAATGATGAGAAAAGTAGAATAAAATTAAGAAATGGAAATGGGGGAGAAAGAGGATCTGTACGCACCAGGATTATTATTTTGATGATCCTCTTGAAAACCAGATAACACATGATAGGTATCATTCGTAATCGGTTCCTCCTGTACATCCACAGTGGTATCAACCACATCTTCAGATGCTTTTGCCTCCACTACAGGTTTAATTTCACCGTTTGCCCCATTGATCACCTTTTCACTGGAAGAATAAAGAAAACTGTATTCATACACAAGCCTTGGGTATGTTTGTCAACAAACTATCAATTGTAGGAAGTAACAGTCAAACCAGATTCTGTCCTCACCTGACATCAATAAGAGTTTCAGAGAATGCTACAAAGGTCAGAATAACACACCATTATCAACCAATATTTGAAGAGACTTCCATTATTCAGAAATAACGCAGTAGTGTTTAAGCTGTCTAGATATATTATGGAAAATTCAAAGTCTCTTTCAAGACAGTGACATACAAATGTTTTTCTTCATGGGGGGAAATTGCTCAAGGCAACTTGGTTACACCTTACTGTGTGCCTAAGAAACAGGTAGGTTTACATTTAATAGTCACAAACACAACACCGGATTTCTATTGTGTCATCATGGGAATGCTTCTAGCGGATTTCTATCGTGTCATCATGGGAATGCTTCTAGAGGGAAATAAATTAGCAGCATGGCAAGACCAAGAGCAACACTGGCAAGGTCCTTGAAGAAGAATCTTGGTCAAGAAATTGTGTCAGTCCCAAGACCTTTTTGAAAATGGCCAATCATATGGAAGTTCAGTACCACATGTACCAACCATACCACAAATTAACTTATACACCGACTATTAACGGATGTTGAGAAAGTCGTCTTTAAAATTGAAAGCTTAGATTAGAACATTTCTAAAAATCTCAATTAACAAATCAAGTAACAACTCTCCAATTCAAGAACTCCTGGAAGTCAATTCTCATGCCATGTGCCTGCTGCAGTTCGAACGTTACTTTGTGATATACAAAAAAAATCTATGTTTAAATTACACACCATCTGAAAGTGTGGAGGAAGCAATTCCGTAGGAAATTTCAAAAGGTAAACGAAGACATACACGAGGAGGACAAGTTTGCAGAGTTTTGGGGAAAAGGCTAGGTGTGGGACTAAATTGAGATGGTTATTCTCTGCACCTTTCTCTCCTCCTTTAGGATGTTCTTTAAACTTCTTTAGTCAAGCTTTTGTTACCATCCTGATGGATCCCCCTTTTGCTCAGTGTCAATATTTGTCCAATTATGGCCCTGTGAAGAGCCTTGGGAGATTTTCCTATGTTAAAGCAACCAATTAAATGCTAGCTGTTTCTTGTGGCAGAATAGATATACAAAAGCAAGAATTCACTTTCGTAGAGAGTTAGAGAAGATCATTGGATCAAACAGGTAACAATCGATTCCACCACTAAAAGTTAGTGCTTACCAAGTTCACACACATCAGTGAACCAAAGTTGTTGCTTCACTGTAACAAGAACAGATCGCTTTCTTAAAATCTCCTCAGAGATAATCCAAGTTTGCAAGGACAATATTTAAAATCATATTGCACCATTTTTCTTGTCAACATTTCAAATGGGCATATAGCAAGAAAATTTTACTCATCCATACATTTTACTGAAATCTCAGTGAAACAAATGTACTGTCCCAACACTTTACACATTTACCATTACACATCTCTGAACTCATGGTGACAACACTGGCCTGGTGACTGAAACACAGTCTTCAGATCTGCTGTCCTAATCCAATGAGTTGCTACAATCAAGATCCGTAAAAAACTATGAGGCCTTCACGTTAACTCCTTCAGCTGCAGCCCACAATACAAAATTATCCATCTTCGGTAACCAAATCACATTAAGGATTTGGATTAAGTTCCGTAGAGTCAGAGAAGTTTCACTACTATTCACAGTTTTTCTCAAATCATTTGTTAGCATTTTACTGTGTTCTCAACATAATGTTGTCCAGCGAACACAAATTTTATATTTTGCTAATTTAAAGTCACAGGCATTTTTCAGTATATTGGCACCAGAACAGTACAAAAAAAAACATATTTAAGCGAACACTTTTTAATGCTGTGCACTATTAATTAATCACTTCAAACAGTTCTCAATGAAACTACATGACAGGCTTGCAATTATCCATGTTTCACTTAAGTGCAGTTTAGTTTCAATTGAATGGGCCTGGATTTTGCAGTTGAAATAACGGTGTTCACTGTTACTATGAGGTAAATCGGAATGCAATCTCTGGCACCTGCAGACATGCAGTTAATTTGGGAAGCTGTCATCTGATTTGCCCTGCTCCTCCATAATCTCTGCTATACTGGTGCCTCAATGATAGATCCAGCATTAAAAGTTACGAATTTGCGGTAATTACCCAATAGTTTCCAGATAAACATGCCAAAAAAAGTTAGAGCTAGTGTATTCAGGTGTAACTGAATTTTTAACAGCACGACAAGTCTTGATTACTGCCAAACGACCTCTCTGGCCCTGAACATTTTGAACTCAATGTAAAATTTAAAGTTCAAATCATGAGGGGTGTGGACAGAGTAGATAGGAAGAAACTATCCCCTTTGGCAAAAGGAATCAGAACCTAAGAATACCAGTTTAAGATGACTAGCAAAAGGAGAAATGGTAACATGAAGAATTTTTTTTTTATAAGCAGAGTGGTTAGGATTGGGAATGCCTGCAAGAATGGTGGAGGCAAAAATAAACAAAAGAGAATTGGATAATTACCTGAAGAGAAAAAACCTGCAGAGCCATGGGGAAAAGGCAGGGTGGTGGGACTAGGTGAGTTGCTCTTGCAGATAGCCGGCACAGACACAAAAGTCTGAATGGCCTCCTTCTGTGCTGTAACCATTCTATGACAAGTATGGAGTCTCATTTCTTCAGAATTTAATTAATGTAGATTTTAAAAAGCATAAAATAAATCATTTTTATTTGTTATCTTTTTACTCTCCCTCTTAATCTAATCTTTCTTTCCTTCTCTTTAATTTGCTTTCTGTACATGACCTTAGATTTAAGTAAATATTCCAATTTATACTTCTAAGTTTAGACTGTGTACACGTGTCTCAGTCAGGATTCTTCAATCTGATTGAATAGGTATACAAATGCCTACACCCCAAACCCCCTGTAGATGGCACCATTAATACACAAAATTAATATACAGAGTTCTAGTAACAGCTGATGAAGGGGTACATCAAAAGTATTAACTTATTTTTTCTCTTTACAGATGCTGACTGACCTGAGTATTTTGAACATTTTTTTATTTCAGATTTCTAGTATTTCCAGGCTTTAACCCCTTTTCATGAGGAAATGGTTTTTTAAAAGGACTCTAACTCCATAAATATGTAATAATCTCTAAACACTATAAATTGCAGCCAAAATTAAACACAAAAAGTAATGTACAGCAAGTACAAATTGTCTACTCAAGAGGGTTGCGGATGCTCCATTGAATACATTTAAGGCTGGGATTGGCAGGTTTCTGGACTATCAGGGGAAATGGGGAATGAGCAGGAAAGTGGAGTTGAAGCCTAAATTCAGCCATGATGGTATTGAATGGTACAGCAGGCTCAATGGTCTATTCCTGCTCCTTTTTCGTGTTCTTATGCCATTCCTTTGTCGCTGAATCTGGGCCAAGATCTTTATTCGTACTGCTGAGTGTTTTTCAGAGTTCAAAACAAATGTATATTCCCATCATTATGCTTTAATACCGTGGAGGATCCTATAACTGACTCATGGCCAATACAAAACACGAGTTCATAACATTGGACACACAATAGAGTTCAGGTTATTCTACTCCAAAAATTCCACTAAGCAACAGCAGAATAATACCTTAAAAGCAACTGAAGCATTCATCCATTATTAGGTCTAACTCATGAGGGAGGCACGTATTGACTGAAGCGCCAACATGTTAATGGCGAATCCAACTTCCCAATCTCAGCCACACTGCTGTGGAAGGAAAATTGGAGGGAAAATCATCAGTGGAGTGAGTGCTCTTGGTGCCCCACCTGGTAACTAACTCAAGTGAAGCAGAGGCCAGGGAGCTGCAAGTGGGCAACTCAGTTAGACTAGAACAGGAAAGGAAAAAGCAACAGGGGAAGGGATATCAACATACCCAAAAATTATGCAATAAAATATCCTTGTGCAGCATCAAGCTAATTGAATTTAAAAGACTAAAACAGTAGAGGGTGGATGTACCGGACATCATAAAATTAATACAAAGCACATGCAGCTGAAGGGGTGCATCCAAAGTAACTTAAGTATTAACTTACTTTTTCTCTTTACAAATGCTAACTGACCTGAGTATTTTGAACATTTTGTTTGTAATTTCAGATTTCTAGTATTTGCAGGCCTTAACTCTTTTTTATCGAGGAAACACTTTTTAAAAGAACTCTACTTCCAAAAATGTGTTTGGCAAGCCTTTTCTCATTCACTTAACACACACCAGACAAAAACATCACGTCACGAGAGTAACTTAATTGAGAAAAAAATTACACTGGTTCTTCACCATTCCTATCCCAAAAAAGGTTTGTTTAACATTTTCTTATACTTGCATGAGATGTATCCCAGGTACAGTTAGATGGTAATGGTGGTGCTGTTATGAACGTGAAGCAATAAAACTCCATAGAAAAATGTTTATCATTGGAGCAAGTTTCACTGAGTCAACTAGGATCAGAGAGACTCCAAGGATGTACTCAAGGGTTCAGTATGAAAATCATACATGGGAGTTAGCACCAGAATTCTTTTCATCTTGAGCATTGCCGAAAAAAAGAGACATGCTGTTGAAGCTTTTCATCTTGGACTCAAGATAGATGCAAGAATACCAAATTTCAAAGGGAGCAACAGTCTATACTGGATGAGAAAAGGGTACTGATTGGTTGGCAAGTCAACTCTGACTGAACAAGGTGTTGCCATGGAGAATGCACCAGGGAACTATTGTCCCTCACATGTGTCTTTTTGGAATTCAATAAAATCAATTCTGGAACATGTTATATTAAATAATATAATAATATATAATATTATTTAAATAGAGAGAGCTGGCAGAACTTTAAGTACAGAGAGATCTGGGTGTCCTGGCACATGAATCAGGAAAAGTTAGTATACAGGCAAGTGGAATGTTGCCATTTATTGCAAGGGGAATAGAATATTAAAGTAGGGCTGTTTTGCTCCAGCTGTACCGGGTGTTGTTGAGACCACATCTAGAGTTTTGGTCTCCTTATTTAAGAAAGGATATAAATGCATTAGAAGTAGTTCAGAGAAGGTTCGCTGGATTGATACCTGGGATGGGGGAGCTATCTTAGGAGGAAATGTTGGACAGGCTGGATCTATATCCATTGGAGTTTAGAAGATTGGGAGGTGACCTTATTAAAACACACAAAATCCTGAGGGGACTTGACAGGGTGGATGCTGAAAGGTTGTTTCCCCTTGTGGGAGAGACTGGAACTAGGGGACACAGTTTAAAAACAAGGGTCTACCATTTAAGACAGAGATGAGAAGAATTTTTTTCCCTCAGGGAGTCGTGAATCTGTGGAACCCTCTTCTCCAGAGAGTGGTGAAGGCACAGTCAATGAATATTTTTCAGGCAGAGATAGATAGATTCTTGGCTAACAAGGAGTCAAAGGTTAACAGGAGCAGGCTGAATGTGGAATTGAGGCCACAATCAGGTCAGCCATGGTCTTATTGAACTGTGCAACAGGTTCGAGGGGCTGAATGGCCTCTCCTGCTCCTAATTCATATGTTCCTATGTTCCTTTTTCCTGAAGAGGATGGGTCTACAATAATGAATATATGTAGCTTCTAGCAAGCAGAAGAGAGACACATCATGAGCCCGACTGATAATTTAAAATTAGCTGTTATTGTAATTCTTAGCACACTGGGGGTTGTTCAGCAAGTGCTGTCCAATCGCAGAATCAAATCTAACATGACACTATGTTCTAAGCTTTGCCAGCACGAACTGGTTGAGTGTCATCAGTACTCTCCCTCTTGCTAATAGCTGAAGGGACCTGCTGTTTGATATGATCTGCCAGGCATTGGGATGGCCTACTTACCTGGCATCACACCCACATTGAAATTCATATACCACATTACTTACTATTTAAGCTTGATGCTGAATTAGGACACATCGAAGCTACCCTGTGAGATAATGGTTATCCTAATCAGATCATTGCTCACTGTATATCACGCATACACAAAAGAGCCTAAGGCCACCACTTTTGGTCCTGAAAAGTGCCCAGTCTAACTCAAATTACTCTGGAAGGGTAAGGTAGCTCGAAACTTTGAGCAACAGGTGAACCTAGCCGCTTCACGCAGCTACTATGCAGTAGCAACATGAGTGGTATTCTCCATCTGGATGGGGGCTGAGGATGGGAACTGGGGGAGGGGAGAGGAGGGGAGGGGATGGGGGTGGGATTGGGGGGTGGGACTGGAGGAGGGGTGGGGGTGGGAACTGGGGCATGGGGATTGGAGGCGTGAGGGGTGGGGCGGGGTTTGGTGAAATGAGATGGGGCGGGGATTGGTGGCATGAGGGGGAAGTGAGGGGTTGGGCAGGGTAAGGCGGTAGCGGTGGGGAGGGGAGAGGAGGGTAAAGCGGGGGTTGGGGGCGTGTGGGTGTAAGGAACATATCTTATTATTTCTGTTGGGCTGTTGTAAAGAACACATCTTGTTATTTTCTGTTGGACTGTGGATTGGGATTGCAATGGCTACAGGTTGTGAGACATGTCCACTGGAACAGGATGAGATATATATACAATGTTGCAGTCCTGGAACAGAGTGTGTCATGAAAGACAGGTTGGTGCCTGATAGGAATCCTGGACCAAGAGAGCGGACTGCCAACAGCATTTTAATTGGCTCCTGAGTAGGGTTTTGTGTGATAGCAGGGCAGCAAAAAACTCCTGGCCTGCAAAGAGAAACCATCTAAAATCTCTTCCCCATATCTCTGTAACCTGCTCTCTCTCTGAGGAAACCCCTATAAAATGGAAAAGGGGAAAATCACTGTTAGAGACATTGAAAAGCTCTCAGTGAATTAAATACTGAAAGTGCTGGAAGACCACCTTGTGTCATCAACCAGAACTGAAAGAAATTTGGAAGACATCGATCAAAATCAACCCATCGAATCCTGCACTCCGGTTTGGTGCTATTGAACTGTTTTATCCCACCCTTAAAATCCATGTTTTGTGTGTCGTGTGTGTGTGTGTAGGGATTTAAGAAGGAATTACAGTTTAAGTTATGGTATTAGCAGTTAGCAGTTCATATTTCATTCTTTTGCCACTGATTAACAAGTTTATTCAGTTATTTACTTAATAAGTTTACAAACCTGGTGCTCATATTTTGTTAACCTAAATTAAACAGTTCAGTAGAATTGGGGCAATCTGGTGGTTTGATCAAATGTTTCACATTTGTCGCGGCTTGGAACAGTGAGGCTTCATATTGCAGCGCACTATCCCCGTGAGTCATAACGGGGTAAGTGGGATGATTGGGGGGGGGTGGGGGTTGGGGGGGTGGTTGGCGGGGTGGTGGATGAGCAGTGGTGGGGGGGGGGGGGGTGGTGGTGACCACAAGACCATAAAACATAGGAGCAGAAGTAGGCCATTCAGTGAGATCATGGCTGATCTGAAGTCCTCAATTCCACTTTGCTGCCTTTTCCCCATAACCCTTGATTCCGTTACTGATTAAAAATCTGTCTATCTCAGCCTTCAATATACTTAATAACCCAGCCTCTACAACGCTCTGTGGTAAAGAATTCCACAGGTGACCAACACTCTGAGAGAAGAAATTCCTCCTCATCTCTGTCTTAAATGGACGAACCCCTCACTCTGAGATTATGGCATCTGGTCCTAGAGTCTCCCACAAGGGGAAACAACCTTTCAGCATCTATTACCTGTTAGCTTTTTCGGATTCATGCACGAGGATCCCTCTGTGCTGCAGCTTTCTCTATTTAAGTAATATTTAGCTCTATTCTTTCTGTCAAAGTGCATAACTTCACATTTTCCCACATTATATTCCATCTAACAAGTTTGTGCCTACTCATGTAACCTGTCTATATCCCTCTGTAGACTCTTTGTGTCATCCTCACCATTTGCCTTCCCACACATTTTTGTGACATGCACAAAATTGGCAATAGTACATTCACTTCCCTCATCCAAGTCACTAATATACATTGTAAATAATTGTAGCCCCAGCACTGATCCCTGTGGCACTCCACTAGTTACAGGTTGCCATCCTGAAAATGCCCCCCCTTATCCCAACTCTCTGTCTTCTATTCATTAGCCAATCCTCTATCCATGCTAATATACTACTGCCAAAGCCATGGGCTCTTATCTTATTAAGTAGCCTTATGTGTGGGACCTTATCAAATGCCTTTTGGAAAGCCAAATATATTACATCTACTGGTTCCCCTTTATCTATCCTGTTTGTTACCTCCTCAATGAATTCTAATAAATTTGTCAGGCATGATTTCCCTTCGTGAAGCGATGCTGACTCCACTTGATTATATTATGTATTACTTAATGCTCTGCTATTACATCCTTTATAATAAACTCTTAATGTTTTCCCAATGACGGATGTTAAGCTACGTGGCCTGTAGTTACCTGTTTTTTGTCACCCTGGGGGTGGGGGAGAGGGTGCAGGTCAGCTGGGGATCAGGGGGGTCGGGGAGTGTGCGGGGTCAGGGTTGGGGGGATAGTGCGGGGGCCGGGGTTGGGGGGGGATGTGTGAGGTGGGGGTCACAGGGGGGAATGTGCGAGGTGGAGGTCGGGGGGGGAATGTGGAGGTGGGGGAATGTGCGAGGTGGGGGTCGGGGGGGGGGAATGTGCGAGGTGGGGGAATGTGCGAGGTGGGGGTCGGGGGGGGAATGTGCGAGGTGGAGGTGGGGGGGAATGTGCGAGGTGGAGGTGGGGGGGAATGTGCGAGGTGGGGGTCGCAGGGGGAATGTGCGAGGTGGAGGTGGGGGGGAATGTGCGAGGTGGGGGAATGTGCGAGGTGGGGGTCGGGGGGGGAATGTGCGAGGTGGAGGTGGGGGGGAATGTGCGAGGTGGAGGTGGGGGGGAATGTGCGAGGTGGAGGTGGGGGGGAATGTGCGAGGTGGAGGTGGGGGGGAATGTGCGAGGTGGAGGTGGGGGGGAATGTGCGAGGTGGGGGTCGCAGGGGGAATGTGCGAGGTGGAGGTGGGGGGAATGTGCGAGGTGGGGGTCGCAGGGGGGAATGTGCGAGGTGGGGGTCGGGGGGAATGTGCGAGGTGGGGGTCGCAGGGGGGAATGTGCGAGGTGGAGGTGGGGGGAATGTGCGAGGTGGGGGTCGCAGGGGGAATGTGCGAGGTGGAGGTGGGGGGAATGTGCGAGGTGGGGGTCGCAGGGGGGAATGTGCGAGGTGGAGGTGGGGGGAATGTGCGAGGTGGGGGTCGCAGGGGGAATGTGCGAGGTGGGGGTCACAGGGGGGAATGTGCGAGGTGGAGGTGGGGGGAATGTGCGAGGTGGGGGTCGCAGGGGGAATGTGCGAGGTGGGGGTCACAGGGGGGAATGTGCGAGGTGGAGGTGGGGGGAA
Organism: Carcharodon carcharias; assembly: GCF_017639515.1. Classification (NCBI taxonomy): domain Eukaryota; kingdom Metazoa; phylum Chordata; class Chondrichthyes; order Lamniformes; family Lamnidae; genus Carcharodon; species Carcharodon carcharias. The sequence continues at coordinate 29,036,919 of NC_054484.1, forward strand.
TGTGCGAGGTGGGGGTCGCAGGGGGAATGTGCGAGGTGGGGGTCACAGGGGGGAATGTGCGAGGTGGAGGTGGGGGGAATGTGCGAGGTGGAGGTGGGGGGAATGTGCGAGGTGGAGGTGGGGGGAATGTGCGAGGTGGAGGTGGGGGGAATGTGCGAGGTGGGGGTCGCAGGGGGGAATGTGCGAGGTGGGGATCACAGGGGGGAATGTGCGGGGTGGAGGTGGGGGGGAATGTGCGAGGTGGGGGTCGCAGGGGGAATGTGCGAGGTGGAGGTCGCAGGGGGGAATGTGCGAGGTGGGGGTCACAGGGGGGAATGTGCGAGGTGGAGGTCGCAGGGGGGAATGTGCGAGGTGGGGGTCGCAGGGGGGAATGTGCGAGGTGGGGGTCGCAGGGGGAATGTGCGAGGTGGGGGTCACAGGGGGGAATGTGCGAGGTGGAGGTCGCAGGGGGGAATGTGCGAGGTGGGGGTCGCAGGGGGGAATGTGCGAGGTGGGGGTCACAGGGGGGAATGTGCGAGGTGGGGGTCACAGGGGGGAATGTGCGAGGTGGGGGTCGCAGGGGGGAATGTGCGAGGTGGGGGTCGCAGGGGGAATGTGCGAGGTGGAGGTCGCAGGGGGAATGTGCGAGGTGGGGGTCGCAGGGGGGAATGTGCGAGGTGGGGGTCGCAGGGGGAATGTGCGAGGTGGGGGTCGGGGGGGGGGGAATGTGCGAGGTGGAGGTCGCAGGGGGGAATGTGCGAGGTGGAGGTCGCAGGGGGGAATGTGCGAGGTGGAGGTCGCAGGGGGAACGTGCGAGGTGGGGATCGCAGGGGGGAATGTGCGAGGCGGGGGTCGCAGGGGGAATGTGCGAGGTGGGGGTCGGGGGGGGGGAATGTGCGAGGTGGGGGTCGCAGGGGGGAATGTGCGAGGTGGGGGTCACAGGGGGGAATGTGCGAGGTGGGGGTCGCAGGGGGGAATGTGCGGGGTGGAGTTGGGGGGGAATGTGCGAGGTGGAGGTGGGGGGGAATGTGCGAGGTGGGGGTCGCAGGGGGAATGTGCGAGGTGGGGGTCGCAGGGGGAATGTGCGAGGTGGAGGTGGGGGGGAATGTGCGAGGTGGAGGTGGGGGGGAATGTGCGAGGTGGGGGTCGCAGGGGGAATGTGCGAGGTGGGGGTCGCAGGGGGAATGTGCGAGGTGGAGGTCACAGGGGGGAATGTGCGAGGTGGGGGTCACAGGGGGGAATGTGCGAGGTGGAGGTGGGGGGGAATGTGCGAGGTGGAGGTCACAGGGGGGAATGTGCGAGGTGGAGGTCACAGGGGGGAATGTGCGAGGTGGGGGTCGCAGGGGGGAATGTGCGAGGTGGGGGTCGCAGGGGGGAATGTGCGAGGTGGAGGTGGGGGGAATGTGCGAGGTGGGGGTCACAGGGGGGAATGTGCGAGGTGGGGGTGGGGGGGGGGGAATGTGCGAGGTGGAGGTGGGGGGGAATGTGCGAGGTGGGGGTGGGGGGGAATGTGCGAGGTGGGGGTGGGGGGGGGGGAATGTGCGAGGTGGGGGTGGGGGGGGGAATGTGCGAGGTGGGGGTGGGGGGGAATGTGCGAGGTGGGGGTCACAGGGGGGAATGTGCGAGGTGGGGGTCGCAGGGGGAATGTGCGAGGTGGAGGTCACAGGGGGGAATGTGCGAGGTGGGGGTCACAGGGGGGAATGTGCGAGGTGGGGGTCGGGGGGGGGAATGTGCGAGGTGGAGGTGGGGGGGAATGTGCGAGGTGGAGGTGGGGGGGAATGTGCGAGGTGGGGGTGGGGGGGAATGTGCGAGGTGGGGGTCGGGGGGGGGAATGTGCGAGGTGGAGGTGGGGGGGAATGTGCGAGGTGGAGGTGGGGGGGAATGTGCGAGGTGGGGGTGGGGGGGAATGTGCGAGGTGGGGGTCACAGGGGGGAATGTGCGAGGTGGGGGTCGCAGGGGGGAATGTGCGAGGTGGGGGTCGCAGGGGGGAATGTGCGAGGTGGGGGTGGGGGGGGAATGTGCGAGGTGGAGGTGGGGGGGGAATGTGCGAGGTGGGGGTGGGGGGGAATGTGCGAGGTGGAGGTGGGGGGGGGGGAATGTGCGAGGTGGAGGTGGGGGGAATGTGCGAGGTGGAGGTGGGGGGGAATGTGCGAGGTGGAGGTGGGGGGGAATGTGCAAGGTGGGGGTGGGGGGGAATGTGCGAGGTGGAGGTGTGGGGGGGGAATGTGCGAGGTGGGGGTGGGGGGGGAATGTGCGAGGTGGAGGTGGGGGGGAATGTGCGAGGTGGGGGTGGGGGGAATGTGCGAGGTGGGGGTGGGGGGGAATGTGCGAGGTGGAGGTGGGGGGGAATGTGCGAGGTGGAGGTGGGGGGAATGTGCGAGGTGGGGGTCGCAGGGGGAATGTGCGAGGTGGAGGTGGGGGGGAATGTGCGAGGTGGAGGTGGGGGGGGGGAATGTGCGAGGTGGGGGTGGGGGGGGAATGTGCGAGGTGGAGGTGGGGGGGGAATGTGCGAGGTGGAGGTGGGGGGGGGGAATGTGCGAGGTGGAGGTGGGGGGGGGGAATGTGCGAGGTGGGGGTGGGGGGGGGGAATGTGCGAGGTGGAGGTGGGGGGGAATGTGCGAGGTGGGGGCGGGGGAACGTGAGTTGCTCTCCGGCTTTCACCGTCGCTGTTCTTCTGCCCGCGGGTCGGAACCGCCATGAAAACCCCGGCTCCGTGCGGGGATTTTCAGCCAGAGGCCCCGCAACCGCCGGAATCAGGCCTGAAAACAGGCTCAATTTTACTGAGAACCTCAAGCAGCCATTGCCAACCCCGTCAAAGATTGTATTTTATCCACTGCTGCCCCATTACCTCTGCTGCTTCTCATCCTCTATCTCCTTCATCTTCTTTACGACAAAAGAACGGAAGATCTCCTCGATGCTGGTCGCCATGGTTCTTCCGCAGCCTGAGGCCTCCTACTCTAACCCTGCTCTCCCCTCCCCCGCCGCCAGGGGGAGCACCACCTGCTATTCCCCCTCCACCACCGCAAGGGGGCGCACCACCTGCTATCCCCCACCCTCACCGCTAGGCGGAGCACCACATGCTCTCCCCTGCCCCGCCGCCAGAGGGAGCATCACCTGCTAACCACTCCACCACCGCCAGGGGGCGCATCATCCGATACTACCCTCCCCCACCGACAGGGGGGGGGGGGGGGGGGGGGCGCACCACCTGCTCCCCCCCTCCTCCACCGCCAGGGGGAGCACCACCTGCTCTCCCTTCCCCCACCGCCAGGGGGAGCAGCCTCCACCACCGCTAGGGGGAGCACCACCTGCTCTCCCTTCCCCCCGCCAGGGAGAGCAGCAGCCCAGCAGAAGGCAGGGAGACAGGCAGACAGACAGCTTTGTAACAGAGGGAGAGATGTGTAACGACATGGAAATGGAGACACACAACTAATCTTGCTGCAAATATTGTAGAAACTGGCCTGAGGAACAGCTTAGCAATTTAAGGGAACATTTTTGAGGGGAAGATCAGAATATTTCACAACTAACGATACTGAAATTTTAAGAATTTTCTTTTACAAATCATTACTGTTAATTCCTTGAATTTTACAGTGACGTGTACTTCCAGAGTGAAGACAACCACCTGAAAAAATTTAAGAAACATTGAGATACTCTGACGAGAGTGACACACAGTAACTTAAAGGAACTTTCAGCTTGCATGAGCACTTAGAGGGAACATTGCCTAGATTTAAGGTAAAGGGCTGGAGGTTTATGGGGGATTTGAGGAAAAAAATTTTCACCCAGAGGGTGGTTGGAATCTGGAACATGCTGCCTAAGGGGGTGATAGAGGCAGGAACCCTCACAACATTTAAGAAGCATTTAAATGAGCAATTGAAACACCATTGAAACGGCCCAAGTGCTGAAAAATGGGATTAGAATAGGTAGGTGCTTGATGGTTGGCATAGACACAATGGGCCAAAGGGCCTGTTTCTGTGCTGTATAACTCTATGAGCTATCCTCAACGAGCTATCCTCAACCATGTGTTGCAGACTGCTACATTCCAAGGTCCTGTGAGCTGAGGATTGAGGAACTCACAAAAGCTTGAGGCAGTTGCACGAAGGCTCAATGGGGGAAAAGGCCACAGTCTAAGGCCCTCCCACCATAGTACACCAAGTGGCTGGAACCCATGTAAAACCCCTAAGTCTGTATGTACCCAAGAATGTATGACACGAAATGTAAATGTATGTTGTAAATATAACCTGTAAATATAAATGCAGTGAGGCACCTCAGAGTGCCACATACTGTAATGAAAGAACTTGAACTGTATTGCATTTTACCTAATGTCAAAGTTGAACTGTTATGTAATGTACTTTTACAAATTTTATGAATAAAGTATATTTTCTGAAAACAGAACTTTTATCTACAACCCTTGCAGTCTCCACCGGTCACAATCAGAATTGAGCAATTACCAGTGGACACCTCCATACTGACCACATCTGAACACACACGAGCTGATTTTTGCCAAGTCCAGCACTAGATTCACCAGGTTCTCTGCTTTGCTCATCCTGACCCACTAAAGTCTGTGTACAATACACCCAAACATCAAATAGCAGCCTTGTCTGTTCAGTCGATAACTACCTGTTGTGTATTGCCAGCATCATAGTTTTACTATTCAGATTTTTATAAACAGGGAAAAACTGATGGATGATTTATGTGATTATCTCAGCGAGGCAGTGAAATGGTATTAAAAGATGAACAGGGAGTGGAAATAGGTAAAATAATGAAATCATCCCAGAAAGACAGAACCAGAAAAAGGAAGCACATTTACAAAATACAAAGGAACAGACTGAAAATACAGAATTTTTTTAAAAATCTATAGATTTACCAAAGGCAAGTCAACACCTCAGATGTCCTCTTTGCCAAAACTGTATTGTAACAGTTCACCAGCTTCCACCACTGCAGATGTAATGTAAACTCCTTTCACAGAATCTCAGAGTGCAAAAGAGGCCCTTTGGCCCATCGAGTCTGCACCGACCCAACCCAACTTCTAAAAAAATTGAAGCCTGAAGTTGCTGAAATCAATGTTTAGACCAGAGGGTCAGAGTGCACGGGACACCAATACAGCTGTTCCTGACCCTCAGTTTCAACAGTATAGAAGGGAGGCCTTGCTAAATGCAACGTGACTGTGACAGATCCAACTTAAGTCACTAATTTCACATGACTCCCTAATTGATCAGCATCGGTGCCACAGTTGGTACCCCTATCTGGGATGGAGAATAAAAGTTAGTGTTCCTGATCAATACCCAATACTTTCAGAAAGTGCACCTTTGTGGTTATGAACCGAGGACAGAATTGGGCTCAGTTGTGATTTTCCCCACTAGACATCCATTTAGGGTAGTGGTGTAGTGGTAATATCAGCAAATCAGTAATTAAAGGGCCCAGTCTGATTGTGCAGGGGACCAAGGTTCAAATCCCACCATGACAGCTGGAGGAGTTTAAATTCAATAAATAAATCTGGAATATAATACTAGTCTCAGTAATGGTGACTGTGAAACTAGCATCAATTGTTATTTTTTTTAAATCCCATGAACGGTAGTTGATCTACAGATGGAGTACGAAGGGGAGAGTTCCGTGGACAGGTAGCCCCAATAAAAATATATAAAACTATACCCCAACAAGTAATTAGTGCCAATTGAAGTGTAGTCAATGTTGTAATGTATCCTTTAGGGATGCCCTCAGGTTTGCCAACCCTCCTAGATTGGCCAGTCTACTAGAATTGGCATCTATCTCCCAGTGACCATTGAAAACTATTGGGAGATTTAGGATATGCAAAATGCTAATGGATATAGAGTTCATGAGTGGATGGGGTTGGCAGTCAGCTGGAACGTTTGTCTGGGGGAACTGATGGTCACTGGATGTTCATAGACCACCATTTCTACTTTGGGTAAAGATGGTGGTCTCCCCTCCTCTCTCTGGGATTGGGGCCTGAGAATTGTTTTGGGTCTTCTCTCCAGCCACTATGCTTCTGAGATAGAGGAAGAGCAGGTGGGGAGCGTCGCACCAGCAGGTTAGTTCTCACCAATGAGAGGCTGCCTGTTCCTGGGTAGAGTGTGAGGCAGAACTGGGGTTCAGCCTGAAATACGCTAAGTGCCTGGGCCTGGAGAGGGGCAGGCCCAACTCTGCTGCTCTCAATCTGGCTGAAAGCCCAATGGCAGGAGTCTGGGGGTGGGGCAGATGAAGGTGGCGGGTCTTGTGATATCTTGGCAACCCTCAGTGTACTCAAAAGCATCCCTGAAGAGATCAAACATCCCCATCAACTCACAGGAGTCCCTGGCTTATGACTGACTAAAATAGAGAAAGTTCATTCAGGGAGGCAGCGAACTCATCAAGAGACCTCAACAGGAACACAGACATGAAGGTGTTAGAGAGAGCAAACAAACCACCAATAAATTCATCCACCTGACCCTTCGACCACCACCTGCCCCACATGTGACAGAGTCTGTAGATCGCACAATGGACATACCAGTTATCTCAGAACCCACGGAAGCTGAGTGGAAACAAGTCATTCTCAATCCCAAGGGGCTGCCTAAGAGAAGGTTATGAAACACTGCAGTCAATCTGTGCACAGCAAACTCACGGAAAGAGATGTGGTAAAAAAATTACTTGTTCATTAAGTGATGTTGATTGAGGCATGAGTATTGGCCAGGACACTGGGGAGAACTCCCCCGCTCTTATTCAAGATAGTACCATGGGATCTTTCATATCCACCCAAGAGAGCAGACAAGCCCTTGGTTTAACATCAGTTCCAAAAGAACATTTGTATGCAGTTACTATAGAAAATTGGTTTATTAATTGATTGCACTGTGTGCTTTAAAGTTGCATTGTGCATCAGGTAAACAAAACCCAGGGAAAGGGTAAAAAATAGTTTACTTAGCAATATAGATCCAGACAGCGTTGCCACAATGCTGGTAGTTAGCAAATAATGTCATTCAAAACAGTTCCTTCTAGTCTGACAAAAAAGATATTGTTGTCTTACCTTACCAACACAAATAGCAACTAAAATACATCATAAAGGACATAAGAAGCAAAAGTAGTGATTCTCTAGCTGGCACAGACACAGAGAGGGTAGGTGGAATTTTCCCAGATCTTTGGAGGGGGGTGGGGGAGTCTAGGAAAGTAGCAGAAAACCTCATGGGGGCGGATCCCTGACATGGTCCCACCTCTGGGTGAGTCTACTGGGGTGGGTTTCACACAAGTGGCAACCCATTCCATGGAAGCGAGCAGGCAACCAAACAGAAAAGATGTCAATTAGTGGATACTTTGAGAAAGCGAGGCAAGTTTGCTGGTGTTGCCTGAGCACTCCTGGACAACAAGGAAACAAGTAAAAATTAAATACTGATGCTCAACTTGCAATCTGTGTTTTTATGCACTGGGTCATCATGAAGCTCTTGCCTTTATTCTAGCAATGAAAAGGTAAACTGTTCATTTTCAGTGTAATACAAAATAGAAGACATTAAGTTCAGCCTTAGAGTGAGGTATTCAGCTTTCTGGACAGCATGGCATCTTTGTTTAGCTGTCTTATACACAGTAACATCTTATTTGATTCAAATTGGCTTTCAGTGTTCAAAGCAGTGCAGCCTACTGAAACAGCCTTTATTATGCCGACTGCCAACATGTCTTCCAGCACAGCCCAAGGCAAGCTGTGCTGATCAGTCACCTGCCTTTGTTTTATCTGACTGTATCCCACATCGCATCCAAAGTTGTTAGACTCTTCTAGTAGTTGGACAGAATGTCACCGGCATCTGGATACACAATGCTTAATTTTCCGCATCATGATTTTTAAAGGAAGGGTAGATGCTGTAATCAAAATCTGATGACTCCACACACTCTGATTTTTTCTTCAAGCAAGGAATGTAAAAGCTAGTGTTTTCCTGAACTAATAAATGTCTTGCAGAATTATGCAAAACCAAAATAGAACTCGGCTGTATAACAGTTTTATTACCACAAAAAGTGAAAACGAGTATACAAATTGTGTTTTATTTTTCTTTTCTGCAATTTCCTGGTATTTTCTGTGAAAAGATCTTTTTGTTTAAAAAAAAGTTAATGATATTCTATTTCAAGTAACACGAAATTGAAATGAGCACACTTTAGCACGGGAGAGTTGCCACGTTTCGCTTCTCCAGTTAACGAGATGTGGACAAGACTGTGGAATAGACCACGGGAGAGACAACAAGCAGATCAAAAAGGGATTTCAATTTGGGACGGTTTCTAACACTCATCACCCTCTAAACCGTTTTTGTAAGTAGTCACGAAGAGCCCATGTTGCATGACTTCAGTTACAATTCAGCTCTTTCCAGCAAATTTTGCCATCTTCTCCTAAATGTACTGCTCCACTAGCCACCAGATGGAGAGCAGCAGGATAAGCCATATGCTCAGCTTCTTTCACTCTCTCCGAGAGGGTCTCTTCAGAATCCCCCACTAGTACTGGAACAACCTTCTGTACGATAATTGCTCCAGCATCAATTTCTTCCTGAAACAGCCAATAAAATAGCAGAATACAATTAGAAGAAAAAGGTGAACAACATCACCTAGCCCTGCATACACTAGGTATCAGAGCAGAGACTTCATTTGTGAGTGACTTATGATCGCACTCAGTGCTATTTTTACAATTACACCATTGAGAGAACTCAGAACTCATTCTAGTCAATGTTAGATTTTCTCCTTTCAATTTCCCTTGCGTGTGTTACCGACCAGATCTCCTATGTCTTGCACCTCCCCAGATTCAAAGGATTCCACCAGGGTCCTTTTGCAGTTGGATCGCAGACGTGTACACACATCATAGATGCAATAAAGGGTAAACAAGATAAGCATGAGAAAGAATGGGACAGAAGAGTATGAAAGGGTTTCGAAAATGTCTAGATGTAGGGAAAATGGTTTGACTTGTGGGGGCGTCCAAAATTAGAGATCATAAAGGTAAAATAATTACTAAGAAATGAAATAGGGAATTCAGGATAAAGGGCGTTACTCAGAGTGGAAGAAATATGGAAGTCACGAACACAAGGAGTAGTAGGCATGGATGCATTTAAGGGGAAGCTGGATAAAACATGAGGGTGAAAGGATTGGAAAGGTATGATGAAGCAGAGTTCAGGGAGGCTCCCGTCGAGCAAAAAGCAGTTGAGCCGAATGACCTGTTACTGTGCTGTCGGCTTGATGTAACATTTCTCTTAATCATGTTTATTCTCTCCTGCAATGAAATGAGTTTTGCCGTTCCACTTAGTCAGGTTCAGATGAGCGTTTGGAAGTGTGGACATGTGTCACAAGAGTGGAAGCAAGACTTGCATTAATATAGCGCTTTTCCCGGCCACTGGATGTCGCAAAGCACTTTACAGCCAATGGCGTGCTTTTTGAAGTGTAGTCACAGTTAAAATGTAGGGAATGTGGCAGCCTATGTGCACACAGCAAGCTCCCACAAACAGCAATATGATAATGACCAGATAGTCTGTTTTGCGATGTTGATTGAGGGATAAATATCGGCCAGGACATTGGGAACAACTCCCCTGCTCTTCTTCAAAGTAGTGCCATGGGGCCTTTTACATCCACCCGAGCAAGCAGATGAGGCCTCAGTTTAACATCCAAAAAACAGCACCGCCGACAGTGCAGCCCTCGGTACTGCACTGGAGTGTCAACCTTGATTTTTGTGCTCAAGGCCTGCAGTGGGAATTGAACCCAAAACCTTATGATTCAGAGGTGATAGTGCTATCAACTGAGCCAGAACAAGAGGAGGCTGACTCTACATTTACCCTCTCAACTACAAATACCTGCACAGCTCAAGGGCGTACGATCTGAAATACCAACCCAAAAGAAAAAGGATATTTGTCATGATCCCCAGTTGAAGATTAAGAGGACCAATTAGAAATCCTACACTAAATTCCACCCTATCCTGACAGGTCATTGTTGAAGGAATTGTAGCATACAAGCATTTTACTGCATTCATTGTGGTCCGGAGGTATGGTAGCATAGTGGTTATATTACTAGACCAGTAATCCAGAAGCCTCTCCAAATGATCTGGAAACATTAGTTCAAATCCCATCATGGTAGTTGGGGAACTTAAACACAAATAAATAAATCTGAACTTAAAAAGCTAGTATCAGTCATAGTGACTCTGAAATTACCACAGTCATAAAAACCATTCTGGTTCACAAATGTCCATACCTGATCTGGCCTTCATGAGATTCCAAACCCACAAACATGTGGTTGATTCTTAATTGCCCTCTGAAATAGCCTAGAAAGCCACTTAGCTGTATTCAAGGTTGAGGCAAAGGTAGTCAAGGATGGGCAATAAATGCTGGCTCTGTTAGCAAGATCTACATCCTGCAAACAATTGATAATAAACATTCTTTGCTCCAACAGGCAAACTATGCTGAGTCTTGCAATGCCCAAGTCCAGTTCCGCATGCAAGAAGGGTTTACAAAGAAAATAGGAGTAGGTCATTCAGCCCTTCGAGCCTGCTCCGCCATTCAATATCATGGCTGATCCTCTATCTCAACGCCGTACTCCTGCGAGCTCCCCATACCCTTCGAGTCTAGAAATCTATTTCCTTCTTAAATATATTCAGTGGCGTGGCCTCCACAGCCTTCTGTGGTAGAATGTTCCAAAGGTTCACCATCCTCTGAGTGAAGATGTTTCTCCTCATCTCAGTCCTAAATGGTCTACCCTGTATCCTGAGATTGTGACCCCTTGTTCTAGAAACCCCCAGCCAGAGGAAACATCACCCCTGCATCTTGTCCGTCCAGCCCTGTCAGAATTTTATACATTTCAATGAGATTCACTTACACTGATTCATATTTCAGTTTTATTGCTGAGAAGGTAGAACCCAAAGAGTTGGCACAACCCAACATCCTTCATAAGAAAAGGCGGGCTGTCACTGATATTAGGAAAAATGTTTCAACTTGTGGGAGAGTCCAAAATACAAGGTCATAAAAGGTAAGATAATCATTAACAAACCCAAGAGGGAATTCAGGAGAACTGTCTTTACTCAGAGTGGAAGGAATGTGGAGCTCACTACCATAAAAAGTAGAGAGGCCAACAGCATAGATGCATTTAAGGGTAAGCTGCACAAACGCAAGGGTGAAAGGATTGGAAAGAAATGGTGATACAGTTAGATAAAAGTAGAATGCAGGGAGGCTTGGGTGAATAAAACACAGCTCACATATGGAAATGGAAAAGTACAATTACGAGGCAGTACTACCTCCAAAAGCAATTGAATTGTAGTTTATGACAGTGTATCTGGTTACAGTATCAACCAAGGCTCAGCTGATAGCACCATCACCTCTAAGTCAGAGGTTGAGAGTTCAAGTCCCACTCCAGGACTGTAGCACTAAAATCTAGGCTGGCACTACAGTACCGAGGGAGTGCTGCATTGTCAGAGATGCCATCTTGCTGATGAGAGTTAAACCAGTACCCAGTCTGCACTGCCAGGTGGATGTAAAAAGGTCAGGTGGCACTATTGAGAGTAGGGGAATTCTTCCCAGCATCCGGGCCAATGCTGATCCCTCAATCAATATCACAAAAACAGGTCATCTGGTCATTACCACCACATTGCTGTGTGCAAATTGGCTGCCACATTTCCTACATTATAACTGCGATTACACTTTAAAAGTACTCCATCGGCTATAAAGCACCCTGGGATGTCCTGTAGTCACAAAAGGTGCTAGATAAATGCAAGTGTTTCTTTCTTGCCGTACTTTTACCGATTGCTGGGGAAGCTGGGCGAATGCAAATCACTTGGAATAAAAATCCAATACATCATCATGTCCTTCCCTAGAGCACTGGCATCAAATCCCATTGATCCCACATCCTGAATATCAACGTGACCAATCTTTCAGACCAATGCTCAAACCTCAGCTGAAGAAAGCACTGTAGTAGTGAGGGATTTGAGGAGAAAACTGGAGAGAGAAATGGAATATGTGGGAAATGAAAAACTAAAAGGGGGAATACTTACAGCTACGAAATGCACAGAGCAGCCAGTGACTCGTACTCCAGCCTGCAGCACCTGTTTGTGGGCATTAACTCCTTTGAAAGAAGGCAGCAGCGATGGATGAATATTCAATAGTTTACCTAGAAGGCAGTTTATAATTAGAGAATGCTGAATTCAATTAGTTTAAAAAAAAACACTCAGTAACTTACTGCTCTTATATCTGGGCTGAATGTAATGAATAACACGGTGTCTCCTCCCAACCCAAGAGGGCCACTGATAACCGTCTGCACACGCGCACTTGTCCATGCATGCGCAGGAAACCTATGACGTCATCTGTAGGAGACACAGTGCCTATTGGATCTTACACGGATCCTGAAGCCATTCACCCAGTCTCTGAGCCCCACTCCGGGCGTCAGTCCAGGCGCAGCCTCCTCACAGTTTCCGGGGATCCGCCCTCAGGGCTCAGAGACTGGGTGAGCATCTTCAGGATCCGAATAAAGGTCCAACCTGAAGACGACCCGGAGTTTCACACGCGTGACACGGAGGTTGTAACCCGGAATTGTGGCCGTCACCAGGTGGATCAGAAGCCTCTCCCCTCCCTCACCATCCCGAATCCCAGCTCCATTCTGCCCTGCCGACTCAGAGAAGGTGAAGCTTTTTCAATCGCCATCTTTAATAACCGTTTGATAAACATCACTGCTTCTAGCCACTGCCTATTCTGTCACTCGCAATGATGTCACAGTGTAAAACTGCACATGCACAATGTTGGCAGCAAACAGCCAATGAACAATCCAGTCGAAGTTAAAAAAAAATGATTCAACACAGTGAAAACATACATCTAAAGCCAACATGAACTTGTTATTTTTAAACATTATTTAATAAAGTCTCTAATAAGGGGTAATTGTATATAATTATGCAGCCCACTCACCACACAATTCCTATTACTCTAGACAGAATTGTTTTGAGCTATTTAAACAGTCCCTATGACAGCTTCGGTAGCTCTACTAATTTTAACTGCTAACAGATAGTGACTTAGTGGCAGACAACAATTAACTACAGCACACTGTTTACTCACTCAGTAATAGTCTCTAGATTAAGGCCGTGTCAGCTCAACAATAGTCAATGCTAAAATATCAAATTTGACGATGTACAAATGTTTATATTTCTTTGTGCTCAGTACTCAGGTTCAAGATGTGCCAAAAGCAAATCTTTACTTCTGGCGTAGGGCTAACGGATTGTTCAGATCACCTGGGTGGGAAAAAAAAAAACAATATTTACCATTCCATTTCTTGACGAAGGGACCAGAGAGGATTCTCATGAATCCCGCTAGGCAGACCAGCTCAACAGAGAATTCCTGAAGTAGCTGATCAACAGTGCTGTCAAACTCAGAGCGGCTTCCATATAGCTTATGGTCAATTACCTATAGGTTTTCAAATGCAAAAGAACCAAATCAGGCACAGTACACAAAAGGTAAAAAAAGAACAACTGCTAATGTCAGAAAATCACAGAATCACAGGACTAGTTACAGTGCAGAAGGAAGCCATTCAGCCCATTGTGTCTGCACCAGCTCTCCGAGTGAACAATTCACCAGTGCCATTTTCCTGCCTTCCCCCTGTAACCCTGTAGACTGATTATCTGAAAAGAAACATTTAAATCCCTCGAATGCCTCGCTTGACCCTGCCTCCATCACACTCAGTGCATTTCAGACCCCAACCACTTGCAATGTGAGAAGGTTTAACTCGTGTCGCTTTTACCGATTACTTTAAATCTTTGCCCTCTTGTTCTCGATCCTTTCACGAGTGGGATCAGTTTCGCCCTGTCTACTCCCTCCAGGCAACCTCATGATTTTGAATACCTCTATCAAATCTCCTCTCAGCCTTCTTTTCCCCAAGGGAAAGAGTCCTAACTTCCCCAAACTGCTGTAAAAAAAAAAGCTTTAAAAAAATGACTTTTGCATCACGTTTTTCTTCTGTAGTGAAATGTGACTACAGAACTGTGCTCCAGCCAGCTATAAACCATGTTGCTCTGTGCAGTAGCATGTTTATGAAATAGTGGTCCTAGACAGTCCAGGTTTACTGGTTAACAACCAGGTATTCCTTTAAACATATCAGTGTCAGTACATGGATTCCTGTTTCAAGATTGATCAAAGCTCAAATTGTTAGAAATCACTGCATTTGAATAATTAATGAGGTTTCCTGCGATCTACATTCACCAGTGAGAACCCAAGGGACCTCTACTCTCTCATACCCGCACAGAACAGACCAACATCCAACCCACATAGTCTTCATAAATGAAGGTCTATGAATCTGACCCCGTTCAGCATGTGTAATATTTAACATGTGTCTAAAATAAAGCACATTCACAGAAATGTACACATCAACAATACTGCGTATATCATATTTACCCATGTACATATCCAGCATTTCTTTCCTTCTGCTCACTATACACTGAAACACTAGTTCATCCTTAACTGAGAGCATTGCGCCCAGTTCTGGGCACCACACTTCAGGGAAGATGTGAAGGCATTGAAGAGAGTACAGAAAAGATTCACAAGAATGATACCAGGGATGAGGAACTTCAGTAACATAGGTAGATTGGAGAAGTTGGGAACTCGGTTTTCCTTGGAGAAGAGAATGTTGAGAGGAGATTTGACAGAGAAAATCAAAATCATGAGCAGTCTGGACAGAGTAGATAGGGAGAAACCGTACCCGTTGATGGAAGAATCAAGAACCAGAGGGCACAGATTTGAAGTAATTGGCAAAAGAAGTAATGGTGGCATGAGGCAAAACTTTTTAATGCAGCAAGTGTTACGATCTGGAATGCACTGCCTGAGAGTTTGGTGCAGACAGGTTCAACTGAGGGATTCAAGAGGGAATTGGATCATTATCTGAAAAGGAAAAATGTGCAGGGCTATGGGGAAAAGGCAGGGGGAGCGGCACTAGGTGAATTGCTCTTGCAGAGAGCCAGCATGGGCATGACAGGCCGAATGGCCTCCTTCTATCCGATAACATTCTGTGATTCTACTTCCAAGTCTCTCACCAACACTGATAATTTCAAGCATTTGCTGCGATTTTCGCAGTAAATAAATCTTTAGGTTTTGTGTCGTATTCTACAATTGGCTTCGGGTAAATGCAGCCCTCCAATTTTCTTCCTTTTTGGGTGGAGCAGGGGCAGGAAAGAGAAGGGAAGAAAATCCAAATCCCAAGGTCCCTTTCCCTGCACCTCTAAGGAAATGTGGAATCAACATGTGGCAAATGACCAGAAACACCATGGGCAGAATTTCCTGGCAGAACCCGCACGTCAGCGCTTAAAATGTCGTGCGAGCGTCCCAATGTCAGCACGTGGCATCGCGATATTTCGGTCGGCAGGCACACCCAGCGGCAGGACGCTCTCCTGCCATTAATTGAAGGCCTCGTTAAGGCCCTTAACTTGCCAATTGTCCTGGATTTTGAGGGGTCCGTGCAAACTTCGGGTCGGCCCACATGTCCAACGGGCAGGCGGGTAGGTGATTTTTTAATAAAACTCATGTATTGTCGGGATATGTGGACTCAGAGGGGTTGTTCATGTTTTACACGAAGTTACAATTGAGGAAAGTGTTTAAAAGTTGCCTGTGTGATTGTTAGCAGTTCTCATCGATTTCCGAGAGCTTTTTGTGTACTTTGAAACCAGTCTGCAAACAGTTATCTTTCTCAGGCCTGTAGCATTCCGGAGGCCTCCATTTAGCCTGGGGCTATGGGTTCTGACCTCTCCACTGGAGGCAGCTTCTCTGAGGAGGAAGGGAGGGATAGAATAAGGAGGCCAGGACTGGACAATCAGCCTCCAGGGGAGCCACCTTTGGGAGGCCAGGCTCAGGCACAAGGGGCGCAGGGCCAAGAGGTTGTCCAAGGTGGAAGGGGCCGCAGAGGACGCCATTATCCTGCTGCCAGGGTATACAGGCAGTGAAGCAGTTACCTCAATATGACTGAGGTGCAGTGCCGAAGGAGGCTCCAACTGTCAAGGGGGACAGTGACAGAGTATCTATATCTGTCAGATGATTGGCCCTGAGATCTCCCCTAACTGTATGGGTGGACACCCCATGCCAGTGGCTCTGAAGCTCACAGTTGCCCTCCACTTCTATGCCTCTGGTTCCTTCCAGGGCTCGGTGAGTGATCTTTGCGGTGTCTCCCAATCAGCTCTCTACACTTCTGTCAAGCAGGTTACAGATGCTCTGTTCAGAAGGGTATCCACCTTCATCCACTTCTGCTGCGACCAGACAAGTCAGACACAGTGAGCCAGAGGCTTTGCAGCCATTGCTGGCTTCCCCCGTGTCCAGGGTGCAATAGACTGTATACATGTGGCCATCAAGGCACCAGCAGGTGAGCCCGGTGCCTTCGTCAACAGGAAGGGCTTCCACTCCATGAACGTGCAGATACTGTGTGATCACAGGATGCTGATTCTACAAGTCTGTGCAAGGTACCAAGGCAGCTCCCATGATGCTTACATCCTCAAACACTCCCAGGTGCCGGGGCTTTTCAGTGCTCCGGTCCGGCTGGACGGGTGGCTACTGGGTGACAAGGGCTATCCCCTCAGAAGGTGGTTCATGACGCCTCTCCGCCATCCAAGAACAGAAGCTGAGCAGCGCTACAACAGGAGCCAGGGCACCATAAGGGCTGTGGTGGAGAGAGCCATCGGTCTTCTCAAGATGCGCTTCCGATGCCTGGACCGCTCAGGGGATGCACTCCAGTACCCCCCAGATTGCGTCTCTCTGATAGTGGTAGCATGCTGCACTCTGCACAATCTTGCGCTGGAAAGGGGGATCACAGTTGATGAGGCTGCACATGATGAATCCAGCAGTGGCTCAGAGGATGAGGAAGCACAGAGCAAAGATGAGGGGCAGCACGCTGACCCGCTATTACACCAAGGAGGCAGGGACACCCAGGACACTTTAATCCAACGAACCTTCAGCTAGCTCAACACACACATGGATCAGCAAGAACAGCATTGCCTGGCGCTTCCACACATGGCATGTAGGTGCTACATCTTACACCTTATCAGCTGCAACTAAGGGCTTAGTACAGAAACATCAATGTCCACTTAAACACTCATGGTATGTCTGTGAAAAAGAAAAATGCAGCACAAAGGAAACACCCTCAGCCATGATAAGAAAAGTGGACTTTATTATGTCCAAAATATAACAGAGACTTCTCCATTGCAAACATAAGTATTTTGTTCTCTATTCTAAGGCCAACACAAAATCACCAGTGACATACCCGTGGAGTGCCTAAGGCGCCTTATGCTTTCGTTTCTGGGTGTTACACCTATGTGCCGCCCCATCGCACGGAGTGGTTTGTGAGACAGCCTGCTGACTCTGCTGTCCTATTGGCCTCGATGACCTTGGCGGGTGTCCTCTGGCCCGTGGAGCCTGTGCTGGCCCCGCCTGGGATGGAGTGGCCAGTTCCAGAACTGACACCTCCCCAGTTGTCGCAGCCTCAACTGAAGCAACATTGACTGGCAGAGGGGTGGAGGGGCTGCTGCCCTCATCCAGAGTGTCCTGAGAGGAGCTCGCAGCAATGACAGGCAGCTGCTGCACCGACCTGAAGTCACACTGGATCTCTCTGCTCACCGCAGATGGATGGGCACCAAGCGCTGACGCTTGGTGCAAACAACATCTCCCACATTGGGAATGACCACCTGTGGCCATTAGCACTGTGAGGGCTTGCAGGTCAGAGCGTATCCCAGTCAGAAGATTTTCCATCTGATCGAACCCATGAGAGTCGCCAAACTCTCAGTGGAGAAAGCCTGAAGCTCTGCCCTGAGGTTCATGCCTTCACGTGTACTCTGCCTGGACTCCTCTATCACAGAGACCAACTGAAGCACACCCTCATGTAACTCTGCCAGATGCAAACGGGATTCCTGCCACTTGTCCTGCAGCTGCTGCATTGGTGAAGTCTCCAGAGGTACATCATCACTGCCGGACTCGGCATGTGGCTGGTCCCCTGCAGTCCTCCGGCTGCTGGCGCCATCGGCACTCTCTGTCCCTACCACCTCCTCCAGCGATTGTGAAGTGCCCTCTCCACTGTGACCCGGGACACTAGCCGACAGTAAGTTCTCCACCAAGGTGTGTGTGTCTGCGCTGGTGCCTGGCTGGCTGAAATGACGTGCCGCAAGTTGCACGTCTTGGCCCTCGGATGTGGAGGGGGGGGGCTCTGGACGTGTTGGGGGCGGCCATGTGGTGGTGATGCTGAAATTAACAACAAGGACAGTGCATCAGTTAGCGTTCTGTCAGTTAAACCTCCCATCCCTTCCCCACCACCCCGCAGCCTCATAAGTCGCTCACCCTTCAAGACCTAAAGGAGACGAACACTGGTGGGGTGGAAAAGAGTCAAGAGGAGCCCCAAACATTAGATGCGCATACAGACAGGCTGGTCAGATGGCCTCAGGAATGTCACATGGTATGTTATGTACCATTGGAGTGGGGAGAGTGCAGAGGTACCTGACCTGGATGCATGCTGGTCTGGAGATTTGCGGTGCTGAGGAAACATTGCAAACACTTACAACATTTGCCGTGGATCACAGGAGATTGACAGGTCCCATTATTGACCTTCATACCGTTAGGAGGGGCATAGACCGGCTGGGCAAAAGGCAACATTTCCCCTTGGCGCAGGGATGAGTAACGTGGTGGCATTTATCTAAGTTGACTGCCTGAGGTTGACAGGTGAGGTGCTGAGGGCCTTTTGGACAGAGTAATGTGGGGCGCCCTGGCTGAAAGGGTGCTGGAGGTCCCCAAACCCCTAAGATGTAATAAGTCTTTGGCTGTGCAGCAACGATCCAATGCTATGTTAGACCATGGGGATAGTGGTCACAAATGGGATACGTCAACTTTGGAAGGTGGTGGAGACGCGCATCCTCAAGGGGCCGAAGGGCCTTTGTGTATGACCCACACGTCTGACTGTCTCTGTCTGCGAATGAGCAGTGTTGCAGCACTAACGATTGCAGCAATCATCAGTGATTTGGATGGTGAGGAGACAGAGTGGATGGGACTGTGGACCCCAAAAACCTGGCCGCTGGACCCCAGCCTCACCGCCCTGACTGCCTGCCTCCTCCCCATCTCCATGGCCTGCTCCTCGTAGATAATCAGGTGCTGCAGCAGCTGTGCCCACCACCAGTCCTCTGGTGCTCCCTGAGATTGTGTTCGGTTTTTGCCTGCAGAACAGAGGATTTATTGGAGCTGATCGCTCATGTAGTCTGCACACGCAAGCCGCACCCCAACCACAGTGGTCCATCTGAGGCCTCCAGCGGCTCCTGTCCACACTACTGATGATCAGTCCCCAGAAGATAGTATGGCTGCTTCCAACCCCCTCCCCCAACGGACACCTTGGACACATTCGGCGTCCATCACTTTGAATAACACACGGGTCTTAGCGCCCATGGCAAGGAGGCGCAACTAGGTGCGGTGCCGATAACAGCAGATGGCTCTAGGCCATGACGCATTGAGGATCCTCTTCCACCATCTCATCACCATCAATATGACACGTGTTGGAATTCTGAGTATGTGTCTAGCGGCCTCCCCTGCAGGTTGACCCCAGACTACTCAAATGCGACAAATGCCAACATATGCTGGGAGAACCAATCTTCTCCTCAACCACTAAGGCTGATGTAAGCATGGTCACTATCCGTTTGCCCACCCAGCGTGCGCCAAATGCCCAATGCAGTAACGACAGCAAGACGTGGGGGGGGGTGGGGGGGCTCAAAGGCTAAGGCTACCTTCTGGGTCAAATGGCCAAGGCCGATATGGTACTCACCCTTCCAGAACGCAGCAAATCATTGAATCTCTTGCGGCACTGGGTGCCAGTACGCCGTACATCATCATGGGCGCTGACAGCATCACCAACCTCCTCCCACGCTTGGCTGGTGACATGGGGGGGCCCTCCTCCTCCCATCATCTGGATACAACACATCCTGCACATCCCGACGGCTGGAAACCTCTTGGAGGAGGACAGCTAGGCAGGCATCGGAGAATCGAGGGGCACAGTGGTCCCCTTGCTGGCCTCTCCTGAAGCCTGCCCCCTTCCTCCTGCTCCTATGGAACCACAGCTGCCTCTCTCTCTCTCTCCTCGCCCCGAGTGGCCATGGTGCACTGCCTCAAGCAGGCTGCCTGGCCACTCTTTAAACAGGCTGCCGCTTCCCCATTGGAACCGGCGGTCTGAGGCCGCCCACCCTAGCGACTACTTTCCAGATCTCCATGGGAGTCGCTAACCCGCTGGGCGGGCCTTAATTGGCCTGCCACAGAAAATAGCGACACAGCCCATTTCGGCGGCGGTGATCGGCTGCCCTCCCTCCGCCAAGTCGGTCGGGCCCGCCGAAGGGCAAAATTCTGGCCCATGTTAATTTTACATTGGTCTCTCCAGCTTCAACTGAGAATAAACCAGGACCAATTTAAAACCTCCAAACAAGACTTGTTCTTCAAAAATGCTAACATACGTACAAGCGTAATCTGGGTTTAGTGGATTTCTAGCATTTCCAGTTTACGATTTAAATGCTGTATTAAACACCAAAGATAACTACATTAACTACTGGGAACATGTTAAACAAGAAGCGTTACAAGCCTGCACTTTGTCTTGCACCCTGGGTTTTACTCACAGGCAACATTTACTGGTTATACTTTATATCTGGTCAGCCCACCAGAAGTTATAGTGCTCTCACCCTTGTCGGGATTCCAGCTCGAGTTGCTTTCTTCAGCCCCTCCACGCCAGTTTTGTTGGAGATGACAATTGCTATTTCTACACAACTGGCAGGATCCTTTGTGTGTTCTATTATGGCCTGAAGGTTTGTTCCTTCAAAGAAATAAAAGAGAAACAAGTAAACAAGTAGCAAATGTCTTCAGGGAAACATAGCAACCCACTTGTTGAAAATGCTTGGCGACCACTGAATAAGATCTGGGCTATTCATGATCTGAAGAAATAGCAGACGTGAAACCAGACTCCAAAACTCGTACGTGCAGACTGTTAGAGGGTCAACTCAATACCATGCAAATTTATCACTGTCAAGTTCAAGACCACCGAACGGTCAAAAAAGATGCTTTGCTGCACATTTTGGACTGTGGTCCCATAGTCTGAAGACCCACGATTTCTCCTTCCATCTGCTCCTTGAGGACCCTCAAAGGACTTTAAAAGGAGAGATCTTGCTGTTAGCAATGAAAAAAAAATGGCATCACATTGAGGACACATATTCAAACATCTACCTTCAGTAAACAGCCATATCATATATCAAATTGAGTAAGGATGGTTCTGGCTGGAACTAGAGAAAAACTAAGCAATCCAAAAGCCCATCCATTCAGCTTATTCAGGGCTCAAACGGATTAAATGTTCTTTCACAGATACAATTATTTCTGCTCAAAATAGGGGAAACTAACCTGTTCCGGAGATGAGAACGCCCACTCTCACTTTCCGAGTCTGCCCACAATCCTGTGATAAACCACCAACAGCAGCACATTGATCTGACTGCTGGTTTAAGTGTAGTGTCTTCATGAGATTTTTAATTGCTACCTTTTCAATGCCTAAAAGTGGAGGGGAAAAAAAAGTGTTAAATACTTTAAAACAGCTTCTTTAAAAAAAATGCTTAATTAGCTCAGTTTGATTGTGAACCGTACAGGATGCTATTTCGTAACAACATGGGTGGACATCAACTAAAATCATTTCCCAGCACCCTCCATGTTAAAGGTTAAAGGTCAAGACAGCAGCTAATTCTTAGTCACATTTTTCCATTGTAATAGAAAAAAAAGTTAGCCAGAATTTCTTTTCCATTCACTAATGTTTATGAAAGGGACAGGTTTGCTCTTCTCCTTTTTCCCTCCATCACTCCACCAGTTAGAAAAATGGAACAACAACAGCGCTAGCACATGAAAGAGCACTGCATGAGAAATCTTCTAAACTAATTTTAACTAGCAATTCAATACAGTAAAAAAGGATAAGGCACCAACTGCAAATGCAGAGCTATGATTTCTCCTCCTTCTCCATTTCTTTCCCAGCTCTCCAGAAGGCACCTATATCTTGCTGGGGTATGATTCTGTGTGCACTGGTGTGGTGGACAAAGATGGACTTCCAGTGAACCTACATGGTAACTATCAGCAGGTGTGGAAGACATCACAGCCACATGCAGTCCTGTTGTCACCTAATATTCACACTTGCACTTGTCAGGAGAAATCACTAGACAGACTTCAGCGGTGGAATCACTGGCTGATTAATTCCCCCCCCCCCCCTATCCCAGAGGCACTGAGACCTTAATTTAAATCAATCCATTTAATAGAAGTTACACACCTAGCTACCATCCAGCTGAGGTTACAAGGAGTGATCGAGAGTGGGAACTTTGTCTCTTTATCCTAACCATCAAATTCAACTCTTACGATCACCATTCCCTATCCCACTCCCCCTAATGCCCACTTCTGCTTATATGAGATTATTTAATTTAGAACAGGCAAGAGATTAACTGAGAGACTTTCTCAGTTTGTGTGTCTCAGATCCACACCATGTGGTGTATTTAGCCGCTGCACCATCTGGACAGCTGATATCTTCTAATTGCTAAACTCCATCCACTGTGGTGTATTGTGAATTCAGTAAAAGAAAAATCTTCAACAACTGGCAAATAACACTCAGCAGGTCAGGCACTTTACAGCCTTCTGGATTCAACATAAGAGTTCAGTAATTTCCAATCACAGCCATTTCCCCCACTTTTCCAACCAACAGGTGACAATTCTGCTGTTCACAGAATCACAGTTGCTATTTACACCTCCTCCACACCCTCCTTTTGTTTTTTTTTACTTGCCCCATCACCATCTGCTTTGCACCATCATCCCTTGTCATTTACTCTCTCCTGTCTTTGACTCTTATCACCCTTTAGTTCTTTCCTCCTTCCCCTCTTTCATTGCCTCAACACTTGCTTGAAACCTTACACATCTCCACTTTTTTTAAGGTTCTGAAACATTAACTCTTGTTTCTTTCTCCACAGATGCTGCATAACCTGCCAAGCACTTCTAGCATTTGCTGCTGTTCTTTCCTATTTCCAGCATCTAATGTATTTTGCTTTGGTGGGCAAATAATTACAGTTACACCTGCAGTAAGTTTTACAATGTAACTTGATAAATGGAAATCAGAAACTCTGATAAACAATGACAGTCTTCTCCTTTCCCATGCATACACAGCTAATGAATGATAAGTGACCTGCTTGATGCGGCACAACTTCTCCAATGGTCCATGCTTCATAATGCCTCTTTACACTTTGCAGCACGTTTTCAGCTTCCTCTTTATCCACCACGAGCACAGCTCCAAGTCCACAGTTAAAGGTGCGAGCCATCTCCTCTTCAGAAAGGGCACCATGTGTTTGTAACCACGAAAAGATTTCAGGAATCTTCCAACATGATGCATCTTTTAAATGGCAATAGAAGTAGATTTGTAAGTATTGAAGAATAATTTGTAGTTCTGCAGAGTTCACACAATTTGTTACTGATCCCCTTTATCAATGCCTTATTATTTACATTGTTACGCCTTAATGGCAATTACATTATGACGGTCTAACGGCAATTACATTGTTAAACAAGTGATGAGTATTTGAACACCTATAAATGGGGATAGCTGGGACACTGGGGTGTTGGAGTAGTGTTGACTGTGAACTAAGTCAATGAACTCTTTCTAGAAAAGAAAGCAGCTGTGTCTTAGTTTTAACTTCACCAACCAGCAAGGATCCAATTAACACTCTTCCCCCACTAGATGAATGTACTCTATCAGCAACTAAAGTATTTAGAAGAAAAAAGATTTGTGGTCATTTCAAACAAAAGATTTGTTTTTATTCATTCACGGGATGTGAGCATCCCTAGCTAGGCCAGCATTTATTGCCCATCCCTAGTTGCCCTTCAGAAGGTGGTGGTGAGCTGTCTTCTTGAACCGCTGCAGTCCATGTGGTGTAGGTACACCCACAGTGCTGCTAAGGAGGGAGTTCCAAGATTTTGACCTAGTGACAGTGAGGGAATGGAGATATATTTCCAAGTCAGGATGGTGAGAGGCTTGGAGGGGAACTTCCAGGTGGTGGTGTTCCCATGCATCTGCTGCTCTTGTCCTTCTAGATGGTAGCAGTCCTGGGTTTGGAAGATGCTGTCAGAGGAGCCTTGGTGAGTTCCTGCAGTGCACCTTGTAGACGATACACACTGCTGCCACTGTGCATCAGTGATGGAGGGAGTGAATGTTTGTTGATGACCCTTACATCACTTTAGTGATGATCGAGGGTAGACTGATGGGGTGGTGATTAGCCGGGTTGAAGTTGTCCTGCTTTTTGTGTACAGAACGTATCTGGGCAATTTTGCACATTTCTGGGTAGATACCAGTGTTGTAGCTGTACTGGAACAGCTTGGCTATGGGTGTGGCAAGTTCTGGAGCACAAGTCTTCAGCACTATTGCCAGAATATTATCAGGGCCATAGCCTTTGTGGTATTCAGTGCCTTCATGTGTTTCTTGATATCATGTGGAGTGAATCGAATTGGGTAACGACTGGCATCTGTAATGCTGGGGAGTTCCGGAGGAGGCCAAGATGGATCATCCATTCGGCACTTCTGGCTGAAGATTGTTGCAAAGATTTCTCAATATTTAAGAGTATTGATTGTAAAACATCACAGATTATGGGTTTTTCCACTGGACTGGGTTAGAACACAATCTCTGAAACTGAAGCTCAAATCCAACTGCAAGAGACTGGCTCAGACCATCCAATCCAACTCCTGGTGGGCATGAAACTACAGTACAAGACTGGCAGTCATAAAAAGTTGGCGTGGGATACAAAAAAAAGTCATATTAGTCCAATACTATTCTGACATTTATGTAGTTCAGAAGAAATTATATCCTAC
Source organism: Carcharodon carcharias (assembly GCF_017639515.1). Lineage (NCBI taxonomy): Eukaryota > Metazoa > Chordata > Chondrichthyes > Lamniformes > Lamnidae > Carcharodon > Carcharodon carcharias. Next base: position 29,061,716 of record NC_054484.1, read on the forward strand.
TTTTTAACTAATTCTTTTGTGGGATGCGAGTGCAGCTGGCAATGCCCGAATTTTTCTCATCCCCAACTACTCTCGAGAAGGTGGTGGTGAGCTGCCTTCTTGAAGCCCTGGTTCAGGTGCACCCAGAGTCCACCTGGTTTAAGTACACCTGCAGTGCTGTTACTTTTAAGATGTTCAATGAGGTAGGCACATTAGAAAATGTCAAGATTGGAATCTGAATCCATTCCACCCCAGTGAGAATTCAACAAGCTATTAGAGAAAATGACCCTCATTTACTATTAGCAAAGATTATTAATTCTTTTTCTTAATCACCTCCCTTTCACTGTTAATTTTGGCATCAACAGAAAGGGGAACATACATAGGAAATTACAAATTAGGAGCAGGAGTAGGCCATTTGGCCCTTTGAGCCTACTCCAGCATTCAATAAGAACATGGCTGATCTGATTATGGCTTCAACTCCACATTCTTCCTAACCCTGATAATCTTTGACCCCCCTTGTTAGTCAAGAATCTATCGACCTCTGCCTTAAAAAAAATTAATTTACCCTGCCTCCACCAGTCTCCCGGGAAGAGTTCCAAAGATTCACGACCTCTTCTCACCCCCGTCTTAAATATTTAAATAATATACTTCTTTTCTATTCTTCCTGCCAAAGTGGACAAGTTCACATTTTCCCACATTATACTTCATCTGCCAAATTTTTGCCCACTCATTTAGCCTATCTATATCCCTTCGCAGGCTCCTTTTGTCCTCTTCACAACTTACTTTCCTACCTACCTTTACGTCATCAAATTTAGCAACCATACATTCGGTCCCTTCATCCAAATCATTGATAATATTGTAAATAGCTGAGGCCCCAGCGCTGATCCCCATGGCACTCCATTCGTCACATCTTACAAACCCGAAAAAGACCCATTTATGCCTACTCTCCTTTTCCTATTAGTCAACCAATCCTCTATCCATGCTAATATGTTACCCCCTGCACCATGAGCTCTTATTTTCTGTAGTAACCTTTGATGTGGCGCCTTGGCAAATGCGTTCTTGAAATCTAAGTACAGCACATTGACAGGTTTCCCCTTTATCCACATTGTTTGTTACATCCTCAATGAACTCCAGTAAATTAGGTATTTCATTGAAAAGAAAGGTTATTCAAAGGACATGTAAAAACATAAGGTAGAGAATTAGGATTGAAAAGAATGCTGCCAAGGCTAACCAAAAAGGCACACAAATCGATGGGGTGAATAGACTCTACTTTGTAGCATTCTGTGGTATATGAAACAAGCTCTCACCTAATGTAACACTGAACGTTTCAGGAAGAACTCTGGGAATATTTTCTAGCAGTCCACCTCCAGTGATGTGAGCAAAAGCCTTCACATGGCCCAGATGCAGAATTGGCAACAAGGCCTTAGCATAAATTCTGGTGGGTGCGAGCAGCACCTCTCCTACAAAGAAGTTAAAAAAAGATCCTTACATTCCATTGTCAAATGTCACAAAAGGGGGCTCAGTCACCTGTACTTTTAAGGTTGTCACTTTTGTTTCCTGGCGTGAAGACTTAAGAACTGGCTATAAAACACAAATTTAAAGTAGCTGAATTTTGGGAGCCATCGATTGCTAACCAATTAAAAGGAAGAAAAGGCATGCTTGTTAACGCAGGGTTAACTTTACATTCTAAAGGAGGCAGCCCAAAGACTTCTGATATTAGAGAACAATAAAATACTCTGCAGCAAGTACATTTCAAGTCAAGGGAAATGGTTAAAAAGTACTTCATGGGCAGAATTTTACAGAGATCCAGCGGGCGGGCGCCCAACCCAACCCTGCCTGAAATCGTGTGAGAAAACATCAGGCATGTGTCCCAACGTCATCCCGCTGTCACGCCATATTGCAGTCGATGGGCAACTGAGGGAGTTGGAAGCTTGCCTGCCGCAATTAAGCCCATTAAGGAGGCAATTAATAGAGATTTTACGCAGCCCGTGCGCTTTTATGGTTGATGCATGCCTGTTGGCCTTCACGCTTTTGCTTCATACTCGATCCAGGGCAGGATAAAATGTCCGGGATGAAATAAAATAAAAGGCGTTGAAGGGTTGAGATGTTATGAGTTCTGCTGTCGGTTGATTGAATTTGCATTAGAGAGAGGGTTTGTGGCATTCTTTCATGCAAATTTTATTAGAACAATACTGCAGCTCCCATGAGGCAGCTCCACAGCAGTTGTCAGCCTTCAGGGAGCTCGCTGGAAACGCCTGCCCGCACCCTCACTTCTCTCGACGCCTGCCCTCTTCCCAGCACACCCCCCACCCTGGCAGTGCTGAGCCTTTTTATCCTCAGTGCGCATTTCACGCTGGCTGCCAGTTAATTGGCCAGCCAACATAAGATCACATTCCTGTTGTGATCGTGACCAGAAGCGCATATCGCATCTGCTTCTGGGCCCGCCGATCATGCACGTAAGTTTTATTTTTAAAAATTGATATTTCAAGTCCAATAGATGAGAGCACAAGAAATAGGAGCTGGAGCAGGTGCATGGCCCCTCAAGTCTACTCTGCCATTCAACAAGATCATGGCTAATCCCTGACTTCAATTCCACTTTCCTGCCTGATCCCCATATCCTTTGATTCCCCAGAGTTCAAAAATCTAACTAAGCCTTGAATATACTCAATGATTGAGCATCCAGAGCCCTTTATAAATTAAAAATAAAACATCTGCTTAGAAGCTTGATGCACAAATGGAAGTCACAATGCAGAAATATAAACACTATAGGATACTGTCCATTGAATGTATTCCTTAATTTTTGGATATGGGTCATAACCCAATTAGTGACTTGATTGAGGGTTGCTGCCATGCACCAGCCTCAATTTTCTGCTTATTTCTAAACAGCAATATTGGTTTACCTTTCAAAAATGGGGAACATCCAGTGTAGGAGAACTGCAGGGCCCTGCTAAAGACCATAACATAGGCTCACAAGGAAAAACATTGGCCTCCTGCCTATATAAAGAGTTTCTTGGATATAAAACAATTAAGTCAGGCTCTAGATGTAGATAGCTTGTTATGAGGGCCTCACAATCCACATTTCAGCTTGAACCTTACCGAGTGTTTGTGAACCATAGCTGGACGGTGCTGGTAAGGAACACTGTAAAGAGGACTTCTCCAAAATTGTTCGAACAAGGCTAAAGCCATTACTATGGAGACCAGACGATGCAACGCCAATGACGGTGTCACCTGCAGAGATGTGCTCCAGCTGTGGGAGCATCTGTTCACGTTCCACTGCCCCCACTGCAAAACCAGCCAGATCGTACTGTCCCGGGGAATACATGCCTGGCATTTCAGCAGTCTCTCCTCCTAAAAAAAGAACAGGTAGAAGAAGGAATAAAACAACCTGTGCTAAAACAAACAGTCATAATAGTGTCAAGAGAATGCAGCAGCACCACACTGGAAGAAAATAACAGTCTGCCAAATAGGTTGGACACGGTGGATGGGGAGAGCATGTTTCCACTTGTGGGGAATCTAAAATTAGGAGCCATTAATACAAGATGGTTCCCAATAAATCTAATAGGGAAATAAGGAGAAATTTCATTTACTCAGAAACCAGTTCAGTTGTGAAATTTGCTATCGCAGGAAATGGTTGAGCTTAGCTGTTTTCAATAGGAAACGCAACAGGTTTTCTGACAGAAAAATACAGTATGCTGAAAGGTGGAGATGAGCTAGACAGAATGGAAGGAGACTGGTTTGGAGTATAAACACCAGCAGAGTTAGTTAGTTGAGCCAAATGGCCTGTTTCTATGCTGAATATTCTATATATGTTCTAGGAAGCTTCACAGGAACATTGTCAAACACTGAGCCACATAAGGTAATACTAAGTCAAGTGACAAAAAGCCTGATTTAAAGAGGTAGGAGGAGTCTGATTAAGGTACATCCTGAGGAGAGCAAGAGGTAGACAGATGGAGAAGTTTAGGGACGGAATTCAATTTTTAACCGTAATTGCACAAGAAAAAAATGTAACTTTTTTCTCTTCCTCTCCTGAAAATACTGGCTCATGCAGATCCATGCATACCTCACCAATGTGAGCCTATACTGCAAATTTTAGAAGGATATTTAACCATTGAGGCATCATAACTAGGTCTATTTCTTCCCATGCCCATTTACTTTCCTGCAGAGGTCACTGGATAACAATGAAAGAAGAGAATCCCCAGCTGGCTCTTCCCCTCTCTAGATCAGTGTTACTCAAGTCGAGTGTCATATTCCCACATCCAAACCACTCAAGATCAACTAACTTGGCAAAAGATCAAGGATTCAAACCCAGGGCATCCTGGTCTCTAGGGCTCACTATCACACTTGACAGCGCATTCGGTAAATGAACCACTGGAAGTTTTATGAAGTAGATTTAATTCTACCAGTCTAGAATTTTCCTCTCCCCTTTTAATGGGTAGAGAATCGTCAAACAATTGGCTTCGAGGTCCATAATACTCTTAAGCTGACACTTGGATGGTGCAGAACAGTAACTTAAGAAACTCTTATTTTCAATGCTGAGCAGAAGTGTAACAGGGCTGACACCGTAAATTGATGTATGTAGTATTGTGGGTATCACCACCAATGTCCAATTTAAAGATCCCAAAGTTATTTATGTTTTAAAGTCATGAATTGTTATTCTAATCTATTTCATGTCGGCTCTACAAGTTTATCCAGTGAGAAGATGAGGCACACAAGCCAAATTCGACATTGAATTCTGCCCAATGTCTTCCCCCAACCCCACTAACATATTTGATAGCGGAGGCTGGTCCATGTGATTGGGCAGGTGAAGACAGGGAGGAGATCCCACTGCCCTCCCACCTCCCTGCAATCAAGTCTAGAGCAGGAAGGCTCAGGTGTGGCCTTCTCACCCAGAGACCAATTGGGGCTCTTAGCCACCAGAGTGGGGGCTGCCAATACTGGACAGCTGCCGGCCTCTGATTGGCCAACAGCTCTTGGGGGTGGAATTTCAGCCCTACAGGGGGTTTCATTGAACAGGAGGCCCAGTGCTGCTCAAGTAAGTGCCTGATTGGCACACAACAGTGTCAGGTCACCCAGAAAAAAAGCAATGCAGGGTTCCCACCATTTCCCCAACACCCACGTTAAATCCTGGCCATTCTGTGCCAAGTTTGTCAGTTTCAGCCAGGATAATGATAATTGCTCAGACAGCTTAACAAGGTTCAATAAGATTTTCACTGGGAAGAGCTGGTAACTGTGGAATTGTACCCCACACAAACAAAATGACTTTGAGAAAACGGAAGGATGCTAGCATGAAAAGTGTAGCACATAACGAAAAATGTTCTCCACTAATGCTTAGCAAATAAGGAAGGAAACACCTACTCTAATCTAATCTCCCTACCCTTTCTCAGAATCCTGTAGCCGACTTGCACATAGCAAGGTACCACAAACAGCGATGAGCTACTTGGCCAGTTCAGCTGTTTTGGCAAGTTAATTTGAGAGATAAACATTGGCCAATAATTCCTCCATTGTCCTTCAAATCGTGTCATGAGATTTTTTATGTCCATGTGAAAGGGCAGGCAGAACCTGGTTTAACATCATTGGAAAGTGCAAGAGTCCCTCAGTACCACACTAAGGTGCCAGTCTGGATCATGTGTTTAAGACTCTGAAGTGTTACTTGAACCCACAATCTTCTTATGCCTGAGGTAACTTTGCTATTGAACAAAGGCCACTTTATCATTTCATAATTCTGTTACATCCACTGACCCCTAAATATACCCCTGCAATCAGTTCACTTACTTGCCCCAGTTTATTAACCAAATCAGATCTAATACTTGAGCTTCCTTCATTGGAACTGTATCGCATTGACTTAGAAAATAGTTCTGAGCGTATGCTTATTTTTACCAGCATCACTGGAAATAGTATTAGTGCCATAGTAATGCCTTACCTAACAGCGCACATCCAGCCATTTTGCAAGCCTCTGCAATACCAGCAATCACAGTCTGTGCCACAACCACATCCAGTTTACCACAGGAAAAGTAGTCGAGAAAGAAAAGTGGCTCTGCCCCTTGTGCCAGAATATCGTTTACGCACATTGCTACCAGGTCTTGACCCAGCGTGTCATGTTTATTGCACATCTGGGCAATCTGTCCGCAGCCAAAACAGGGTTGGAATAGAATGGAATAAAAAAGAAAATGAAGATTAATAACACTATAGTACATGCGTGTTATAATTTTATTCCAATTATAGTTAAAGTACATGCAAATGACACCTTAAGTTTGGTTCCAACTCCATCAGTTCCAGAGACTAGGATTGGATCAGTGTATCCAGCTAACTTTAGGTCAAAGGTACCTGCAAATCCTCCAAGTTCAGCATTACAGCCTGGGAATTAGAAAGAAACTATTTCTTAGAATCAGGGAGATTACATCACAGAAGAAGACCATTCAGCTCACTGAGCCTGTGCAATGCTAGTTCCACATTCAATTTTGTTTTGTCAGAGTAATTAATTGTGCTTATCTAATTCCATTGTAAATGCTCGGAGTAACTCGGCTTCAATAGTCACTTGCATTAATACATTCTACATTCCAGTCATTCTTTGCACTGAGAAAATTTCTTCTAACTTCCCCCTTTATGATTTTAATACTCAGTCTGAGCTTCTGTTCCTGTGTTACCCAATTCACTGATCTCTGGATAAATCTTTGACTGTTTACTCTCTAAAACGGTTTCATAACTTGAAACCTGCTGTTAGATTCCTCCTATAAAGTTCACTGAACCTTCACCCCCATAACCTCCACTGAATACATACCTGGGGCTTCCAAATCTTTCAATATACTATATTCACTCATCTCCCAATATTATCCTAGTGAATTTACCTCACACTACCCTCCCATGGCTCCAATATCCTTTCCACAGTGGATTGTCCCAAACTACTCTCAGTATTCCAACTGCGGCCCAATCAAAGACTTGTACAAATTCATCACCACCTCCTTCCAGAAGGTAATATTGTACTGGAATCTTATAAAAGACCCTTTCCTTGAAGTGCAGGCAATTGAATCCATATAAAAATATTCATTTCTCCAATAATGTTATTTTCTCCTCAGAATATATTCCCCAACTAACACTCAAATGGGCCACGGTGAAATGCCTCCCAACTTGTAATGATATGTTAGGCTTATCAAATATGATTCCTATTGCAGGATTTTACAGTGATGCTTGACTCAATTAGAATGGATACCTGCCTACCTGGTCTGGAGGTAGCTGCTGCCAGTGGTTTGATTGAATGGACCAAAGCATTCCCAGCTGCAATATCAACTCCACTGTCTTTGTAAGTCAGTCCTCTACAGGGAGGGAGTGGCAAGGAGAAAGACACAAGTTCAGCAGTTAGAAAAGTAAAGGATATAAATCATTACAAACTACAGTTCAAGTTCATCTCTAAAGCTGTTTAAAATCTTGTGTCAAGCATTTTTCAAATTTATTATAGAAACAAGTTGCATTCACTAACACGTTGGGCTCTGGATGAGATGAGCTGTTTGGTGGACTGACCAGCATTTCATATATAACAGCTGCAGCAGCCAATGGCACGTTTAAAAGTAAAATCACAAGTTTGAACTTACAACTTAAATAATGCGAAAAGAGCCAATGTTTGCTGAAAGAGAACAAACTTTTGGATTTGGTGTTCTGCTAGAGAGCATATGGTGTAGGTACACCCACTGTGCTGTTAGGAAAGGAGTATGTGGAAGCTGAGCACAACAACAGGTAGCTTAGACATTTAAAAATACATTTGCTCATATAGCAAAGCACAGTTGTCTCCTAACCCCATGCTGAGCTATAACTCACGTGCTAAGAAAAGATTTATTTGCATTTAAACACAAACCTGGACTGTTTTATGAATGTAATGGCTCGATGTGCAATGTCCTTTCTGTAAACAGCATCTTGGAACTGAACAGTTTCTACCCCTTTATTGGCTTCTTTCACTGCCCTGATCAGGTCTTTACTGACAGCAGTTACTGTAAGTACTCGACCACCATTCGTCACAACCTTCCCATCCTTCAGTGCAGTTCCTGCATGGAACACTTGTAGGCCCATGTCCTTCGCAAGTGACAAACCTGCAAAATAAAGTCCTTTTAGCTCAAAGAAGTAAAATGCTGTTCATCAACAGCTGTTCTTCTCCACAAGCTGTGAATATTCCACCCTACATTCTCTCCTGGCATCCTCATGCTGAAATGAAGGCTCAAAATTAGAATTTCTCACTTCCAACCCAGTCTTGCCTCCACCTACAGCCTGTAGACTTTTACTTCTCCTCTTCACAACAATATTTCTTCTTTCCTTCCACTTCTCTTGAAAGCAATAGCTGTTTACTGGGGTGCTCCTTTATCTGACCCAAATGGCTGCTCTTTATGTCTCACTCTAGAGATCAAGGGTTGCATTTTACACGCTCTCACCATGGGGGAGGAGGGGGAGGGGCGCACATAAAATAGGGCAGGTGCCCACCCCACCACCTTCCTGTCCACCCCATATTTTAAGGGGGGGGCGTTGGGAATGGGCAGGCCTGCCATTTTTAATTAAACAATTAGAAGTCAACTAAGCTTCTTAACAAGCCAACTGACCCTGATATTACAGTGCCCCTGACATAAAACAGGTGTCATGTGCAGTCAGGCAGGGGTGGGCAGGTCGCCTTTAAAAAACATTTTCAAAAGGCGGGAAGTGGGGGGGTGGGGGGATGTTCACGATCCTTGGTAGGGTGGGGGGAAGCCCCCCTAAGACAGACGCCCCTTCTTCCTATCCGCCTGCCCTATGAAACACATCACCCCCAGCCCCCTTCCCTAACTGCCCAAACCCTCCCTGCCCAAGACCCTGGACTTAACTAGCTCTGCAATCCATGGGCCTTCTCCTTAATCCTTCTTGCAGTCCTGGCAGTGTCCACTAATGTGCTCTTGGCACTGCCGAGACTGCTGGAGCTGCTGGCCAATCCAATTGGCTGGTTGCTCCTGAGGGCAGGACTTCCTCCCCAGTGAGGGACAAAAGTCCCACACTGCCCCAGTTCAGCCCGTCAGCAGTGCATTATGGCGGGTCAGCTCCATGCTTACTTTACTTCCAGAGGGGTGATCTGTCTTACCCCTCGTAATATTCTGTCCCAAATGTCAGTAAGCTATCTGATCAAAGGATAACACAAACCTGCCTAATGTTGATATACCTCACTTGCAACAGATTACAGAGTAGTGCTCAGGGATAGGACCCCTAGACAATTTTGATCTTATTAATTGAGGAGCATGGAGGTCAATAGCAGGAGCCAAGATCAGCACAAGACCAGAAACTTTCCAGATCTGTATGGCTTAGATCCGCTGCTGGCTGAAATGTTTATTCAGTGATTAGCTGAATCATCAAGGCTGTGGCATGAATAATACTAACTTGGACAAAGTCCATTGGGCACCCGTGGAACTATAGCCCTGATAATAGTCAAAACCTTGAGGAAAAGAGAAAAGGGATGGAAATTCATGAAAAGAAGTTTGGGATCACATACTGCTTCAGTTTATGCTGTTTTCTGCCATATTCCCTTCAATCTTAGTGTTGTTGAGCACTATGGAATCTGATGTGCATTTTTCATTAATAAATAAAGAATCTACATAACATTGCTCTACAGAGGCGCAGCATGGACCTGATGGGACAAATAGCCTCCTTCTGTGCCATAATGACTCTGCGACTCTAAATAGCAGCAAGTTTATTCGCAGGTAAGCAAGAAATTAATGTTCTGTGTGGTCCTAACACACACATCTCAAGCCTACACACATTACAGCAGATCTAATACTTACAGACCACAAAAAGCTCAGTAGCTTTTACCCGAGTCATTTCCATACCATATTATTAAGACATATCCATGTAATTTTAGCTGTTACAAAGAACTGCAACTTCATTAAAGTAGCAAGCAACATTTCACCAGCCCTAACACGGCTTTTCTGCACAGTAGATTCTACCTGTGATCACGTGGCCTTTTGGGTAGTTGCCTGGGTATCCACCACTGGCCATAACCACTGTCATAGCTGCACTGCTTTCCAGCCAAGATGGCATGGCTCTAGAAAGTTTGCCATCCACAGTTGCTTGTACAACTTCATATAAATCACTGTTTAATAAGGGAAGAATGACCTGAAACACAGCCAAGGATCAATGTGAGGTTTCTCAGCTTAAAAAAAAAGAGAAATAATCAATATGCATAATGAAGTCAAATTACGTAACATGGGTCCTTGCTTTAATACACATCGAAGCACACACCTCAGACAGGCTAGAAAACTACAGTCATGCTACCTGACATTCTGGATCCCCAAAGCGACAATTAAACTCCAACACTTTAGGTCCATCTTGGGTTAGCATCAGCCCAGCATATAGTATCCCTGTGAAGAAAGGGAGAAAAATGTGGTTTGCTTCATACAGATCCCTTTCATTCCAACAGCATAGGTATTTCAATGCCTAATCACCTCAACTTCAGTTTTGAAATCTTTATGACACAAGTGTAAATAGTGATTAAAGAACTGAGCTGTGCTGTAATGTTTGTACGTTATGAAGGACAAATAGAAATATCTTGCTATTGAAGTAAAGCCACCTAAAAATAGCAAAAGGTTATAGATATATAGGATGCAGAAGAAGGTGGTAGTAGGTCCAGTTCCATAATCACTATTTTGCCATACTTGTTTTCACTTATCCTGAAATCAATCCATGCTAGGAGCATCCAGAACTGAAGTAATTAAAATAGTAAATGTTAACAACATACACTTTTATCTTGAAGGTGCTAGGTTATAGCGCATGAGTTACTGTCAGCATCAATCTTGAATGTGGGTGCTGCTTGACAATGGAGTGTATTACTGCTGAGTCCATCCCTGCCCCCGAACACACTCCATCAGCTTCCCAGTGGGAGGCACCATGCTGTAATGGGGAGCAGGCACTTTTACTGATTTTCTCCTACCTAATTCAGAGTGCTGCACCCAGTTGCAGTACCTGAGGCACTGTCCGAGTTGGGATCAGCTAACTCAATGCAGAAGTAAAATGAGCTCAGATCCCTCTGGCTCAAAGAGAGGTGCCTTTACTCACTGTTCCGGTGGGAGCACTTAGTTCACTCAGAGTTTGAGGTTCCAACCCACTCCAATTTTAACAATGCTGGCCTACAAAATAAAGCAACACTCACCAACATAAGGGGTTCCTTCTTGTCTCATGCCATCAATTGTTTTCTGAAGAACGTTTTCCTTGATCCTTTGAAGAAGATTTTTAGAAACCTAAAAAGCCATAAGCAAAAGAAAAGAAAATCTAACCCAGGCTGAAAATAGTTGGAACTGGTAATCATCTGATTAATGATTCAGGTGCAAACCCTTAAAGTCCCACAGCCAGTACCAGAAAAATAATTTCCTAGATGTCAGTCTATTTGAATTATTTTAAGGAATACATTTAATGCTGCAGTGACATTGACACTTGCAGGACTAGAACAATTCACATTCATGTATCGTGTATCCAAACTGGCTGGGATGCCAGAAATTGGTTAACTAAGCTTTCAACTGACTCCTGTGTCAGAGAGAGATTGCAATTGCTCACTATCACAGCCCGATTAAGATTAGTGGCAAATGAGAGCTTGTTCGAAGAAAGATTTGCATTTATACAGCACTTTTCATGACCAGGGGACATCTTAACGCACGTTACAGCCCATGAAATAATTTTGAATTGTAGTCACTATTGTAATGTAGGAAATGCGGCAGTTATATTGCCCACAGCAAGCTTCCACAAACAGCAAAGTAATAATGAGCAGACCATTTGCATTTTGTGATACTGATTGCAGGATAACTGTTGGCCAGAATACCAGAGATAAATCCCCTGCTCTTCTTCAAAATAGTGTCATGAGATCTACCCGAGACATCTACCTGGGCCTTGGTTTAACGACTCATTTGAAAGATGGCACTTACAACAGTGCAGCACTCCCTCAGTACAGTACTGGAGAGTCAGCCTAGATTTTTGTGCTCAAGTCTCTGGAGTTGGATTTGAACCCCAGGACCATTCAACTCAGAAGTGAGGGTGCGACCAACTGAGTTTGGGGGGAGTTCTTTCAATTAACATCCCTGCTGGGATGGCAGTACCTTTTCTTTAATTGAAAACATTAAGCAAAAGAAATTAAGCTAAGGAAATCACTTGATTGAAAGGAAATGTTCAAGCGAAGATAAAAGAAGCTATGTGGATCATGTCAATTCCAAGGTGGGATTATAATGGACTAAATTATAGGTGAAAATGAAGACAAAAAGTTCCTGATCTTGAGGTCCCAGGAAAGATTAAATTAGTTGGAGTGGAAGTTGTCAGAAGTTTTGATTTCATACTTTCTACTCTTATCCACAATCAATGCTACAAAGTCAGGTATCAATGAAGTCCACGGGCTGATTTCAATTCCCAATGGGAGTTGAATGGTTGGGGCTGAGGCAGATGGCAAAATTGTCTGGTCTTCCACTGCATGAGGCCTGGGAGATTTCAACACCCTCATCTGCATAGGGCCTGTTTGTCTCCTGCACAAACTCAAAAAGAACCAGTAGCTGGTAGGTGGTGGGCAGTATGATTTTGACTGGCAGGAATTTGGCTGCCAGGGAACTGCAAAAATGATCCCCAGCACTCAGCTAAGTGATTTTGGGTTGCTTAAAGTAGGGCATGGTGGGGGTGGAGGGGTGGAGGGAGAAGAGTTACTGGATGACACCAGTGAAGGGAGGGAAGCCTAAAGTAGGGGAAGCTTAAGGTCTCCTCTTACGCCCCCAGAGGAACATCTAGCTGGCCAAGCAGGGAAGCCCAATACCTTGATCATGCAAGCCTCCAGTTAAAAATTGCAGCACAGTCCTGATGACATCATCTCTACATTTTCAAAGGAGGTTTCTGCTGCCTTTCAGGAGTTTCTCTCAACTGCTCTAAAAGAATCAGGTAAAATTGCAAACTGTGAGATGGCAACAGGGTCGGTGCAGGTAAGCTGTGGCTGTTTTAACAAGTTTAAATTCGACCCTTGAGTCATATTCCTAAATTCCACTGAATTGATAGTTAAAGCCTACACCAAGTGACTATCATAATATTTCAGTATTGCACAAGACAGTACATTACAATTCCATGGAGGCAATCAGACTGTCAAAGTCTTTGTTATTTTGCAGAAGAGTTAATTTTCAAATGCTATTTTACCTGAGGAGCAGGGCAATAAGCTCCCATTCCACCTGTATTTGGTCCCTGGTCCCCATCCAGTAAGCGTTTGTGATCTTGAGCTGGTGGCATACAGGCAACAGTAACGCCATCACTGAAACAAAGGCACTGCACAACATTATTAGAATTGCACTTCCTGGAATGGACAAAGACTCAAGGTATTCAGAAAAAAAATTGATTCCTGATATCTTAGCCAATTGCAATCACATACTAGGACAGTAATGGAAACAGTAAATGGGAAAGCAAAGAGATACTTATGAGCTGAATTGAGTAAAAATCAGTGCTACTTAATCTAGAATTTCACAGCACCGCTAGACAACCTGTCCTTGGCAACTGCTTTCAATGCAGGGCAACTGGAGGGGAAATTAATGGCCTCTGCTCTGGACCTCTCACTAATGTCACCACTCAAAATAGTAACTCATTGTAAAGCACCTGGTATAGCCTCATTTTCTATTATACTGTGGTGCAGTAGATTGGAGCTCTACCTAAAGTGTTGGGCTGGTATGCAGGTTTAAACTTAGTTAATGTTGCATGAATGACCCTTTCCTGGGATAAGATCTTTCAGTCCAGGTATAACTTTTATCCAAGTTACTCTTGGTATATCTGATGTTGAGTCTACTCTGCACATACAATTGGATGAAATTGGCAACGAAAAACATATGAAAAAAAACTTCAAATGGTCATGGGCTGGCAAAAGGCACAAGCCTTACTTACAGAAACTTCCTCTCCTTCAAGCAGCTCCTCCACAATTACAGTTTCACCAGCAGAACCAAAGGTCTTTTCCTTTTCAAAAAGAAAACGCAAACACATTTAGCTGTGTACCATATATTAGTCGGCAAAGGTCTAAGAAGATTTGTTGTTAAAACTGCATTTGAACTATTACACTGATAATGAATTGAGAAATTTAGGTTCAGATATTTGGAACTGTACCTAAAAAAGAGACATCTTCTTCAAAAGAGAGGAGCAAAAATGGTACAAAAAGCACCCCCACAGCCCCCAACAAAATATTTATTTTGTTAAAATGCAGGGTAGGGTTTTTGGGGCACAACTAGCAGTTTGTGGACAAATCGTGCTCATTTTCCAAATTAATTTTATGGTTCAAGCTTCTCCTGGAACTCAGTTGCACAATCACAAATAAACGTAAAACTCTCCACGAAGCAGGCGACATTTTAGAACTTAGTTCTTTTGCATTAAAAGATAGTCCTTGATATATTTAAGAGTAATAACCTGGTGCAGAAAATAGGTTTAATCAGTGTCTACACCGTGAGTAAACGGATTTTAAATAACTGAAAATGGCTTCCAAAAAAATGCCTACAAAACCATTTATCAGGTTCAACGTATAGCATCCAGTTTCTAAATTAAGCATTTTTTTAAAAAAAGTTGCCTACTGGTGCACCTACAAAGTGTAATTTTCAGAGCCTCCTCAAAGGCCCCCAAATTGGCACAATTAGTGGAAAGTCATCATGGTTATGAACTCGATTGGGAACGTGGCCAGTTTTGTAAATGGGCCAAGCTTCCAGCGCGAAGCTTTCTAAACCAGTGCAAAACACTACAGAAACTCAATTTACACTTAACGCAACTTGTGCTTAAAATTCCTCAATTGTGCGCGCTGGTTTGGCTGATTTTCGATAAATAGCAGAAACTTTATCCCACAGATTTTATTTTAGAAATTCTATTAATTCCTCTGTCACATGATAGAATTGTACAGGGAAGCAAAATTCAGTGACGGCTTAGATAAGCTCGCCATATATTTACCAATAAAATGTTCACTTGAATTAATAAAATTTTTCAGTAACCGAATTACTTTGGATATTTTAGAAAAACTCAACTCTGAAACAGTTTCAACACTTACTTTTAAGTGGTACGCCATATGTTTGACAACAAAAAATAAATTGTTCTATCATTTGCAATAGCATACAGCTTCCCCCTCTACAACATCTCTGTTCCCTTTATATTGGGTATACATCATTGAATCAGGCCGACCGGCTCAATCAGTCCATGCCAATATGTTTATGGTTCACTGGACTTTCTTCCTTTTCTCATCTACCTCTATCTGCATAACCCTCGATTCCCTTCTCCCTCATGTGTTAGTTCAGTTTTCCCTTAAATCCATCTCCCCCTGGTAGCGAGTTCCACATTCTCATCACTATCTGGGAAATGAAGTTTCATCTGAATTCCCTATTTAATTTCTTGGTGACTATCTCACATTGATGGCCTTCAGTGTTTTTTTCATTCATTCATGGGGTATGAGCACCACTGGCAAGGCCAGCATTTGTTACCCATCTCTAACTGCCTTTGACAGCAGTTAATAGTCAACCATATCGCTGTGGGTCTGGAGTCACATGTAGGCCAGACCAGGTAAGGATGGCAGATTTCCTTCCTTAAAAGGATATTAGTGAATCAGATGGGTTTTTACAACAATTATTAAGACTAGCTTTCAATTCCAGAGTTTCTTTTTAATTGAATTGAAATTTCACCAGCTGCCGTGGTGTGAGTTGAACACATGTCCCCAGGGCATTAGTCTGGGCCTCCAGTGACATTACCACTACACCACCCACTCCCCCTCTTAATATGCTCTTCTGTGTCCCCTCTATCAAAACCTTTCATAATTTTCAAGACCTCTATCTGGTCACCCCTTGGCTATTCTTTTCAAGAGAAAAGAGTCCCAGCCTATTCATTCACTCCAGATAGGTATGCACCACATTTCTGGTATCAACCTTGTAAATCTTCTTTGCACCTTCTCCAGTGCCTCTATTTCTTTTCTACAATATGGCAACTTGAATTGTATGCAGTTCTTCAGGTGAGCTCTAACCAAGATTCAATACAACATTAGTCCCATTTCTTTGCTCTTTTAGTTCTATCCCCACAGAAATGAATCCTGATACTTGGTTTACTTTTTGTTTTATGGCCTTATTAATCTGTGTCACCACTGTTAGTGATTTGTGTATTTGTACTCCCAGATCCCTTTGCCCATCTAATCCCATTTTGATTCTTGGGCCGGAATTTTCAGTGTCTCACAACAGCAAGATCTTCCAGTCCCGCCAATGTGAACGGAGATTTCAAAGACTTGCTGGCCCTGCCATGGGGAAACCCGCCACAGGGGGCTGGAAAATTCCATCCTTGGTTTCTAAGTTACATGCAACCTCGTTAGTTTTCTTCCCTAATTGTAAAGGCTCATACTTATCTATGTTGAAATTCATTTGCTAATGACATGCCCATTCTGCAAGATTGTTAATATCTTCTTGCAAGTTGTTATAGTCCTCCTCAGTATTATCTCCCCCCAATTTGGTGTCATTCGAAAATTTAGAAATGGTATTTTTTATTCCAAAGTCTAAATCGTTAATAAAAATTTTGAACAACAGTGGTCCTAGCACTGGTTCTTGTGGAACACTACTTCCCACCTTTTGGCACTCTGAATAACTACTTTTAACCCTATTCTCTGCCTTCTGTCTTGAAACCAGCTAGTCATCCATTCTGCTACTCATCCATGACTCCAGATTCTCTGACCTTACTCGTTAGTCTATTATATGGTACCTTCTCAGAGGCCTTTTGAAACCTAGATAAACTGCACCTCCTACGTTACCCCTGTCTATTCTCTCTCAGCTACCAAAAAAATGACAAGATTGGTCAAGCAAGACTTTTCCCTTTTGAAATCTGTGTTGCTATTCATTATTACATTTACTTTCCTTTTCTCGATGTTCTTCTATTCGCTCCTTTAGTAGGGATTCCATTATTTTTCCTCCCATCAATGTTGAGACGACTAGTCTGCAGTTTCTGAACATGTTCTACCTCCCTTCTTAAATAAAGGCGTAGCTTAGCTATCCCAACAGTCCTCTGGCACTATACCTTTCTCTAACGAATATTAAAAATGTGTTGTGATGCCTCTGGTATCCTTTCCTTATATTCTTTAAAATGAAAACTAATCCTTCTGGGCCAGGGGCTTTATCCTCTTGGATTTGTTCATTTCATATTGCACTCTTTTTAATTCAAATACAGTTATCTTATTTCTAATCTTATCACTTGATGTCATGTTCACCTGTCCTGTTTCCCTTGTAAATATGGAAGCAAGGTTATTATTTAATATTTCTATTGTTGCCTATGAATTATTCTCCCTATTAAGTGACGCTATTCCCTTCACAGCTTTCCTCTTTATATGTGCCTGCCAAATATTTTAGCATTTTGTTTTACGTTCCTTGATAATTTAGCTGCATAGATCCTCTTCACTCTCCTTTTTAAAAAAACTTCTCTTCTAATTTCTTCATACTCTGTCTTGTCATGCTCTACCTTGCTGTCAATATACTCAGTGTATGTCCTCTTTCTTTTCCTCAATGTTTTCCTTATGTCTTTATCCATCCATGGTAACCCATTAGTGTTTAGCCTGTTCTTATTTTTTAGTGGAATATATTTTTCCTGCGTTTTTTGGAAACACTGTTTTCAATGTTTGCCATTACTGTTCTACATCATTGTTCACCATTATTGTTTTCCATTTTACTTTCCCCAAGTTCTATTCTCAACCCCAAAAAATTGGCTTTTCTCCATTCTATTACCCTGGTCTACATCAAACAGATAACCGTCTCAATTATCTTAAAATTGTACAATATTTTGGTCACTACTGCCAAATATTCCCCTACATGTACTTTTTTAATGTACCTTAGTTCATTCCCCATTACTAGATACAGTAGTGAGACTTCCCTTGTTGTGCTTTTTATATACTGGGTTAGAAAGGAGTCCTGTACACAGTGCAGGAACTCCATTCCCTATACCCTTTTCCTACCTCTTCTGGCCAATTAATATAGTTGAAGTCACCCAAGATTATTATTCAATATCTTTTTACTCATTTCTTTAATTTGTTTGCATATTTCATCCACTATTAGGTGATCTCTAGGCTACACTATTGGTGTGATTAATCTTTAATTATCTTAATCACCATCTATATGGATTTTATTTTGTCTTGCTTATAGCTGCGCCATTTTTTTCTACTGTCATTATGTTTTCCCTATTAAGTCACAGTCACTCCACTCCCCTTTACTTTTTCCCTCTCTATCTTTCTGAAATCCATTATACCCCGTAATTATAATTTCCACTCCTGCTTTTCTGTAGCCGCTTTGTTGCCTGCCCTGGTGAAACGACGCAAGTCTCTGTACAACGAACAAATTTCTCCCCCTAGCAGTCTTGTTTCCCAACTTACTGAAAGCAATAGGATCTGAAGCAGATGCTTAGTATTGAAGTTACGTAGAACAAAAATATGACTGTTATCACAGAAAGAGAAAGCCGTTGATGGAACTTAGCCAGCAGTGTTCCTCTCATTCACTGAAAACCATATATTTTTGAAAGAATAAAAACTGACATAAAATTCTATGGTAACATACCTGCATTATATCTCGGACTGCTTTGCAAGCCTCTCCTATGTCAGCTGCTACAATAACACCTTTCCCAGCTGCCAAGCCACTTGCTTTTACTACCAGTGCGGGGAAATCAGCGCTAAAAACAAAAGCAACAATGAAACCATTGCAAGATAAGGGGTTTTCTTGTTTTGAAATTTCCCTTCTCTGCACCATGCAAGGTATTCCCTGCTGAAGAGGTTTTCAAGCAAGGAACGTACAGTCTATACACACACCAGGAAGCAATCTAGAAAAAAGTGAGAGAGCTAATGGTGTACATCTTATGTTCTGCTGCGGTTTTTAATCAAATCTATTTTATTAACAGTAATGGAGCCTCAAACAATTTTCTCAATATTACGATCAAACACAATTTGGATTTCCTGAACAGCAAAAACGTGAGGGCAAGTAAATCTCAATTCCACAGGATGATTAAGTTTTAGCTGTAAGTCAAGACCATCAATTAAAAATTAAGCTTTCTGTCTTGACATTAACTCTGATGCACTGAACGCTGAACTGCAGAGGCTCAGTCACATGATATATTAACCTTAATAGGAAGGCCTTTGGCATTCCAGAAAAATCTCAATTTAATGCACACACTATGTAGATAAGTGCTCTTCTTACTGCTGAATGTAGCTACATGCTTCCTCAGGGTCTGTAAAAGCTTTCCATCGAGCAGTGGGGATACCATGTCGATCCAAGAAGTCTTTTGCAAAATGCTTGCTAGCTTCCAATTGCATTGCATTTGCTGATGGGCCAAAACATCTCACTCCAGCAGCTGTCAGATCATCGACAATTCCTGAAGAACACCAAGAATCAAAAAACAAAGAGATGGTGAACACAGTTTTGTAAGGTATTTAAACAGTTAGTTTTAAAATGTTATTATATTTCCTCCTCCCTCTTTCTATTCTCCTCTTCCAAATATTAGTGACTTGCCCCAGAGCACATTGAAGAGTGAGAATCAAGAAAATGGTTATAGCACAGCAGGCAGCTATTCGGCCCCTCGTGCCTGCACTCTCTCCGAAGGAGCAGTTTACCTAAGTGCCATTCCCTGGTCTTCTCCCCGTGGACAGAATGGTTAAAATTGGAATGGTTAGAACTAGGCAGAAGAAAAAAAATCAGAGTCAATCTCAACCAACATTCATATAAGTGCTTTTCTTTTTAAAAGCAGGTCGTCATTGGATAGGTAAAAGCAAAAAACTGCGGATGCTGGAAGTCCAAAACAAAAACAAAAATACCTGGAAAAATTCAGCAGGTCTGGCAGCATCTGCGGAGAGGAACACAGCCACCGTTTCGAGTCCGCATAACTTTTCTGTTCTGCCAGACCTGCTGAACTTTTGCAGGTATTTTTGTTTTTGTTTTCGTCATTGGATAGGTATTGATTAGCAATCCTGGAGTATTTTCCCCATCCCTGTCTTCACAGAAATTGAGGTCATTCACAGAGCGAGAGGTCAGGAATAGAACACGTTGCTTTGAAAGAACATCTGCTATTTTGTGATTAAGGGCAAAACTTTCGCAGAGTCTTTGCAAATCCACGAACCTTCAAAATCGGAGGATAGGACCCAGATATGGATGTCCCACCCCATTTCCAACAGATCCGATTTTTGCCAGTAGGGGAGAGGAGGGAGTGAGCGATTCACATGAGGGAAACCCCAACTCAGCACGGTCATTTGAACTCAGGGCTGAATTCAAACAGACCCTATTTTAAATGCTGCAGGGGCCTTAATCTGCAGGATGGAGCCGTAAATCTATGGAGGAGACGTTAAATGCTGTTGAAGGGTGGGTAAGCTCCGTTTAACTATCATGATCTGAAAGATTTTTTGAAATCCCCTGCTCTTTAAACTTAAAAAAAAACTGGCTGCAGGGTCAGAGAGAGTTTAAAAAAATACTCTTGTATTGCTTAGATTGACAAAACAGGTAGTCTAGCATCTGTTCTCGCAGCTTCAATGGATATTTGTTGATATTGACGTTTCTCCAATGGCTCTTTATGAATGCTTGGTGGGACGCGGAGAAAAAAAAGAGTGGGAGAGCAATAGTGATAGGGGATTCTATTATAAGGGAAACAGACAGTTGTTTCTGCGGCCGCCAGGATGGTATGTTGCCTCCCTGGTGCCAGGGTCAAAGATGTCACTGAGCAGCTGCAGGACATTCTGAAGGGGGAGGGTGAACAGCTAGAGGTTGTGGTCCATATCGATACTAACGACACAGGTAAACAGAGGGTGAGGTCCTTCAAGCAGACTATAGGGAGCTAGGAAATAAATTAAAAAGCAGGTCCTCAAAGGTAGTAATCTCAGGATTACTCCTAGTGCCATGTGCTAGCGAGATTAGGAATAGGAGAATAGACTAGATGAACGCGTGGCTGGAGAGATGGTGTAGGAGGGAGGGATTTAGATTCCTGAAGCATTGGGACCAATTCTGGGGAAGATGGGACCTGGACAAGCTGGACAGGTTGCACCCCAGCAGGACCAGGACCAACCTCCTTGCAGGGGTGTTCACGAGTACTGTGGGGGAGGGTTTAAACTAGAGTGGCAGGGGATGGGAACCTGAACAGGGAGTCACAAGAGAGGGAAACAAAGATTGAAACAAAAGATAGAAAAGTAAAAAGCAAAAGTAGAAGGCAGAGGAAACAAGGGCTAGCAGCAAATAAAGCCATAGTACAAAACAAGAAATGTTAAAAAGACAAGTCTAAAGGCATGGTATCTGAACGCATGGCACATTCACAATAAGGTAGATGAATTAACAGAGCCAATAGATACAAACAGATATGATATGATTGTGAATACGGAGACGTGGTTGCAGGGTGACCAAGGCTGGGAACTGAATATCCAAAGGTATTCGATATTTAGGAAGGACAGACAAAAAGGAAAAGGAGGTGGCATTGTTAGTAAAGGATGACTTCACTGCAATGGTGAGAATGGATGTTGGCTCAGAAAATCAAGGTGTAGAGTCAATCTGCATGGAGCTAAGAAGCAACAAGGGGCAGAAAATATTAGTGGGAGTTGTCTATAGGCTTCCAGACAATAGTGGTAAGGTAGAAGATGGCAGTAAACAGGAAATTAGAGATGCACATCACAAGGGTGCTACAATAATCATGGGTTACTTTAATCTACATATAGACTGTGAAAACCAAGTTAGCAATAATACTGTGACGGATGAATTCCTGGAGTGTGCACAAGATGGTTTTTAGAACAGTACATCGAAGAACCAACTAGGGAACAGGCTATCCTAGATTTGGTATTGTGCAATGAGAAAGGGGTCTTTTAGAAAACAGTGACCATAACATAACAGAATTTTTCATTAGGGTGGAAAGTGAAGTAGTCCAATCTGAAACTGGAGTCCTAAATCTAAACAAAGGAAACTACAAAGGTATGAGGAGTGAGTTGGCTGTGAGAGATTGGGGAACTTCACTAAAAGGAATGATGATGGATAAGCAATGGCTAATATTTAAGGAATGAATGCATGCATTGCAACAGTCCTGCATTCCTTTCTGGCGCAAAAACACAATAGGAAAAAGCAGCCCAACCATGGTTAACAATATAAAGTAAAGAAAGTATTAGATCCAAAGAGGAATCATATAAAGTGGCTAGAAAAAGTAGCAAGCCCAAGGACTGGGTGCAGTTTAGAAGTCAGCAAAGGAGAACCAAGAGATTGATCAAGAGAGGAAACATAGAGTATGAGAGTAAACTTGCAAGGAACGTAAAAACAGACTATAAAATCTTCTATAAGGATGTAAAAAAAGACTGGTGAAGACAAATGTAGGTTCTTTACAGTGTACAATGGGGGAAATTATAATGGAGAACAAGGAAATGGCAGAGCAATTAACCAACTACTTTAGTTCTGTCTTCATGGAAGAAGACACAAATAACTTCCCAGAAATATCAGGGAACCAAGGATTAGTGAGAAGGAGGAATTGAAGGAAATTAGTATTTGTAAAAAAATAGTGCTGAATTAATGGGAAACTAAAAAAGCTGATAAATCTCCAGAGCCTAATAACCTACATCCCAAGGTACTAAAGGAGGTGTCCATGGAAATAGTGGGTGCATTGGTTGTCATCTTCCAAAATTCTATAGATTCTGGAATAGTCCCAGCAGATTGGAAGTCCCAGCAGACTGGAGGGTGGCAAGTGTAACCCCACTATTTAAAAAAGGAGGGAGAGAGAAAACAGCCAATTACAGCGAATTAGCCTAACATCAGTTGTAGGGAAAATGCTATAGTCTATTATAAAAGATGTGATAACAGGACACTTAGAGAATATCAACGGGATTAGACAAAGGCAACATGGATTTATGAAAGGGAAATCATGTTTGTCAAACCTACTGGAGTTTTTTTTGAGGACATAACTAGCAGAATAGGGAAGGGAAAACCAATGGATGTGGTGTATTTGGATTTTCAGAAAGCTTTTGATTAAATTAAATTAAAACATATGGGATTGGGGGTAATATTTTGGCATGGACTGAGAATTGGTTAGCAGACAGGAAATAGAGAGCAGGAATAAATGGGTCTTTTTCAGAGCGGCAGGCAGTGACTAGTGGGGTACTGAAGGGATCAGTGCTTGAGTTCCAGCTATTCACAATATATATCAATGATTTGGATGAGGGAACCAAATGTAATATTTCAAAGATTGCTAATGACACAAAACTTGGTGGGAATGTGAGTGGTGATGAGGATGTAAACAGGCTTCAAGGCGATTTAGACAAGTTGAGCGATTGACAAATTGTTGCACAGGGCCTCGGTGAGACCACACCTAGGGTATTTTGTGCAGTTTTGGTCTCCTTACCCAAGAAGGGATATACATACCATAGAGGGAGAGCAGCAAAGGTGCACCAGACTGATTCCTGGCATGGCAGGATTGTTGTATGAGGAGAGACTGGGTCAACTAGGCTTGTATTCACGGGAGTTTAGAATTAGTTGAGTATCTCATTGAAACGTATAAAATTCTGACAGGGCTGATCAGACTGGATGCTGGGATGATGTTTCCCCTGGCTGGTGTACCTAGAACAAGGGGTCATGGACTCAGCATTGGGGTAGGCCATTTAGGAATGAGATTAAGAGAAATTTCTTCACTAAGGGTAGTGAACCTGTGGAATTCACTACCACAGAAGGCTTTGGAGGCCAAGTCACTGAATATATTTAAAGAGGAAATAGATGGATTTCTAGACACGAAGGGATTCAAGTGGTAAGGGGAGAGAGTGGGAGTTTGGCACGGAGATGGAGGATCATCCATGATTATATTGAGTGGCAGAGCAGGCTCGAAGGGCCGAATGACCTACTCCTGCTCTTATTTTCTATGCTTCATGAATGGGAGTTTTTTTTTATCAAGCCTGTCTAGTGAAAGCTGCATTACATTTCCTCTCCACATGGCTCTTGAGGGCTGCCCATGGTGGATACTGGATGGGTTGGCAGTGGGTATAAGGAGCCATGGGGTGGGTGGGGGAGTCAGAGGTAAATTGACAGACGAGGGAGGAGGTAAATCTCTAAGGTAGGTGGATAGGATTTGGAGCCCGTCGGGGATTGGAGGTCAGGTCAGGTTGGGGGCGGGGGGCAAATAAGGCCTACGGGGTGGGGGGAGAGGTGGGTGTCCAGTCAAGTTGGGTGGGGATGGGAGGGGGGAATGGGGCAGGGTCAGGCCTTCAGGGGTTGGAGGGGTCGGTCAGAGGGAATCCCATGGGGAGGGGGGGGGTAGATGGAGAATACCATGCTTGGGGGTGGAGGGGGGTAGTCGGGGTGGGTGGGTGGAGATCCCTGGGTGGGGTCAGGGGTGTGGGGGCAGTCACATAGGTCACATTGGTCTGTGACTTTACAATAGTTACCCAGAAGTTACAAGAAGTTTTAATTCTTCTAACTTTTTCTGAGTAACTATTTGTGTAACACAGCCAGAATCATCTGATGTTTGAGATTTCAATTGCATTTTCGGATGGTTCCCAGAGCAGGACAATTGTCCAGGGAAGTTTGCACTTCTGGGCAATTGCCATGCAAACCCTTACCTTTGAAGTTCCGAAAGGGAATTATCCAGCGCATCTTCTGGGGTAGCCCCCAAATCTGACGCTAGGGAGCTCGGAAGTTACGGCCCAATATGTTTAAAGTTTCCTAAGGGGCAATTTTAACCACACAAAAAAAGTTGTTTGGGTTAAAAATCTCAAACCTGACCCCAAAATGCCTCCAACCAGCCCACCTCTGGTTTTAACGGAGGCAGGACAGTGGATGGACAACAAGACTACCCCCAAGATACAGGTTGTGCAGGCAAACAAACTCAGTGGTTAAGAGGAGGCAAAGACTGCTGCAATAGCTAAGTACCTTTCCAGCACAGCTTGTAGGCCAAGAGGAGCAGGATTGCTTCCCACCATACCAAATCTTCTACCCTGCTCACCCATGATCGGACCTCCTGGGAACAGACTAGATCCCCAGAGGTGACTAATCTGTCCTCACCCCACAACAGTATCAGATTCCCTTACCATCAACAAACACCACACCAACCCCCCCCAACTGAGGGTTCGGGGACCTTTCCCACCATTAACCCAGCTGCCAGCTACCTTCCCACTCCGGACCTGTGACCTCTTCCAGAACCTTCCCTGCCTGACACAGAGCCAAGCTTGTTAATCTGCCTAACTTCCAGCTGGAAAAACTGCTTATAAAAAAAAAATACATACTGTGGAATTAAATTCCAGCCCCCCATCCACTGCAGACTAAACTCAGTCAAAATCGGGGCCAAAGACTCTTTATGCACACCGCTTTAGCAAAACTCTGGTCACAAGTTCAAACATGGCGTTTTATCTGGACTTCTACAAGCTGCATTTAGGGACCACTAGATACAACATTGGGAACTGGAAGATTACACAGAATAAACTGAACTGCACCAGACATAAAGAAATTAAACAAATCCCATCAAATGCATTTTACTTCCTGGAAACCACAATTCCTTCAACATATGTATTCCAGGAGGCGACACATTGAAATGAAAGATTAAAAGAAAATATCCTTAAATCATAAAGTATCTAGGAAATAGATGTAATTGGTCATTTAGCCCAATCAGTCTTTCATAAGTCTTTTTTGATGTTGCAGTGAGTATCCTTGCAAGGTTAAACTGACTTAAGTTGCTGATTCACCTAACTAGTAATAGCCTTAGGTTCATTCACTTTGACAGATATGAGGATGATAGGAGTACATAAACTTAAGCAAAGGTAAAGTAGCACTGTGAATAAAACGACAAAAAAAAAATTAAGAGTTCAAACTTTTTACTTTGGAGGAAACCTGCATAACTGAACTGGAAAGAGTCCTTGATAATTGGCGTGCAAAAAGTATTGGTAATTCTGTATATACCTTGAATGAAATTAACACCAACTTCTCAGTATACTGGGCTGTATTTGTGTATCAGAATTCTACTGCACCTACTGTACAAATTTATCATCTCCAATTATAAGCAGGACTGAACTGTCAAATACTAGCAATTCTCTGAAGAAACCTAATTAATTAATTGAGGATTATCTTAACACCAAAACACAGTTGAACACTGCTACAAGCCTGAACAGTAGCTTGCACGTCATAATGGCCTACTGCCCTGTTCAAATTGTACAGCTGGCCAACCGGCTTCTTCTGAAGGTAACAGTACTAATGTCAAACAAGGAGGTCAAAGGTTATAGGGCGTGGGGAGCAGGAGACAGGAAAGTGGAATTGAGACCACAACCAGAGCAGCTATGATCTTAGCTGAACTGTGGAGCAGGCTCAGGCTCAAAGGCTCGAATGGCCTACTCCTACTCTTAAGTTCTATGTTCAACCATGCACCCTCAAGATAACTGCACACTATGTAGCAGGACTGCTGTCATGTTACTGGGCAGAAGGATGGGTTTCAACCCCAACAAATTTCTGGAGGGTGTACAGCCTAAGCAAACGGCTTCTCCAAAAGGAAATGAGAGAAGTAAAAAAGGGACAAATCAACTAGCATCTCTCCTGCACCCCCACCCACCATTTCAATGCAGTGGAGATTAAGGCCATAATTTAATGCCTGCCCCCGAGGCGAGTTTGCAGGGGGTGGTTAGTGTGTGGGGAATCTGCCACCTTCCTACTTCTGTCCTGATTAAGCCTGAAAAAACAAATCCTGTCGGGGTTGCTTGCAAGCTTCCGGGGGAAGTCCTGTGTTGTCAGACACTCCGTGCCTGATCAAGGGAGCCGTCATTGAAAGTGGGAGCGTGCCGAGAGCCACCCCCCTGCCCTTGCTGCTGAACCTGCTACCTTCCCCACGACCTGCATCCTGCAATCACTCACTCGCGTCCTGGGTCCTCTCGGCAATCCTGGGCCTTGTGCAGGTGCATTTTTGGCAGCAGCCACTGCTCCCCTGAGCAATGCACAGCTGCTGGCCTCTGATGGGCTGGCAGCTCTCAGGGGTTGGCACTTCCTCCCCTACAGTCCCTGATCTCAGGGAAGGCCCACCGTTGCCCAGTTAAGTGCCCAATTGGTGGGCCTTCCCGAAAGTAGGCGATGCGAGACTCTCACCAGCTCTCCAGTCAGCGGGCAAGGCCCCCATCGCCTACATTAAATTCCACCCTAAAAGTGGGGAACAGGGAAGAGAAAACTAAAATTCTACAGTTACCTGGGAAAAAATGATTGAGTCAAGTTCTTAACAAAATTTATAGATGAATGTATAAAAAAGATAAAGACTAATCTAAACCATCATATGGATTACCATTACTCTACCATATTTACAAAGATCCAGTAGTTTTGTTAATAGATCCAGGCCCTAAATTTATGCTGAGACACTGGTGAGCAACACAACACAAATTTGCTAAACAGCCTAAAAGGGGAGTGAGGAATTTATTTTATAAGGCCTAATACGATTCCACCAAAATACTGGGAAAACGCACTTCAAACGAACGCATCAAGTAACTGAAAGTTACTATCCTATGGTGTAATTTCAGGAGCCTTGTGCTTACCTGCAGCGAGTGGAGCCTCTGGCCCAACCACCACCAGGCCAATGTTGTGATCTTTGCAGTATTGGGCAAGAATAGCATGATTGCTGACAGAGACAGCTGCAAGGGGGAAAAAGAGAAACCATAGTTTTCACAATTATTTTGGCAATCTTGGTCCTTTGGCTTTACAGTTCACCGAAAATAAAATCACACATCTTCCCATCAGCTTCATGCAGCAGGTATAAGCCCCAATCTTTGGTGTTAACGAAACCTGTAATAAAAGATGATGGCACTTTGGTGCCCAACTCATCCAAGGACAGCAATCGGAGAAGTGTAGCAGTTCATGTGTCCGCCTGATTTATACCCGTGCTGCCCGATTCTCTAAAAATCATTGGGCAGAACTTTACAGCCCTGTCATAGATGGGGGGCCAGGGCACAAAATGCAGCAAGTCATTCAAAATTTCATTGACTTCGCCAGGACTGGAAATCCTGCCGGTGGGACCGGCCACAAAATTCCACCCACCGTCTAGATCCAGGCATTTCTTATTTAGCGGGATTCATCAAAAGCAACTTTTAAGTTTTAACCTGGAGCAATTCAAAGCTTGTGGCAACATTGGTTCAATTAGTCATATACAACCACACATTCATTCAGCATCATCCGCAATCTTACGAAGGTTTTATGAAAAGTGTTTAATTTTCCCCTAAAACTATAACTGCTGGCTTATATTAAGTGGGTCATTTACGGACCTGTATAAGTTTAAATGGTCAACATCAAAAGGGCTATCTAAAAATCAGAAATAACCCAAAGTCTGTATGCAGCAATGTATTGATCAAGGTCAGGAGGCCAAGTGAACAATGTCAGTGTTTTGCAATGGCCACCTGGATCCAGAGATTAGACTGCAATCTCTAACTCTAGTTAACAGGTTACATATATATTAAAAAAGCAGTGAAAACTGGAAATCTGAAATAAAAGTCAGAAAATTCTCCGATTTCATCCCACGTGTTTCAAGCAAAAATTCACATGACGCAGCATATTTAAACTCTAAATGTGTTAAATATTCAGGGCTAAGATTCTAAAATTCCTTTATCTGGAAAGAATTCATTGCAGACACACCAATACACATGGTGATTGGCCGCTGGATTGGACATCATTATATCTTGACCAACCATCGGTTCCCGTAACCCCACCTCCCAACTTTTCCCATGCAAAGCAATGAACGACACAGCACATCTGGAAGAAAAGATATCAAGCAGATTCAGTATCTAGGCTTCAAAACACAATGGCCAAACTTGTGGTCGGCTGTGAAGGGACAACCCTCGCCGCTAACCTTGAAAAATACCGCCCACAAGGATTTAAGCAGGCTTCAGAGCATCAATTTCCTTTGTTCCAATGTGACTTCTAATCAGATGTCATCAACAGGGGTTGTCCATGAATGGTGAAGTCATCAGGCAGGTTGAGCAGCCAATCAGATTGAAAAATTCACCGATAGCAAACCAAGCAAAAAGTGCAGAGCTTAAGTCACTTTTTAATCATTTTACAGAAAGTAAAATCAAGATAGTGATGTACACATGGGACTTAAGTAGAAACTGAAATCTCAAACAAACGCTTAAAAAATTATTTTAAAAGATCATGGAAGCTTTATCATAGAATGGAGGGAACAATGCTCCGCGTTTGTAAAATTAGCTTTTCAGAGGCAGGGAGGTTGTTCAGCAGAAATTATGACTTGGTATGCTATTAAAAATATATAGGGGTCAGTTAGCTCATTTTGCCAACAGAATAAGCCAACTGCACGGGTTCAATTCTCATTCCAGCAGAGGTAGACTTGGAACCTACAACCTCACCCTGTCCCTGAGACTGGAAGGCAATGGCAAACCATCACTGACAAAAACTGCCAAGAAAACAGCTCAGGATGAAGCATCAGCATACGGTGAGCTAAGGGCCTGCTTTTCAACAGAGCACACATGAATGAATGACAATTAAAAACTCAATTACATCCCATTCAACATGATGTAACATTTTCAATGATTTTCACAGTTGAGGGTAATGTATAAAAAGTTGAAGCTCATGTCAAATCACTGAGCTGATCCTATGTTGATTGGATCTGCAAAGATTGCATTAGTGCACCCTATGGAGGAGCAGGATATTACTCACAGTAACTTCTGGATTTCTGTGCACAACCATAATTGCTGTCAATTTTTACAAAGTAATGATGGTGGATGCTAATAGTTCCACCTTGATTGCAACCCCAAATTCCATGCCAACATATTTAGCACCATTATTGCTGAAAATTCCAAAAAAAATAATCATTATTGATTTGTGTTCCTTAAAATATTTCCCTTTGCTGGTCATGATTGACCAAAATTTTGCATCATCCACCTTTGGTCTCGGTTATAATGCAGACTATCTGGAATTATTAAACACAAGTGCAGCATGAAACAAATAAAATGTGTAGTAATTTTAAATACTTGATCTGAAACTGGGTCATGTAACAACGACCCCTCACCTGAATTGGAGATTTTTCCACTCTCAGCTGTTCCGGCATTCCCAGGGGCAACCAAAACCTGCAGTACAAGAGGAGACTGGGCCAGCTTCCATGCCAGAGCATGCTCGCGTCCTCCGCTGCCAATGATAAGTACTCGTTCTGCCATGGTCCTAAACATAATCATATCCATTACCTTAGGTTACTACCCTGAGTTCACAATAGCCCACAACAATTCTAGCCACCCACTGCACTGATCGTTTGCACAGCTTGTAAAAAAGGGCATCTTTCTTAGTTATATCCAAGATGCTTGCTCTTTGAAAATGGCACGTCACTTATCAGTCCTTTATACACAATGGGCAGAGTTACCAAGATAAATATCAGGCTTCATCCCACATAGCCATTTAATTTTATTGTATCAACATTAACAAATAGCACCAATATCTGACACAGCTGAATGGATTAACACATGAACACTAGCTCTAACCCACATTTGAAAAATAGATTTGATAAAGTATGCTCAAGACTCAACATAACAGCACATAAAATCAAGAGAGACATTCATTCTAAATGTAAACAGCAAAGAAAAGAACATCAGACAAGTTAATTAAAAACAGACCTCAATAACACTAACTCTCAAATATGGCCTTTTAAAGCAGCCCAAGATAAAACAAGGTGCTATCAATAAAGTTTAAAAAAATGGAATGATGCACTTTAGACTTTTTACACACTTTCTCAGTTTCTACCAAGCAAACCCCAAAAAAGATCCTCAAATTTACAAATGTAGATTGGAAAAATGTTCTAGACCATGGAATACAGTAGTATTCTGTGAATTAACTTTAAAAAAAGGATGAACACAGAAGGAAACAGACATTGAGTTTATTTCAGAAGTCACGCAGAAAGAAAGACCTCATGATCTACTCATGACTTCCATCACTCATGGATTAATAAGCCCTTAACAACAAAATTAGCTTTGCCTGACATTTTATATATAGCACGAGTTAACAAACTTAAGTAAAGGCAAAATACTGCGGATGCTGGAAATCTGAAACAAAAACAAAAAGTGCTGGAAAAACTCAGCAGGTTTGACAGCATCTGTGGAGAGAAAGACAGAGTTAACATTTTAAGTCCATATGACTCTTTATCTGAGTTAGACTAAGACCAGTCTCTGGAGTTATGTAGTTAATTCTCAGTAATGCACTAGCTGCAGTTTAACTGCACTCTTAGCATTACTGTTATTACATCTCATAAATGGTTACAGATCAACAGAATTAGAGGCCTGGTTAACAGCTGCCTACCTATTTATTTAACACGTGAGTTTGCGATCCCCACTACCATAATCTCATTAGCTTCCCTTAAGCTGTTTCCACCGGACCCTTAAGCAGAGAAAGCAATTTCATCTTCAAACTGCGACCAGGTTTCAAAACAGAACAATTGAATCAGAAATTTGGCCAACACTGCAGTCCCAAGGTTCCCTGCTTAACGGTTCCCTTAAATCAATCAAGCCCCATGGCGCAAACTTTATCTGTGCGGCAGGTAAGTTTTAGTTGCCTTTGCTGTTTGTAGAATTACAGTTCTTCCAACCTGCCAAAACCTATTTGGAAAAAAAAACAAGTGGTTAGAATTGGAATGCACTAGCTGCAAGTTTGGTGGAGGGAGATTCAACCATGGCTTTCAAAAGGGAATTGGATAAGCACCTGAAGAGAAAAACGTTACGGGGCTGTGGAAAAAGAGCAGGGGAGTGGGACTAGCTGAGTTGCTCTTGCAGAGAGCTGACATGCCTGCTGAATGGCCTTCTGTGATGTAACCATTCTGTGTTTCTGAGAACATTATTAGAGGATGAGATTGCAATCAACACCACCTTACATTTTTATAGTGTCTTTAACACAGTAATAACATCCCAAGGTGCTTTACAGGAGTTTTAGCAGACAAAATCTAGCACCAAGCCACATAAGGAGCTATTGAAAAGCTTGGTCAAAGTGGTAGGTTTTAAAGTGTCAAAGGAGAGGTTTAAAGAAAGAATTCCAGCGCTAATGGTCTAGACAGTTTGAGGCATAGCCACCAACATAGGGTGGAAACTGGTACAAGGAAAAGAGATCAAAATTCAAAGAACACAAAATTCTTACAGGGCTGTATGGCTGGAGGAGTTTAATTAGATATGTAGGGGTAAGGCCATGGATGAAGTACAGTGCTCATGGATCATATGGAGATTATATCCACCAGATTTTGAGAGTACATTTTAAAATGTGTTTGCAAATAAATTTTCTTAATAGTTCCTGATAAGAACAGGAGAAAGAAGGTCTTATGGTGCAGTGGGTAGCGTCCCCACCGCTCAGCCAGAAGCTCTGAGTTTCAGTCTCACTCCAGGACTTGATGGCCATGGAAGGTGTGTTCATAGTGTAGCCAAACAGGTTGATTGTCAACCTGCAAATCCTTCCAGCACCCCTATGGCAGGGTAACTGAGTGAGAGACTCCTGGTCAGCCATGGTTAATGTGAAGTGGCGCACTTCAAGCTACAGCCAATGGCTTTAGGCCATATGAACTCGAAATGTTAACTCTGTTTCTATCTCCACAGATGCTGCCAGACCTGCTGAGTTTTTCCAGCATTTTGTATTTTTCTTTCAGATTTTCAGCCTCTGCAGTTTTTTGCTTTCGGCATTAGGTTAGCAATGTGTTCCAGCAAAAACAAGCTACGAAAACAGACATAAGCATATACTTTGTCCGCCTCATGTGTCTCTGGATGCAGGTATTCTAAGAAGAATGAGAACAAGTAACATTCAAAGTTACGTTGGCTAACAAATGTTTATGTTAGCTGCAGTTTTGCAGTATCCATGTACATAAACCATCTATGTGTTTAGGTTAACATCAAGTACAAATGATTGGCACAAACTTATGTTTTAGGAGGGGCACCCAGATCGACTCCTAGGAAACTGATTTTTGGAAGGTGTGAAAAGAAAGTTCTATTTGTACAAGGAGGCAAGGTGGATTATGTAGCCTTCAGAAAAGTTATTTTTTAACTTGTTCATGGGATGTGAGCATCGCTGGCTAGGCCAGCATTTTTATTCCCCATCCCTAATTGTCCTTGTTCAGAGGGCAGTTAAGAGTCAACCACATTACTGTGGGTCTGGAGTCACATGTAGGCCAGACCAGGTAAACACAGCAGATTTCCTTCCCTAAAGGACATTAGTGAACCAGATCGGTTTTTACGTCAATCAGCAATGGTTTTGTGGTCATCATTAGACTTTTAATTCCAGATTTTTATTAAATTCAAATTTCACCATTTAACATGGTGGTCCCCAGAGCATTGCACTGACTGTCTGAAATACTATTCCAGTGACAATACCACCATGCCACCTCCTCCCCTCCAATACCTGGTAAGAGAGAATGAGGGGTAAACTAGAGGTTGAGCAGGGTACATTTGGAAGAGGTTTGGCTGGCGGGCAAGGGGAAATAAGTTAGCAAATTCTCTTTTAAAACAATTTATGAATTGTTCAATAATCTTCAATAATCTGCAGCAAAAGAGATTCCATATCCTAACCCACTCATAATTTTTAACCTCCCCTGCAAATTCTCCTGCTATTCTTATCACTGACAAAACATTAACACAGTGTACCTTGAAGACCTTTTAAAACAAACAGAAGTCAAACGCCATAATCAAGAAACCCTGACCTTTACAACAAAAAAAATCTTAAATTATCCTTTTAATATTGGTGACCCTGTTAGTATCCCAGTGAATCCTGCGATTTGTCCATTGCTTTATAATTTTCCCTATCACAGTACTGCACTGAATCCCGATGATTACCAAATATAACTCATAAATGAGTAACTTTAACATTGCAACAAGAGTAAAGGCACCATATATACTATAGTATTAAGCCATGCAAAACAGCAAGCATCCAGACTCTGCTAAGTTAGCTGGCTCCCACCATCCATGCAGTCATTTTTATACGGGCTACATCGCTTCTCACTATCGTAAACTCGCGGGTCAATTCAGGGCATTAGGAAAGAAATACGCTAAAATCAAAAGTGATGGCTGGATGTTTGCAAGCTCACCTACTGATCTTTGAAACTTAGAAAGAAACACGTGCTACAACAGGAATTAACGCCAGTAACATGCACAGGTTGTATATACTCACACAAATGGCGGTGCAATGCTTTGCCTGAAAGGGCGGTGGAAATACTGAGCTGCAAGCTGTAACACAGCAAATCATCAGAGCTGGAAATTGAAAACAGGGAGGTTTCGTTCCACGCGCCACCAAGGCATTTTTTTTTGTTGCTGTTTTAATATTTTGACCTGAATTAACTGAAGCATGTAGGCTTAGAGTAACGTTTGCAGAGCCAGTTCTGTTACTGTTAATTTGATTTTTACAAGTTTTTCTTTAAAACTTGATTATGAGCAGAAGGGATTGTGGGGCTTGTAGTTTGCTCCCAGTTTGACCAGAGTGCCAGAGACACAGCAAAAACAAAAACAGAATTACCTGGAAAAACTCAGCAGGTCTGGCAGCATCGGCGGAGAAGAAAAGAGTTGACGTTTCGAGTCCTCATGACCCTTCGACAGAACTACAATCATTTAACTAGCATGTTACACGTTCATTGTTGCTTTGTAATCCGGTGATGTGCTTAGTTTAAAATGATAGCGTTTTAGTTTGTGCTGGGGGTGAAAAGTTTAATTGCAGATTTTTATTTTGGCGGATAAATAGCTAAGATGTGTACTTAAAAAGGGAGAAATGTGCAGATCTAAGGGGGGTTGGGAAGAGCAGGCACAATGGGCCGAATGGCCTCCTTCAGTGCTGTATGATTCTTATATGATTAGCATCTTAGTCCAGTACCAAATGTTTCAGACAATGTTTTATTTCCTTTTGCTTTTCAGCATCTTGGAAATTACTGCCAGCCCGAATTGTCCAATCAGACCTCAGCATCTGAATAGGAGCATATTTATTAGTTTTGAATTAATAACTGGAAAAGTTGTTTGGTATCATGAGCTTGGTTCCTGTTAATGATTATTTTACCATAATTTTAGTTGTTATTAATGTGGTGGTACCTTTTTGTATTTATTCTTCCTGTGCCTTCTCAACTTCCCTACACTTGTGCCCCCAAACCTGGCTTGATTTCTTCCTAGACAAGCCTACAGCTTCCCTCTGTTGGTCTCTGATGTACCCAACAAGGTACTCATCACTGTCTCCTTATGAACAGCAACACCAACTGCCCTATCCCACTCTCTCACTGATCTTTCCTCCCAGTACTTCTACTGGGAGATAATTTTACCAATCTCCTTCCCAAATGACTCACCCTCTGACGGCTGACCCTGTGCACTCTGCCGGTGCCTCAGCTCTCACAGCCCCTCTATGTGTCTCCCTCCAGAATGTCCGTTCACTTGTGAACAAGACCCTTGCCAACTATGAACTTATTTTGATGTTTGCATTAATGCCATGGCCTTAATAGAAACCTGGCTGGGGGGTGACAACAATTTCCCTTTCACTGAAACCTCCCTATTGGGTTATATCTTCCAGAACTTGCACAACCCAGATATGATGGTTTGGCTGTTATCACCAGATCACACCTTGTCTGTCTCCTTACTCCTTTAGCACTTTCTCCTCCCTTGATCATCTCACCTTGTTCCACCCCTCTCACCTCTCATTTAAAATCATTTGTTCTCTACCATCCACTCATGTATCATGCCAAGTTTCTCACTGAGAAAATTACCTCTCTCATCCTCTGTACCAAGCGACTTCTCATCTTTAGTAATTTCAAACTTCATCTCAATTCATCAAGTTCTCTCTCTTCCCCCACTCCCCGAAGTTCACTGCCCTCCTATGCTCCCTTAATCTCTCCCCTTATATAAACTCACAAATCCATATTTGAGGCCAACCCATTGGCCTAGCCTTCGCACATGGCTTCACCGCAGCCATCATATCAAACATTCCTGGTCAGCCATGTAATAGAAAAAAAGTTGGAACTTCTACCATCGCTTTCCATAGCTTCAGACTACAACATGCATGTAAAAAATGCATGTTGCCATCTCTGATCACTTCATTATATCACTTTCCATCCCTTTCCCAACCCGGGAAGGAACTCGCTCCCAATTTGCTTACAACTGCATTTTCAAAATCCCAATTCTCTAGCCTTTGACCCTCCATTCACCCTGACATTTCTGCAGCCATCGATCTGCTCAACCCTCACCTCCATCATTGATGCCCTAATCCCCATTACTCTCTCTGACCCTGGTCATTCCCCCCGTACAGCCCTCATCACCACCCTTTTAAGTCCAAGGGATGCAAATGGAAATGGCAGACAACTGGTTTAGCCATTCACTGCCAGAGCTGGCTTGTAAAGCACCATCAAACACTGTTCTCATCTGCTATTGCTTGTTACAGATCACTCAGGGTGTCCAAGTTGCTATGGCAACATGCACTTTTTACATGCATGTTGTAGTCTGAAGCTATGGAAAGCGATGGTAGAAGTTCCAACTTTTTTTCCATTACATGGCTGACCAGGAATGTCTCCAGCTCTTACCACCTTCCATTGGCATGTGTTGGAAGGATTTGCAGGTTGATGATCAGCCTGTTTGGCTGTGTTAAGCCCAAGATGAAGTGAACATAGGCCCCTTGGAGAATGAGGCTGGGGAAATAATAATGGGGAATCAGGAAATGGCAGAGGAGTTGAATAAATACTTTGCTTCAGTCTTCACGGTAGAAGATACTAATAGCATTCCAAAAATACTAAATAATCAAGGGGCAATGAGGGGGCGAGGAAATAAATACAGTAACTATCCCTAGAGAAAAAGTATGAGGGAAAGTAATTGGGCTAAAGGCTGATAAGTCCCCTGGACCTGATGGGCTGCATCCTAGGTTATTAAACGAAGTAGCTGCAAAGATAGTGGATGCACTGGTAGTAATCTTCCAAGAATCCTTAGAATCTGGAAAAGTCCCAGGGGATTGGAGAACGGCCAATGTAACACCCTTATTCAAAATGGGAGGGAGACAGAAAACAGGTAACCATAGGCCAGTTAGCTTAACATCCACCATTGGTAAAATGTTAGAATCTATTATAAAGGATGTAATAGCGGTGCATTTAGAAATACGTATTTAATCAAGCAGAGTCAGCATGGCTTCATGAAGGGGAAATCATGCCTAACAAATTTATTAGAATTCTTTGTGGAAGTAACAAGCATGTTAGCTAAAGGGAAACCGGTAGATGTAAAACATTTGGAATTCTAAAAGGCATTCAATAAGGTACCACACATAAGGCTATTAATAAGATAAGAGCCCGTGGTGTTGGGGGTAGCATATTAGCATGGATAGAGGATTAGCTGATAGAAGAGAGAGTTGGGATAAGGGGGGCATTTTTGAGATGGCAACCTGTAACTAGTGGAGTGCCACAGGGATCAGTGTTGGGGCCTCAGTTAATTACAATATATATTAATGACTTAGATGAGGGAAGTGAATGTACCATCACCAAGTTTGCAGATGACACAAACATAAGTGGGAAGGCAAGTGGTGAGGATGACACAAGGAGTCTACAGAGGGAGATAGACAGGTTGTGAGTGGGCAAAAACTTGGCAGATGGAATATAATGTGGGAAAATGAAGTAATGCACTTTGGCAGGAAGAATAGAGGAGCTGAATATTATTTAAATGAGGAAGACTGCAGAAGGCTGCAGCACAGAGGGATTTGGGAGTCTTTGTGCATGAATCCCAAAAAAGCTAACATACAAGTTCAACAGGTAATAGGGAAGGCTAATGGAACATTGGCCTTTAATTCCAAGGGAATGGAGTATAAAAATAGGGAAGTCTTGCTAAAACTATACAAGGCACTAGTTAGACCACATCTAGAATACTGTGAACGGTTTTGATCTCCTTATCTAAGGAAAGATATACTGGCATTGGAGGCAGTCCAGAGAAGGTTCACTAGTTGATGCCGGGTATGGAGGGATTTACTTATGAGGAGAGGTTGAGTAGGTTGGGCCTGTACTCATTGGAATTTAGAAGAATGAGAGGCAACCTTATCGAAACATATAAGATTCTCAGGAGGTTTAACAGGGTAGATGCTGAGAGGTTGTTTCTCCTTGTGGGAAGTCTAGGACCAGAGGGCATAATCTCAGAGGGTAGTGAATCTGTAGAATTCTTTACCGCAGAGGGCTATAGAGCCTGGGTTGTTAAGTATATTCAAGAATCAGATAGACAGATTTTTAATCAGTAAGGGAATCAAGGGGTATGGGGACAAGGCAGGAAAGTGGAGTTGAGGATTATCAGATCAGCCATGACCTAATTGAAAGAGCAGAGTCGATGGGATGAATGGCCTACTTCTGCTCCTACATCTTATGGTCTCCCCCACCTCCATTTCACATCTACATGCTGTCCTTGCAGCATCATCAGAAAACACAGCATTAGTTTTCACATGTACACTGATGATATTCTGCTCTACCTCAACACTTTTTAACCTTCCCT
This sequence comes from Carcharodon carcharias, assembly GCF_017639515.1. Classification (NCBI taxonomy): domain Eukaryota; kingdom Metazoa; phylum Chordata; class Chondrichthyes; order Lamniformes; family Lamnidae; genus Carcharodon; species Carcharodon carcharias. The sequence goes on from NC_054484.1 coordinate 29,100,069, forward strand.
CTTTCTCTGTTGGTCTGCCATCCGATGCTGGATGAACAGAAATTTCCCCCAACTAGATATTGGGAAGACTGAAGCCAGTGTCTTAGGTCCCATAACAAACTCATTCCCTAGCCACTGATTCCATTTCTCTCTGTGGCAACTTTGAGTCAGACTGTTCACAACTTTGGAGTCATATTTGACCCGAGATGAGCTCCCAACCATTTATCCACGCCATCACCAAGGGCTTCTTATTTCAATCTTGGTAATATTGCCCAGCTCCAGCCCTGACTGGATCATCCGCCTGAAACGTTAACTCGGCTCCTCTCTCTCAGATGCTGCCTAACCTACTGAGTATTTTAGCATTTTCGGTTTTTATTCCAGATTTCCAACGTCCTGGCGTTTTACTTTTGTATACTTTGTACCGATTCTTCTCGTCCTGCACAAAACCAGAAACTTGCAGTCAAACATTTGTCAAATGGGATTTTCCTTTTTCAACGTTTCCACTTAAACTCACATTGCACCGTTCTGGAACAGGTTTAAGTTCTAAAGTTCGCAGTTTTACTTGACTGCATCACTTCGCTGTTTCACCCAGTTGAGAGCGCTCTGTCCTGGAGTCTTCCTTTTGAGTGTTTTGAAGGACAAAACTACGGCTCCCAGGATCCAGTGTACTTAAGAGACATGGCTCCTAACTGAGCGGAAGGATTCAAGGTGATATCTGGGTTCGCTTTTACAGTCGCTGAGTTTCCGGACACATTATCTCAATAACTGCTGAATATTTTTTGGAAGAGGGCAAAAGTTTTTGTTTAATCTGACACAAATTGCATTCATTGCTGGTCTAACATGTAACCCCACTCAATTCTGTTTTGTGAATCCTTGCAAGGAATTTTAGCATTTCTCTTAACACCAATGGTTTTGTGATTTATTAAATGCAAGGTCGCATACAAGTAAGTGGTCCCCTGCCTGGTTATCATTCCTATATAAAGACGTCAGTGCGGCGGGAACATGCTAACAGCAAAGAGGAGTTACGTTGTCACCTGTACTCGAAGTGCTAGGATGTTCTCAGGTTACAAAGCAATGAGCAAAAGCCTCCGAGACTGCTACCGCTTGCTTAATGTACAGGAGAGCTGCAACCCCGAAGAAGTGAAGGAAGCCTATCTCAAGTTGGTGAAGTTGCATCATCCAGATAGTGGTTCTGGAGCTGATCCTGGAAAATTCATGCAGGTGAAAGAAGCTTACAAGGCTGTTGTCAAACACTTAGCTGAGAAAAAAGCAGAGTCTGAAAGGGAGGATGATGAAGAAGAACAAGTCAAACACGTGGCACCTCAACATAGACAGTACCTTAGCTTTGAAGGCATTGGCACTGGAACGCCAAGTCAACGCGAGAAGCAGTATAGAAAATTCAGGATGAACCGTGCAACCGACCAAGTGCTGGACTACAGAAAACAGAAACTGCAACACCAGGAACTGGAAAATACTATGATGGTGAAAGATGTCCAGCAGAGCAAGAAAATAAAGATAACCCAAGCAGTGGAACGATTGGTGGAAGATCTTATCCAAGAATCGATGGCCAAAGGTGAATTTGATAACCTAAGTGGTAAAGGGAAGCCACTGCAAAAGTTCTCACAGTATCCATACATTGATCCCATGACTCATAATCTGAACAGGATACTTATAGAAAATGGATATCAACCAGAATGGATTGTCCAGCAGAAAGAAATAAAACAAACTATAGAGAAGCTTAGAAATGATATGGTGGCCTATAGGAGAAAACTTGGTGAGTCTCTGACTCTCCACAACCAGAAACAGTGGAATCTGAAGTGTGAACAATTCAGACATGATATTAAACAACTCAATAAAATAGTAGATCGTTTCAATTTAGTTGTCCCTCTGCTGAACAGGCAGATGCTGCACTTCAACCCAGATAAGGAGCTTGCTATCATATTGAAGAAATATGATGTGTTCTTGGAAGCAAGCAAGGCCACTTCAGAGGTTATGGAAAAATCAGCTAAGGGAGATGACACATCTGAGCATGCAAAAAACAGCCTGTTTGCTTGGATCAAACTTTTCCTGAAATAAGGATAGAGTAAGAAGTGAAAGATTGGTAATCTTTGTGATCAGGAGGTTAATTTACCTCTTTAATTATAACTGCATTGTGCACAGAGAAGCACATTAGTTGCAACAGGAAGAGGTTGCTTAGTCTCCCAAGCTTGTTCCCTCATTCCTGTCATTAGATCTGTCATTAGATCAATGTAGTTCAACTGCATGTATTTTCATTAGTTCTATATCACTTGATACCTTTATCTAACAAAAGATCTATCAAGCTCAGTCTTGAAAGCCCTAATTGTCCCAACCTCCACAGCCTTTTAGGGAAGGGGGAGGGGAATCAGATTTTTACGAGCCTTTGTGTGTGAAATTCTGGAATTCCCTCCGAAATGGCCAACCTCAAATTTTATGCACACTCGTTCTTGATTCCCCCTACCAGAGTAAATAGTTTATCTGTAGCTACCTTATTGGACAAGCAGGTTATCATCTGTTTATGACAGTTAGTGATTTTCACAGCACTGTTTAACTTGTCTGTAAAATTCCTGTTTCCTGCAATGTACTGTAACCAAGGAAAAACAACTGCTGTAGGTTATTATTAGTTATTGTTGCACTTTTTTTGGCTGGCGGGTGAAAGTGAAGTGTTCAAGGTGCCACTAAGTGGGAATTGATTTCAGTCTGGATTGACTTTTTGAAGTGGTGGTTTTAAAAAAACCTTAATTGTGACTGTGAATTCACAAAATGGAATATCATTGTTAACAATCCACTATCTTTGCACAATTAGTACGTTATATAAATTCTCAGTCTCAGATTTTTTCTGGAAATACATTTATTCAGTCTCTTTTTATATAATCCCTTGTTGTCAGGTTATTCAAATTGTCACCTAATAAAGTTGAATGCATCTCTGATTATCTGAGGCTTACGACATTTTTTTAAAAATGTATTAATTTTGCCTTCCCGGCAGGATTGTGCTTTTGCTGTCCTCCAGCTAATTGCATGGAAAGGATAGAAATATTAACAGACTAGGAAAACACTTGTGGTGCAATTAGTATCTTCATTGCAACAGTACTTCTTTAAATCCCCATCCTTCCCATGCCATCCCTCTCTTGCCATACCGATCACATTCCTTTCATCCCACTCATATCATCCCCATTCCATGTCGCATCCCACCCTCTCTATGCCATCCCCACCCCAAATTCCAACTCTCCCATGCCATCCTATCCCCCATTCTACTTCCTGTGCATTCCTGCTCCATGTCATTCCCAATACCCACCCTGTCATGCCATCACTATCACCCACCCCTCCAAGCCATCCCCATCCTCCCCCTCCCATGCTGTTACTCTCTCCCTACCCACCCTGGTAGAGTGATTTATATTTGGTAGGGCAACCTCATATTTGTGCTATCTCTAAGACCACCTGTAGCATTTGTAACATTACTGCACTTCGCCCCTGCCTCAGCTCATCTGCTGAAACCCTCATTTATGCATTTGTTACCTCTAGACTTGACTATTCTAATACACTCCTGGCTGGTCTCCCACATTCTACCCTCTGTAAACTTGAGGTCACCCAAAACTCTGCTGCCTGTGAATTAACTTGCAGCAAGTCCAGTTCCCCATCATCAATATACAAGCAAAATACTGCAGATGCTGGAAATCTGAAATATGAACAAAAAGGCTGGAAAAACTTATCAGGACTGGCAGCATCTACAGAAAGAGAAACAGATTTAATGTTTCAGATGAATGACCTTTCATCACACCTGTGCTCGCTGAGCTGTGTTGGCTCCCGAACAAGCAATGTCTTGATTTTACAATTCTCATGCTTGTTTTCAAATGGCCTTGCCCCTCCTGTCTCTATAATCTACTGCAGCCCTTCAAGATATCTGCATTCCTCTAATTCTGCCCTCTTGTGTATTCCCAATCATAATTGCTCCACCATTGATGGCTGTACCTTCAGTTGTCTAGGCCCCAAATTTTGGAATTCCTTCCCTAAACCTTTCCACTTCTCTACTCCACTTTAAAACACTCCTTAAAAATTACCTCTTTGACTAAGCTTTTGGTCATCTGACCTACTATCGCCTTACGTGGTTCAGTATCATATTTTGTTTTATAATACTCCTGTGAAGTGTCTTGGGACGTTTTATTCCATTAAAGGCAGTATATAAGTGTAAATTGTTTTATTGTTACAATACGAGAACGTTAAAATCTTATTAGCTTAGATCAGCAATTTATTGGAGTGATGGAAACAAGCTACCTGCCCATTGTCTTTTTATTGGTTTGGTATTGCTTTAAACTGGTTACATTGATAATTAAGATAAGGATTGCTCTGGGCTAATTTATTTAGATTTTCATACTGTACCCGTAGGAAAGCTAATCTATGTTTCAAATCCAAAGCACCGTTAAGGATAGAAATTCAAAATTTATGACATCCCACATTAATGTAAGGTGATTAGTTCCAATGCCCATAGCTAATGAGAAAATATATTGTGTTTACTTGTCTATGTTGCCATATTCACTATGCATCAAGTTGTCCTATGTTAACAAATCCAGATATTATGAATTAAATATTCTACCAATAGTGCGTTGGTTGAAGCATGAAACTATACATCTTTCAAGATAAGGGTGAAAGAAAGAAAGACTTGCATTTATATAGCACCTTTCACAACCACCAGCTGTCTCAAAGTACTTTACTGCCAATGAAGCACTTTTTAAAGTGTAGTCCCTGTTGTAATATAGGAAGCATGACAACCAATCTGCACACAGCAAGTTCCCACAAACAGCAAGATCAGATAATGACCAGGTAATCTGTTATGTTGATTGAGAGATTAATATTGGCCAGGACACTGGGGATAATTCACCTGGTCTTCTTCAAAACAGTGCCATGGGATCTTTCACAACCACTTGAGAAGGCAGATGGGGGCCATGGTTTCTCATCCAAAAGATGGCAAATCTAACAGTGTAGTGCTCCCTCAGTACTATACTGGAGTGTGTTTGTTAATTTTTGTACTCAAGTCCTACAGTGGGGTTTGAACCAAGAACCTTGTGACTCAGAAGTAAGAACACTACCATCTGAGCTGACACATTTTCCTCACTATAAACCACACAGGCAATTTTTACATCATTTGCAACTTCTTAATTATGCCCCTGTATTTAAGTTAAAATCATTGATACATACCACAAACAGCAAGGACCCATTACTGAGTCCAGCGGAACCCTGCTGGAAACAGCCTTCCAGCCACAAAAGCACCTGTTGATCATAATCTTTAATTTCCTGTATCAGCCAATTTTGGATTGAATTTGCTACTTTCCCTTGGATCCCTTAAGCTTCTAATTTACTGATCAGTCTGTCATGTAGAACTTTGTCAAAAGCCTTCTTAAATCCTCCTTCCTTACCTCCCTAAAAAATTCAATCAAGTTACTCAAACGACCTTCCCTAATCAAATACATACTTGATCAATCCATGATTTTTTAAAGGAATATTTATCCTGTTCCTCAGAATTTTAATAATTTCGCCCACCATCAAGGTTAGGCTAACTAATTACTCGGGTTGTCACTTCTTCCCTTTTTAATCAGTTGCGGATTGTTCATACAGAGATGGCGCAGCATGGTGTGTCAAGTGATCTTTTATGCTGTAACTGTTAAAGGTTGTATTAGTTGAAAATAACTAGCTTATAATTTACTACAGTTCAATAAATAAATGGCAGCACAAAATGTATTTCTAACACTAGCTGGAAACTTTAGTGGCGCTGGTGGCACCACCAACTCTTCCTCAGGGAGGAGCCCACCTCTGCATGGCTGGGAAGCACTGATCTGATTTAATGGTTGTCAGCCTATTAATTGGCTGATGTTGAGACTTCTACCACATCTGGGAGGAAATTCCACCTGCAAGAAATGCTGACAGATCAGATGGCCAGAAACTCTCCAGTCCCAGTTGTGCCACTGGGAGCAGTGGCTACCATTGGAACTGCAGCCAGTTCCCCATGAAAATTGACGCTAGAACCGGACACTGGGATAAGTGGGGTGTTTCACCAAGGCCAGAAGGGAAGGTCCAAGCAAGGGGGATCAGGGGCTGCAATCAGGAGGGCAGGGCAGAAATAAGTGATGACAATGGGGTCAGCCTCTGTTGAGTGCAGAGTTCCCGAACAGGAAGGACCAGCCCCTCCAACCCAGCCCACAGCCAGGTCACCATCCTTCAGCAGCTTCACCACATGGCATGGGCACCCCCATCACTGGTAAAACGCCAACGGCGGTGGGAGGAGACCCTTAAGTGGGCACTTAAGAATCTCATTTGGCCCAAAGGAGGGAAGGCCATCCAACACCAACCATACCCACCCCACCCCCGTCCCCCCTCTGGCCCTCTGCCATGCCACCAGCTGTTACAAACCCTGCCAATCAGCCCACTCCCAGGGGTGGCAAAAATTCCAGCCAGTATGTTTTGAATTCTTCACATTTATCCTCTCTTCCCTGCAAGTGGCATCTAGGTTATTTAGCATTTTTTTCCATGATTCATCAGGCAATTTTTCTTCTGACTGTTACTGAATTATTAATTACAATACTGCTAGATATCTCTCTGACTAAACCCATCTTTTGCTGCCTCACTGCTTCTCTTGCAAAGATTTTGTTCTGTTTTAAAATACATCTTCAACATGGTCTCTCTTTATCTGTCTGACCGCATTACTCTAATTCTTATTCTGAACATCTTCCTTGGCATGAAGTTGTCCTTCTCATGACTTCCCTCCCTAACTAGCCAAGTCTACCGAACCGGATTAAAGCTATTACCCACATCAAGGTTATCCAAAGGAATGTTTATGTCACAACCCTGTTTTAGGATTTACCCTGATTTTTACTTCTAAAAGCGTTCATACGTTTTTTTTTAATGTTACTGATGTGTGATCAGTGAGATGGCAACCAGAGAACACACATTTATTGTAATCACAAAGAATTAAAGAACTTAGGAAAAATTCCTTTCAGGTTGGTTAGAATGTGGAATTCCCTGCTGCAAGCAGTTGTTGAAGCAGAGTGCATAAATTTAAATGGGAGGCTAGACAGTTGTTTGAAAGAGAGGAGTGTAAAAGGATATGGGGAGTGAATAGGAGACTAAAACTGGATGCACAACCTAGCTTGGGGGGAACAAAACACTAGCATAATGTGATGTCTAACTGGTTGGTTTCTGTGGTGTAATATTGTATCAAATCTGGGCTTCTATTTCATGCCAACGATCGAATGTCTATTGACTTTAAGGGCTTTTAGCTTCCATTGTGTCATGTGTGTCGTGCGCCAGCCCACATGTCGTGAAATTCAGCCCCACTTCCCTGGTTTGCAATGTTCAATTGTATTACACTTATACTTACTGGGCTTCCTTATTTCTTCTCATGCTTCCAATGTTTTATCCTCGATTATTAAATCGAGGACCTACATCAATAAAATTCCTTGGAAACTCCTACTTATTTTTCAGATCAGCAGATAATACTAAAACCTAATGACATTTTTAGAGCAATAAGTCAAACTTTTATTGCTATTTCCAACTGAGTCCAGTTCATGATAAAATACTGGATAAGGTAGTCATCAACAGCCTATTTATCATGGGTTCCACTGTTCATCAAGACATCAATTTTCAGAGTTTCTGTGTTCAAATCCCTTCGTAGCTTTGTCCATCCCAATCTATGTAACCTCCTAAAATCTTCCAACTCTGACCTCTTGTCTTTTGCCCTATAATTAGTGGATGTGCTTTCCACCATCGAGACCCTAGGCATTAGAATTTTATCCCTAAATCCCTCTACCTCTCTTCCTTTAAGATGCTCCTTAAAATCTACTTCTTTAACCAAAGTTTTTGGTCACCTGTCCTAATTTTTTGGCTTCTTTTATTTCTATTTATTCTTCTGTGAAGCACTTTTGGCATCTTACTATGTTAGAGGTGGTATATGATTGCATATGGAATCCTTTCATTTATTAATAGAGGCAAAGAGTATAAGAGCAGGGAGGTTATGCTGGGACTATATAAAACACAACTTGAGTACTGTGTACAGTTCTAGCCACCTCATTATAGAAAGGATGTAACTGCACTAGAGGGGGTACAGAGGAGATTTATGGAAAATTTCAGCTAGGAGAAAAGATTGGATAGGCTGGAGTAGATGAGACTGAGGGGAGATTTGATTGAGATTGAGGGGCCTGGATAGAATGAATGGGAAGAAGCTATTTACTTTAGCAGAGAGGTCAGTGAGGAGGGGGCATAGATTTAACTTGATTGGTAGAAGGATTAGAGGGGAGATGATGAAATGTTTTTTTCACCCAGAGGGTTGTAGGGGTCTGGAACTCATTGCCTGAAAGAGTAGTAGAGGCAGAAACCCTCAACTCATTTAAAAGCTGGCTAGATACATAACTGAAGTGTTGTAACCTGCTGGGCTATGGACCAAATGCTGGAAAGTGGGATTACGCTGGGTGGCTCACTTTTCCACCGGTGCAGAAACGATGAGCCATGTGGACTCTTTCTGTGCTGTAAACTTTCTATGATTCTATTGTTGTCGAAGTGAGTATGGAAAACATGAGATTTATTTCCAATGATTGGTTGAATCCTGTTTTCCCCCATTCTGCCAAAAATTGATTTGTCTTTTACTATCTGATAAACTGCATTTACTGGCATTTTGAAACCTACAAAAAGTGTAACTCAAAAGCTCCAACTTCCTATTTGAAAACCAAACTTTGGTATACAGCAAAAACACCAAACACCAAAAGAAATTGCATTTGTATATGTCTCAAAAAGATATGAAACTGACATGCTCCCATTAAAAAGATCTGCATTTTAGCAATTTATTGTAAATACATTTATTGTAAGTAAATTTCTCTCAGGATAAAAACCAGTCCCATCTGTAATAATGCCCTTCAGAAACCGACAGCTCATTTGAACATGTTCTGCCTCCAGAACAATATATAACCAACAAAAGGAGAAAGTGAAACCTACTTGGTTCTGACAGCTTCCAATTATGTCTTTCAGATGCTCAGATTACCAACCTCAGATAGTGGTAGGAAAATACTTGAATTTTATTCTTGCCAACAAGCTAACAGTTGTTTCCAGAACAACCAACGTCAACCTGCTATTTATATTTTTGGTAGAAAAGTGTAACTTGTCTCCTTGAGGAGAAAAAAGATATTCAATCTAATGGATTTGCCAGCTAATTGCCCTCTTTTGCCTCATAATTCTGTCCTCATATTGTGGTAAATTGGCAGCTACTCCAGTGAGCGATCTGTAAGCTGCAGAAAAATTATCCTCAAGAGAAACTCTGCCTTGTGCTGTGTAATGCCTTATTAATAACTTGACCCAGTGAAGGGTCTCACATTGTGGTTGGCAGGCGGGGCGGGGGGGGTGGTTGGTGACAGCCAATGGCAACTCTCGTTTCACTCATCACCCTTTCGTCAAAGCGGGCGGAAACCTTGTAACTGCGAAGGGAGGCACGATTGGCGGTCGCGGGCGGCTGTCGCTGTTTCTATTGGCTGACAGGGGTGTCAATCGGCGCTGGGAGGGCGGGGTCGCACTGCGGAGGCTGGGATCGTGATCGGGCGGACGGGACAGGACAGGATAGGGCCGAGTCGCGCTGGGCAGTTGAAGGAGCCGAACTGAAGAGGTTGCGCCCAGGTTCGTGCACTTTTGATTTTTAATTTTTTTTTTAAAAAAAGAAAAGCGATAGAGATTAAACAATAGTGATGTACTTCTCATTGAGCGTGACCCTAACCCCTGCCTTACGCCCCTGAGGCCGGGAGATAGGCGACGGTCGGGGAAGATGCAGCAAGGTCTGAAATAACCTCATACCTGCATCTGGGTCCAGCCCATCCCTTCAGTGTAAGATTACTGGTTACAGATACGTCTTCATTCCTGTATTTAAAGTCTGGGCATGTTCTTTACCTGTCATCTTTTAACCAAGTGGAAAATAGTGACAGCTTTGGACAGCACCTTTTTTTTTAACCATTTATTCCTCGCATTCCTAATCCTAAACTGCTGGCAATACCATGCCCACATACTTATGTCCCTTATAGGGGCAGCGGTGTGTTTGTGAGGGGGTGCGGAAATACAACCAATCAGCAAGCTTTCCTTGTTTGATAAGTTTGCATCAGGAAATTAAAACAGAGAGCAGGAAGTGGTTTTTGTTATTTTACCCCTGTGTTAGACAAGGACAAAGGAGCTCAGTTCCACGAGTGAGGTGGGAGTGCCTTTGATGTCAAGGCAGCATTTTGACTGTGGCATCAAGGAACCCTAGCAAAATTGATGTCAATGGGAATCGGGGCAGTGAATTGACTGCTGGTTGTGGCCACTCCTTGCATAAAGGAAGATGGTTGTGCTTGATAGAGGCCAATTATCTAAGGCCCCTGAGTCATTCGAGAAGAGTAAGACTCCCAGAAGCAACAGCTTACCGGCTGAGTTGTATTCGGCTCTGTGGGCTTGGATTGGCCCAGACCTGCTAGAAATGTATGAGAGAATGCTCCTGGCCGGCAGCATGTCAGAATCCACGAGGAAAGGCATCATCACCCTCATCTGTAAGCACAAGGGGGAAAGGGAGGAAATTAGAAATTGGCGACCCATTTCACTGTTGAATGTGTACTATAAGTTTCTGTCCAAGGTCATCACCAATCGGGTCAAGTCTGCTCTGGAGTTAGTGATCCACCCTGACCAGACCTGTACTGTGCCTGGCAGGAAGATCTCTGATAGCCTCGCACTACTCAGGGATACGATTGTCTATGTGCAGGACAGGGGTGTGGACACCTGCCTCATCAGCCTGGATCAGGAGAAGGCCTTTGATAGAATATCACACACCTACATGGTGGATGTGCTCTTCAAAATGAGTTTTGGGGAGGGAATCTGCAACTTGATCCAACATCAGTAGAACAGTTTCAATCAATGGGTGGGAATCAGAAAGCTTTCAAATTAAATCTGGAGTGAAGCAGGGCTTCCCTCTCTCCCCTGTCCTGTTTGTGTGTTGCATAGAACCCTTTGCTGAGTCCATCAGGAAGGTTCTGGGCATAAGAGGAGTGACGATCCCAGGTAGTGAAGGCACTCAGGTCAAAGCCTCCCTGTACGTGGATGATGTCACTGTCTTCTGCTCGGATCTGATGTCGTTGCGCAGACTGATCAATATCTGTGACCAGTTCGAACCGACTTCGGGAGCCAAGGTAAATCGTAGCAAGAGCAAGGCTATGTCTTTTGGGAACTGGGCTGACCGATCCTTTGTCCCCTTCACTGTCAGGTCAGACGGCCTGAAGGTGCTGGGGATATGCATTAGAAACTGGAAGGAGCGAGTGGCTAAGAAAACTGGGCATGTGGGAGCGATGCTCCATCTCCATTGCGGGTCATCAGGTGTGAGGCACTCTCGATGCTGCTGTACATGGCGCAGGTCTGGCCCATTCCTCACTCCTGTGCGGTGACAATCACCTGAGCCATCTTTTGCTTTATCTGGAGGTTGAAAATGGATCGTGTTCGCAGGGACGCGATATACAAGCCTCTAGATAAAAGGGGAAAAACTGTGCCCAACATTGCCCTCATTCTGAAGGCCACCTCCGTGTGCAGCTGCATCAAGCTGTGCGTAGTCCCTTGGTACGCAAAAACCAAGTGTCACTACCTCTCCCTGGTGTTGCGAAGGATGAGTCTGGCCACGCTGCTGCGGAATGCTCCAAATAATTGTACCACCTGTTCCTCGTGGAAAGATTTATGCAGAGAAACACCTTTGATCACAAGTCCTGCAGGCCCTGAGGGAAAAGGAGATGGTGGATCTTGTTGGATGGTTTCCCGAGCAGACTATCAAAGTCATTTGGCAGAATGCCTCATCGCCAGAACTTTGCAACAAGCACCAAGATGTAGCTTGGCTGGTGGTGAGAAAGGCCCTCCCTGTCAGATCCTTCCTACATGCCAGGCATCTCATCCCCTCTGCATGTTGCCCTCAAGGTGGCTGTGGTGGGGAAGAGACTGTTGTTCACCTCCTTGTGGAATGTGCCTTGCAAAGAAGGTTTGGAGAGGGATGCAGTGGTTTTTGTCGAGGTTCATCCAGAGTAGTGCTGTGAAGCAGGAGTCTGTGCTCAACAGGCTGTTCCCAGGGGTAAATACAGAGACAAACATCAGCTGCAGCTGGAGGATCATCAACTCGGTGAAAGATGCTCTTTGGTCTGCCCGAAACTTGTTGGTCTTCCAGTGCAAAGAGTTGTCCCCAACTGAGTGTTGCAGACTGGCCTATTCCAAGATCCAGGACGATATGCCGAGGGACGCAGTAAAACTTGGGCAGCTGGCGCAATGGGGAAAGGTTGCTGTCTAAGACCTTTCTGCCATAGTGCACCATGGGGCTGGGAATTGTATAGACCCCTCAGGCTGTATGACTCTCAAAGATTGTATGTAGTGAATACTAAATGTATCATATTTGCATTGAAACACCTCAGAGTGTAACATGATGTATGTCAATAACTCCAAACCCATTGCACTGTTTGACTGTCTGTAATGACCATATTACTGTAATATTCATTGATTGTATTGAAACACCTCGTGATCCATGTGTAAAAGTTGAAAATGAATGCACTTTTTGTGATGGTCATTTAGGAATGTCTTGTAGTGTTCTTTCAGATATTTTATGAGTAAAGTATATTTTTCCAAAACAAAATTATTTCAGCCGTAGGACATTGCTGCAGGACTTCCTCAGGGTAGTGTCCTAGGCCCAACCATCATCAACTGCTTTATCAATGACTTTCCCTTCCTTATAAGGTCAGAGTGGGAAAGTTTGCTGATGATTGCCCAGTGTTCAGTATAGTTGGCAAGCCCTCTGACACTGAAGTATCCATGCCTGCATGCAGCAAGACCAGGGCAACATTCATACTTGGGCATTAAATGGCAAGTAACAGTTGAGACACACAGTTGCCAGACAATAACCATTTCGAACAAGAGAGAATCTAGCCATCTCCACTTGATGTTCAAAAGGAAGTTTTGCATTTATATAGTGTTTTTGACAACCCTGGATATCTCAAAGCACTTTACAGGCATTGAAGCACTTTTTAAAGTGCGGTCACTGTTGTAATGTAAAGTGGCAGCCAAATTGTGCACAACAAGCTCTCAAACAAAGCAAAATGATAATGCAGAATTTTTTTGGTTAGTAGGGGGTGGGTGTTGATCAAGATATAAATATTGGCCAGGACATCAGAGATAACCCCCCTGTTCTTCAAAAGAGTGCTTGGATCTTTTACATCCACCTGAGCAAGCAGATGAGGCTTGGTTTAATGTTTCACCTTAAAGTTGGCATTTTTGACATTGCAGTACTCCCTCAGTACGGCTGTGCAGTGTCAGTCTTGATTTTTGTGCTCAAGCCCTGGAATGCAGCTTGAACTTGAAACCTTGTGACGAAGGGGCCAATTACCATCGTTGAATCCCCCTGCATCAATATTCTGAGGGTTACCATTGACCATACATACGAATGTACAAATTAGGAGCAGGAGTAGGCCCCTTGAGCCTCCTTCGCCATTCAATAAGATCATGGCTGATCTGATTGTAACCTCCACTCCACATTCCTGCCTACACTTTCACCCCCTTGTTAATTAGGAATCTATCTAGCTCTGCCTTAAAAGTATTCAAACACTCTGCCGCCACTGCCTTTTGAGGAAGAGAGTTCCAAAAACTCTTAACCTTCTGAGAAAAAACTTCTAACCCTCTGAGAAAAAACTTCTCCTCGTCTCGGTCTTAAATGAGCAACCCCTTATTTTTAAACCATGACCCCCCTAGTTCTAAATTCTCCCACAAGAGGAAACATTCTCTCCACATCCATCCTGTCAAGACTCCTCAGGATCTTAAAGGTCTCAATCAAGTCTAAACTCCAGTGGATACAAGCCTAACCTGTCCAGCCTTTCCTCATAAGACAACTCGCCCATTCCTGATATTAATCTAGTAAACCTTCTCTGAACTGCTTTTAACGCACTTACATCTTTCCTGAAATAAGTAGACCAATACTGTACATGGTACACCAGATGCGGTCTCACCAGTGCCCTGTATAACTGAAGCATAACCTCCCTACTTTAGTAATCAATTCCCCTCACAATAAATGATAACATTCTATTAGCTTTCCTAATTACTTGCTATACCTGCACACTGGCCTTTTGTGATTCATGCGCTAGGGCACCTAGATCCCTCTGAATTTCAGTGCTCTGCAATCTCTCACATTTAGATAATATGCTTTTTATAATTCTTCCTTCCAAAATGGACAATTTCATATTTGCCCACATTTTACTCCATTTGCTAGATCTTTGCCCACTCACTAAACCTATCTATGTCACTTTGTAGCCTCCTTATGCCCTCTTCACAACTTACTTTCCTACCTATCTTTGTGTCATCAGCAAACTTTGGTCCCTTAATCCAAGTCATTTATATCAATTGTAAAAAGTTGAGACCCCCAACTCTGATTCCTGGTGCACACCATTCATCACATCCTGTCAACCAGAAAATGACCCATTTATGCCTACTCTATTTCCTGTTAGCTAGCCAATCTTCTGTCCTTACCAATATGTTACCCCCTACACCATGAACTTTTATTTTCTGCAATAACCTTTGATGTGGCATCTTATCAAATGCCTTCTGGAACTCTAAGTACAGTACATTCACCAGTTCCCCATTATACACAGCACATGTGACTCCTTCAAAGCACTCCAATAAATTAGTTAAACACGATTTCCCTTTCACAAAACCATGTTGATTCTGCTTGATTACCTTGAATTTTTCAAAGTGTCGTGCCACAATGTCTTTAATATTGGCTTCTAACATTTTCCCTATGACAGACGTTAAGCTAACTGGCCTGTAGTTTCCTGCTTTCTGTCTGCCACACACCAACCTCCCCAACTCCCCCACTTTTGAATAAAGGAGCTGCATTTGCTATTTTCCAATCTAATGGAACCTCCCCTGAATCTAGAGAGCTATGGAAAATTAAAACCAACGCTTCAACTATTACACTGGCCATTTCTTTCAAGACCCTAGGATGGAATCCATCAGGACCCAGGGATTTGTCAGCCTCCGAATCCAACTGTTTGCTCAGTACCACTTCTGTGGTGATTGTAATTTGCCTGAGTTCTTTGCCCCTTCCATTTTGCAATTTACAGCTATTTCCGTGATGTTACTTGTGTCCACTATAGTGAAGGCCGATGCAAGATACCTGTTGAATTCATATGCCATCTCCTTACCGTTATTAATTCCCCAGACTCACTTTAATTTAACTGGACCAGACATGTAAATACTGTGGCTACAAGAGCAAGTCAGAGGCTGGGAATCCTCTGACAAGTCACCTCCTGATTCTGCAAAGCTTGTCCATTATGTACAAGACGCAAGTCAGGAAGGTGTTGGAATACTATCCATTTGCCTAGATGACTGCAACTCCAAACAACACTCAGGAAGCTTGACACCGTCCAGGACAAAGTACCCTGCTTGATCAGTACCCCATCCACCACCTTAAACATTCATTTGCCCCAATCACTGGAACCTCCAGAGGTCCCCAGCATCATGGAGTCTTCAACCAATTCAATTCACTCCATATGATATCAAGAAACAGCTGAAGGCACTGGATACTGCAAAAGCTGTGAGCCCTGACAATGATCTGGCAATAGTACTGATGACTTGTGCTCCAGAATTTGCCATGTCCTTAGCCAAGCTGTTCCAGTACAGCTACAGCACCAGCATCTACCTGGCTATGTGGAAAATTGCCCAGGTATGTCCTGTACACAAAAAGCAGGACAAATCCAAACCAGCCAATTACCACCCCAGTCATCAATTACCAATCATCAGTCTACTCTCGATCATCAGTAAAACAATGGAAGGGTTCATCAACAGTGCTATCCAGTAGCACTTGCTTAGCAGTAACCTGCTCACTGATGCCCAGTTTGGGTTCCACCAGGGGCACTCAGTTCCTGACTTTATTACAACCTTGGTTCAAACATGGACAAAAGAGCTGAACTCCTGAGATGATGTGAGAGTGACTACCATTGACATCAAGGCGGCATTTGACTGAGTGTGGCATCAAGGAGCCCTAGCAAAACTGGAGTCAGTGGGAATTGGGGAAAACTCTCCGCTGGTTGGAGTCATACCTATCACAAAGGAAGATGGTTGTGGTTGATGGAGGTCAGTCATTTCAGCTTCAGGACATCACTGCAGGAGTTCCTCAGGGTACTGTCCTCAGCCCAACCATCTGCAGTTGCTTCACCAATGACCTTCCTTCCATCATAAAGTTAGCAGTGGGGATGTTTGCTGATGATTACACAATGTTCAGCACCATTCGCGACTCCTCAGATACTGAAGCAGTCCATGTTGAAATGCAGAAAGACCTGGACAATACCCAGCTTGGGCTAACACACAAGTGTCAGGCAATGACCACCTCAAACAAGAAAGAATCCAGCCATAGCCCCTTGATGTTCACTGGCATTGCCATCACTGAATCCCCCACTATTAACATACTGGGAGGGGGGTTACCATTGACAGAAACTTAACTGGACTAGCCATATAAATACTGTAGTTATAATGGCAGGTCAGAGGCTAGGAATCATGTGACGAGTAACTCACCTCCAGACTCCCCAAAACCTGTCCACCATCTACAAGGCACAGGTCAGGAATGTGATGGAATACTCCCCACTTGACTGGATGAGTGCTGCTTCCACAACACTCACAAAGCTCGACGCCGTCCAGGACAAAGCAGCCCGCTTGATTGGCAGCACATCCACAAACATTCATTCCCTCCACCGCCAACGCACAATAGCAGCAGTGTGTACCGTCTACCAGATGCACTGCAGGAATTCACCAAGGCATCTTCGACAGCACCTTCCAAACCCACAACCACTATTATCTTGAAGGAGAAGGGCAGTAGATAGATGGCAACACCACCACCTGGAAGCTCCCCTCCAAGTCACTCACCATCCTGACTTGGAAATATATCACCATTCCTTCACTGTCAAAATCCTGGAACTCCCTTCCTAACAGCACTGTGGGTGTACCTACGCCACATGGACTGCAGCGGTTCAAGAAGGCAGCTCACCACCACCTTCTCGAGCACAGCTAAGGATGGGCAATAAATGCTGGCTCAGTCAGCGAAGCCCACATCCTGTGAATGAATACAAAAAATATGTGGCTGCAGTATATACCAGATGCCCTGCAGCAACTCACCAAGCCTCCCTCAACACACTTTCCAAACTTGCAACCCCCACCACCTGGGAGGGCAGCAGACACGTGGGAGCACCACCACCTGTAAGTTCCTCTCCAATCCACTTACCTTCCTGATTGGAACTATATCACTTCTCCTTCACTGTCACTGGATCAAACTCTTGGAACTCCCTTCCCCAACATCAATTTGGACGTACCTGCATCACATGGATTGCAGTGGTTTAGAAAGGTGGTTCATCACCAACTTCTCAAGGACAATTAAGAATAGATAAGAAACACTGGTCTTGCCAGCAATGCTCAGATCTGATAGACAAATTTAAAAAGAAAATTGACTTAAATGCTTTTTTTCCTGCAGATTTTTCGGCAACATTTTGGTTGCTGTGCAGCTTTTTGGTGGGGGGTTGGGGGGTGGTGTTGGATAGGTAATACCTTCAACTTCCCTATCAATCAGGATTACCCTTTTATAACAAAATGTTCTGAAATGTGCAGGGGCGACAAGTGTCAGTTTCATTCACTTGCTGATACTTTTCCTCCTAAGCAAACAAAATAATCTGAGACTTCAAAACAGATTCAAGGGGGAGCTGATATGTCAGAGTTAATGTACTTTAATTGAAAAGTTATACCTGTACCTTATTTGTCACATAAAAGATCCCGTGACATTATTTAAAGAAAACTGGGGCATTTCTGCAGTGTTCTGCCCTTGAACTAACACCACCAAAACAAATTAACCAGTTATGTATCTTGTCGATTGTGAGACCTTGCTGTTTGCAGATTTACCTCTGCATTTGTCACCATTGTAACGGTATCTACACTTCAGCAAAGTAATGAGAAGTGCTTTGGGATTTGAAAGACTGTGTACAAATGCTAGTTCTTTCATGAACTATCCTGTTCTACCTTTTTCATCCCCATCAGTAGTTATGATTCTATGATCCATAGATTTCCCAATGGGCATATGGACTCCTCTGAAAGCACAACTGAAATGAATTTCACCAACAATGGAATACTTGGCACAAACCCTGTGCTGCTTGTTTTTGTGAAATAATACACTTTTGGTACACCCTTAAAGTTCATCAGTGGAGAGAAAGCATTGCGGACCTAGGATCAGTTCATCTGCGCACCATCTGCTGTGAAGAAACACATTTTTAATTTTTGCACTTCATTTTTCCATTGAGAGCAGCCTCTCCTCACTTGTTAAATGCAACCTGTTAAGATACCACCCAGGATTACAGGTATCTCCGGACATAAAACTTTTCTCAGACTGCTGTTCCCGTCACATTCTGAGATCCACACTCAGTGCCATGCGCCGTCATATGAACACACTCGACCTCTCCCTCCAGCAGCACCGCCGTACCCTTTTTCAAAGCTGCGCGTGCCCCCAGTTTCATTTTATTCTTCGTCTCATCCGACGCCTCAACAAGAAACTTTTTCTCTTTCTCTCAAGTGCTAAGGAATGCAACCTCCAACAACTCATTGACACCAACACCCATCTAGGACCCTCCACCCCTGCCTGTCCCTCCGTCCCCACCCCATCTTCCAATCCCAGCCCCAGCCGTGTACTCACAATACCCCCTGACCTTCCCCTCTCCGATGCTGAACATTCAGTGCTCAGCAAAGGACTTAGTTTCATACCTTTACGCCCTCACCTCAATGAATTTCGGGCTTAGCACGATGCTGAACTCTTCTTCCGCCGTCTTTGTCTCCGGGCTCACTTCTTTGGGCAGGAGTCCTCTCCCCGTTCGACGGATCCTTTCACCCACCTCCAATATTCTACCTCCACCTGGACCCCTCCCTCTGGATTCTTACCTTCTCTTGATCTTTTCATTGAGAACTGTCGGCGCGACATTAGTCGTCTCAATTTCTCTGCTCCTCTCACCCATTCTAATCTCTCTCTCTCTGAACTTACTGCACTCCATTCTCTCAGGTCCAACCCTGACATTGTCATCAAACCCGCTGACAAGGGTGGTGCTGTTGTTGTCTGGTGCACTGACCTTTACCTCGCGGAGGCTGAGCGTCAACTCACAGACACTTCCTCCTACCTTTCCCTGGACCATGACCCCACCACTGAACATCAAGCCATTGTTTCCAGGACTGTCACTGACCTCATCTCCTCTGGGGATCTTCCTCCCACAGCTTCCAACCTGATAGTCGCCCAACCTCGGACGGCCCGCTTCTACCTCTTACCCAAAATCCACAAACAGGACTGTATTGGTAGACCGATCGTGTCAACTTGCTCCTGCCCCACAGAACTCATTTCTCGTTATCTTGACTCCCTTCTCTCTCCCCTTGTCCAGTCCCTTCCCACCTACATCCGTGATTCCTCTGACACCTTACGTCACATCAACAATTTCCAGTTCCCTGGCCCCAACCGCTTCCTCTTCACCATGGACGTCCAATCCCTCTACACCTCCATCCCCCACCAGGATGGTCTGAGGGCCCTTAGCTTCTTCCTCGAACAGAGGCCCGAACAATCCCCATCCACCACTACTCTCCTCCGTCTGGCTGAACTTGTTCTCACACTGAACAATTTCTCCTTCAACTCCTCTCACTTCCTCCAAATAAAGAGTGTAGCTATGGGTACCTGCATGGGCCCCAGCTATGCCTGTCTCTTTATGGGGTATGTGGAACATTTCTTGTTCCAGTCCTACTCCGGCCCCCTTCCACAACTCTTTCTCCGGTACATCGATGATTACTTCGGTGCTGCTTCATGCTCTCGTCGGGACTTGGAAAAATTTATTAATTTTGTTCCAATCTCCACCCCTCCATCATTTTCACGTGGTCCATCTCTGACACTTCCCTTCCCTTCCTTGACCTCTCTGTCTCAATCTCTGGTGATAGACTGTCCACCAATATCCATTAGAAACCTACCGACTCCCACAGCTACCTCGACTACAGCTCCTCACACCCTGCTTCCTGTAAGGACTCCATCCCATTCTCTCAGTTCCTTCGCCTCTGTCGCATCTGTTCCGATGACATGTCCTCCTTCTTCCTTAACCGAGGGTTTTCCACCCACGGTCGTTAACAGGGCCTTCAACCGTGTCCGGCCCATCTCCCGCACATCCGCCCTCATGCTTCTCCTCCCTCCCAGAAACATGATAGGGTCCATCTTGTCCTCACTTATCACCCCACCAGCCTCCGCATTCAAAGGATCATCCTCCGCCATTTCCGCCAACTCCAGCATGATGCCACCACCAAACGCATCTTCCCTTCACCCCCCACTATTGGCATTCCGTAAGGATCGTTCCCTCCGGGACACCCTGGTCCACTCCTCCATCGCCCCCTACTCCTCAACCCCCTCCTATGGCACCACGCCATGCCCACGCAAAAGATGTAACACCTGCCCCTTCACTTCCTCTCTCCTCACCGTCCAAGGGCCCAAACACTCCTTTCAAGTGAAGCAGCATTTCACTTGCATTTCCCCCAACTTAGTCTATTGCGTTCGTTGCTCCCAATGCGGTCTCCTCTACCTTGGAGAGACCAAACGTAAACTGGGCGACCGCTTTGCAGAACATCTGCGGTCTGTCCGCAAGAATGACCCAAACCTCCCTGTCGCTTGCTATTTTAACACTCCACCCTGCTCTCTTGCCCACATGTCTGTCCTTGGCTTGCTGCATTGTTCCAGTGAAGCCCAACGCAAACTGGAGGAACAACACCTCATCTTCCAACTAGGCACTTTACAGCCTTCCGGACTGAATATTGAATTCAACAACTTTAGGTCTTGAGTTCCCTCCTCCATCCCCACCCCCTTTCTGTTTCTTCCCCCTTCCTTTTGTTTTTTCCAATAACTTATATAGATTTTTCTTTTCCCACCTATTTCCATTATTTTTAAATATTTTTAAATCTTTTATGCTCCCCCCACCCCCACTAGAGCTATACCTTGAGTGCCCTACCATCCATTCTTAATTAGCACATTCGTTTAGATAATATCACCAACTTTAACACCTATGTGTTCTTTTGTTCTGTTGTCTGTGACATCTTTTGATGATCTGCTTCTATCACTGCTTGTTTGTCCCTGCAACCACACCAACCCCCTCCACTTCTCTCCCCCCACCCAAACCATATCCCCCCCACACACACACACACACACACACACACACACACACACACACACACACACACACACACACACACCTTAAACCAGCTTATATTTCACCCCTTTCTTGGATTCACTCAGTTCGGTCGAAGGGTCATGAGGACTCGAAACATCAACTCTTTTCTTCTCCGCCAATGCTGCCAGAACTGCTGAGTTTTTCCAGTTAATGCAGTTTCTGTTAAGATTTTGTTGTTCAGAAGTTGTTTGGAAAAGGAGAAAGTTCATGCTAGAATAAATTGTGTATGTGTTGTGGAAGGACCAGGCTTGATGGCCCTTCATAATGTGCATTATTTTCTTGCGTCACTGTCTTGTCCTGGTATGTAGTCCTATTGGAAGTAACCCTACTTCTGAGTCACTATCCATGTTGACTGCCTCTCTATTGCTGTAACTGACAATATCTGTCATCAAATCTGCACCACTACAACTGCTTACGAGAAGATTAGAGGGAATGCAGGTCTCTTTAACAGTGTTTCCAGTGAACAAGTGTTTTTTCATTAAATGAAAACTGGCTGTTAACAATTTTCCACAATTATGTCTAGACAAACAAGTGGAACTTTACATGTAGAATAAACATTAGGAGGGAAGGAGATAAAAGCAAATAAATATTAATTCATTAAATAGATTGACATGTACATGCATCCGAGCTAGGGATAAATAGTGTGAATGATGTACTCTCACTTCCTTTATGAAAACCCAAAATGATACTGTCAACTAAGTGTTTTCGCTAGAAATGGAGAAAACACTTAGTTGACATGAATGTTTTGTTCATGTTTTTCAGATAAAATTTTCAAATTTTTTTGTGAAGGTATGTCTTCACATGTAATATATCTAACATAGCAAATTATCTAACCAGGTGGATGTCTCTTTTTGCTGTTTAAATGAAAAATGTATCCAATGCATTTCATAGCATCATAGAATAGCACAGAAAGAGGGCATTCAGCCTGTTGAGCCTGTGCTGGCAATTTTCGTATCACAAACCAGTTAATCTTATTACCCTGGATCTCTGTAATTTTTGTTCCCCTTCAAGTATTGATCCAATCCCCTTTTGGTCTGCTGTTGGATCTCTACCCACCAACCCATCAGGTAGTGCATTCCAAATCCTAATTACTCATTCTGTTTTTTTTTAAATAGTTTCTCTCTAGTTCTTTTGCCAATCACCTTCAATCTGTGCCATCTGGTTATCAACCCAACAGCTACTGGAAGCAGTTTCTTTTTATTTGCTCTAAAGCCTTCATGATTTTAAACACTTCTTTTAAATCTCAACTTAGCCTTCTCTGCACTATTGTGAACAGCACCAGTTTCCCTGGTCTATCCAGATAACTGAATCCCTCATCCCTGAAAACATTCTAGTAAATCCCTCTGTACCGTTTCCAAAGCCTTCACATCCTTCCTAAAGTGTAGTGCCCAGAATTGGACACACTACTTCAGCTGGGGCTAAGCTATCAGTTTAGCATTACTTCCTGGCTTTTGTAGTCTTATGTCGGTATGCATGTTGATCAATGCCATGTGATTTTAGGGCTTCAGTTTCCTAATTATAGATCACATAGTAAAAATATTTGCTAATGTATGTTATTTGTAAAGATTTTAAGCAGTCTTTTGAGAGGAAATGTTTTAGTTTGCATCTTCTGGAAGTGGTACTCTTTTGTATCTGAAAAGACGTTCACCAAATACTTTCTGGTAGGATCAACGGGGCTGCTGCAGGCTAGGGATCAAACCTGGACCTTTCCTGTGGGAACACCCTTGTGGCCCATTGTAGTGCATCTTCGACAGATATGTTGGGAATGAATAGTATGTTCACCTTTGGTTGTGAACAGGGAGAAATGAGAAGGAGGATTTTTTTAAATTACAATCTTGCTTTATTAAAATGTGATGTTTTATCTTCTTTCCATTTTTACCTTAAAAATTACAGGAATATTTTTCGCAAGAGCGAAAGCAATCCTATTTCACATGATAGAACAACGCCACTACCTACCTTCCTCTCTAGATCATAGTATCATAGAATAGTTCAGCACAGGAGGAGAAGATTTGGCACATGGAATTTACACTGGCTCTTTCAAAGGGAAATCCAATTAGTTCCACTCTCCTGTTCTTTGCTAACATCCCTGCAAATTTTTCAAGAATTTATCCTATTCTATTTTGAAGGCTACTACTGAATCTTTATTCACCACCCTATCAGTGCATTCCAAACCCTCACCACTTGTGATTTCCTCTTATCGGTTCTGGTTCTTTTGCAATCACCTTAAATTTGTGCCCTCTAGTTATCGCCCCTTCAGTCAATAGAAAGGGTTTCTCTATTGACTCTTTATAAACCCTTCATTTTTAAATGCCTCTATCAAATCTTGTCTAAACGTTTTCTGCCCCGTGGAGGACAACCTCAGCTTCTCTGGTCTCTCCAAGTACCTATGACCCCTTATTCCTGGAACCATTCTAATAAATCTCTTCTGTACCCTCTCTGAAACCAAAACTGCGGAGCCCAGCATTGGACACAATATTCCAGCCGGACTGAACTAGTGTTTAACATAGGTCACTCAGGAAGGCAAATGGTATGTTCGCCTTCATTGCGAAAGGATTTGAGTTCAAAAGCAGGGATGCCTTACTGCAGTTATACAGAGCCTCGGTGAGACCACACCTGGAGTATTGTGTGCAGTTTTAGTCTCCCTGCCTAAGAAAGGATATACTTGTCATAGAGGGAGTGCAGCAAAGGTTCACTAAGCTGATACTGGGATGACAGGACTGTTGCATGAGGAGAGATTGGTTCGACTGGGCCTTTATTCGTTATAGTTTAGAAGAATGAGAGGGAATCTGATTGAAACGTTTAAGAATCTAACAGGGCTAGACAGACTAGATGCAGGGGGGGATTTTTCCCCTGGCTGGGAAGTCTAAAACCAGGGGCCACAGTCTCAAGATAGGGAGCAGGCCATTTAGGACTGAGATGAGGAAAAATTTCTTCATCCAGAAGGTGGTCAACCTGTGGAATTCTCTACCACAGAAGGCTGTGCAGGCCAGGTGAATGAGTGTATTCAAGAAAGAAATTGATAATTTTTTGAATATTAGGGGCATTATGGGTTATGGAGAGAAAGCGGGAATATGACGTTGAGATAGAGGATCAGCCATGATCATATTGAATGGCAGAGCAGGCTCGAAGGGCTGAATGGCCTACTCCTGCTCCTAGTTTCTATCTTTCTATGTTTCTACTCAATCACTTCTCTTTAGAAATGCATTCAGTTGTTTCTTGACTTCAGCAATATTGTTCACTTGCCTGGCCTTCCCAGGTAACTCATTTCATGATTTTGGTATCCTGTGGGTAAAAGATTTCCAGCTGACTTCCCTTCTTACTCCTAACCTAATGTCCTGATTTTTCACTTGTGCCCACTGATATTTGAATCATGAAGAGGTCATGCAAAAATTAGCATGTGCTCAAGTCATAGGTCTGTGTTTGGCTCAGTTAGCATCACCCATGGTTCTGCATCTCTGTTAGAGTTCAAGACTCACAGTGGGACTTGAGTACATAACCTAGGTTGACATTTGTGCATACTGAGGACACGTTACATTACTGAGGGCATGTTACATTATGAGAAACTTCACAGTTTGAGAGATGAAACAGATCTAGCTGAGTGTTAAGGTTGAATGTTGAAACGGCTTAATGGAAAAATAATGGGGTTAGTCTTCGGGAAGGAAGAGAGGAGTCTTTTTATTTGAATTTATCTTATGATCTTGTGCCAAGTAAAAGATATTCCAACATGTAACATAAGTATCCAGGTAGAGCTTAGATATTGAAACATTTAGCTGCTGTGATGACAGCAGTTTTAATTCTGGTTCAAAAAAATCTGAAAATTAAGTTGTATAGTTTTAGAACAATTGGAATTAATGTTTAAACTGACTTTCCTTAACTAAACATTAAGAGGAAGTACACTTTTCTGGGAGAATACAGACAGGCTTTTTTTTATCTGTGGAGAACCAGGGTGCAGAGACTTAATTCTAAATGCTAATGAACTTATTAGCCCTTTGAAGAACAGTGGATACTTCTGTGTAGCTTCAAGCTCCAGTCCATCATAAATTAGCCATAGCAGTCAGTGGTATTTCAAAAAAGACATCCAAAGCAAGTATTTTCAGACTGTACACATTTCTAAAAAGGGTTAATCGCTTCATTTCAGGAACTGAATATCTTTTGGAACTTGCACATTTGTAAACTGCCAAAAAAGATTTTTACTGGTTTACAATAGCTGAACCAATGCTTTGTTCTTGGAGGAGTTCAGTAACATTGATAGATATGTGAGAGCAGAAGGTGATGCAAATTCAAAGGTTAGCAAATGCCAAAAACATGAGAGGACTTTCTTTCACACCAAAGAAAGAGCAGCCAGCGTCAAGAAACCCACTTCCGTGTTTCACTCTGCCTATACTAGGGTCATGAAGGGCTCCAGGAATGTCATTCTTATGGGGTGCATCCATGAGGGGCTCAGTCAAAAGAAATCAAAGAATGAGGGTTATGTATTGTCTTTTTGTTTTGAAAGAATTTATGCATTATGTAAGCCAAGTATTATATAGTTAGTTTCTTGCTGTGTATTTCTGCCTCTGTTTGATTTCTTCAATGTAAATTTAAGCTACTAGTTTTTGTCTGAATGTACAGTCTGAAATGGGGTATCCCACCAACTCTTGAGTGTATGAGAGTATAGTGGGGAATCCTTCACAGTCCTGAGACATACTCTCTCAAGACAGATGACAGTCTAGGTTTTTATTCATAGGTGAAACAGGGACTTGGAGCTTCTTTTTGCATTGTTGAGTCAGGAGGTATGTGACTTTGCCTGTTAAAGGTGCCATATAATTGCAAGCTGCTGTTTTGTGTGTAATCTTTATGGTTATGATTTGCATGGAAGAAGTTACGGCAGGAAAAAATTAACTTCCATATATTTACAAAATATAGGTGCTAAGCGAGCATTTCCTGTCCAGGGAGTTACTTGCAATTGATTGAATGAGGCCACTAGGCGTGTCAGATGCTATTTTTACATCCTCTTTAAACTGAGGCTGAAATTGATCAAAACATGGCATGTTTATTGTTTTAAGTTGGTAATCCAATCCTCATGTACTAAAGTTCAATGAAACTGACATGCTCCCTCAAATGAATTCTGAAAAAGTATTAGTTGTACCAAAACAGCATTCTTCCCATCGGGATGCTGAATAATCTTTCTGATATTCCAGTAAATGCTGTGCTTTGGAAACTATAAGTAGCTGCTTTCCAGCTTCTCTGCATGGGCAGCTGTTACAGCTGCTGCTTTTCCTGGGGTATGTTTGATTTCCACTCACCCGTATCTTTATGCCGTGTTAAACTGCTTTTATATTTGGTGTCACCATCTGCATGAGCCTTGCGCAGCTTGTGGCAACCCCAATTTAAATTAATGGGATTTCCGAAGGCTGACTGCCTTATTTTCAATCTTATAGAAGATGTTTTCCTGGGTGCCAGCCTTGGCATATCCAACAAGCTTACTGTCTGAAGAGGGCATCATCAGGAATCAGTAGAGCAGGTGCACAGATGCCGGTGATACGAGCGTGGTATTTAGCCAAATATAACAGCAGCTTTAGCGAGTCCTTCAATCCCCCCAGCATGCACTCTCCGAGGTTTCAACTCGGATAATACTTGCTTGCCTGCCAGGCTACTCCTTTTGAGAGTGCTGCTTGAAGTGCCAAAAAAAACCCTACAGTTTTAGTTCTCTATCTACATCGGTAACTATTAGAAAATCAATGTTGCCTTGCCCACAACGTGACATCGAGCTGGCGAGTTACAGTATCTTCAGGGAGTGGTTGCTGACAACAGAAAGGAAAATTCGAAATTGTGATTTACCAAACTATTGATGTTGTTAATAGGAAATTTGCATTCAATGTTTAACATTTTCAAAAAAGTGTTTTTCATGAATGGTATATTTGTGTTTAATTTGGGGGAGGGGATGAGTTAAAGCTTTCTTTTTCATCTTACTGATTTATTAATGTCTCCTCACCTCAAGTACTATGTACCCCAAGTAAGAATGCAGGCTACTTGCCCTCTGCTCTGCCAGTGTTCTGAAACCTGTCACCAGGAGGTGGGTGAAAGAATACTAATGATGACTTTTCTGTTCACTCCTCCCCAATCCCAATTGCACTACGATGCTTCATACCCTGGTTGTTTGCTACATTAATTAGAAGAATCAAATGATGATGAGCTCCTTTGCACTCAATCAACAAGCCTAATTAATGTAAAACTCCAGGTTGTAAAAGTGGCTTGACATAATCGCCCTACTGGGTCAAGAAACTCTCCAGAAGTGGGATGAAATTGCCAATTCAATTACCTGCTCATATAAGTTGCTTCTTAAATTAGAAACCAATCACCAAGATGATAATTCCCTCCACAATCCCGGCTGACACGCAGATAATCTTCCCCTATCCCCCCGAACAAGCAAATAATAACTGAGTTCTTGTAAACACTGCCACCAGTGATTGCATTTTAATAATGCCTTAAGAATAACGAGAAGACTCATGGTTTTCATAGGTGGGTGACAGACTTTACTTGAGGGAAGGTGGTTCTGAAATGAGAGGAGGCGACGGACGGTCCAGTTGGGGGGAGAGAGAGAGAGTGGTTTTAAGGAGGTTTTGAAGGATGGTGAGAGATGTCTTAAGATGAAGGATTTAGTGTGACCTAGAGATTGGGGCCACCAGTAGGAGAATGGAAGAAACACACAGTGGAGCAGAGTTCGAGTGGAGAGCAAGGAATGGAATTTCATTTGCATCCTAATTGTTTCCCCTTTGCCTACTTGCATGGTTGATTTGTAACCTAACTCTTCAACATCAAAAATATAAAGACATCACTTATTCTCAAATGCAGTTGCAGTGTTGTAATCAAAAACCAGAAAATAACATTCACAAAGTTTGGCTTGTACATTGGACATTACAGTAATAATTTAATACCTTAATAAAAGAGCAAACATTTTGATTTTTATTTATAACACAGGCAAGTATGTTCTCTAACCCTAACAAAGAATGTAATGTGTTTTGGAAAGTGTCTACATTTGACAGTTTTAAGATCTATAGTTCATGGGTCCAAACTGCAGGTGCAAATTTTTGAGCACATCTTTGTGCTCCATGTTTTTTTGTTGCTACTTGTTGCAATGTGATGACTAATAAGTTGAAGCACTTTCCAGAACTGGTTTGCTAGGCTGTGTCACTAACAGTCAAGGGGTGTTCAACTATCTGTGCTGCAAGATGAAATAAACTGGAATGGTTACTATGTAAACCCAAATTTTTTTTAATCACTTTTGCTTCCCCTTACTACTTCTGGTGAATTATTCATGAGCTTTTAAAGAAATTGTAATAAACGTTTTTGGTATTTAGTTAGTTGTTTCCTGTATTGTTGAAGTTTCGTGTGTTTCTGTTGAAGTTTCGTGTGTTTCTGTTGAAGTTTCGTGTGTTTCTGTTGAAGTTTGTTCACGTGCTATCAAACTTATTTGTTCCACGGTTTAAAATAGTGACGATCTCCCACATATGGGTCTTAATACATGTTTTAAATTATTTTATTTTTTACAAAAATAGGAAAATACCCTAGCTCTACTTGTGCACTTGATGCAAGACGTTACCAGCTAGTACAGTAAATATCTGCTGGTACAGTCATCATGTGTTCTGCTCACTGCCACTTAAAATTGGAATTCTCATTTTTTTTTAAAAGCAGATGTATACTTAGTGCTCGAAGCAGAGCATCAGGACTGAGGCAGGCGGGAAGCAGCAGAACACTGAAACTTGTTCACCTGTGAGCGAGTTGAGAAAAGAGCACCACCTGGATACAGTGGCTTGGATTTTGGCAAGATGTTGATGTCAAAGAAATCTGCCCGTAGAGATCTAGCAATCTCTGTGGTGTGGATTTCATCTTTACCGATGTACATTTCATTCCAGCGTCAGATTAAGATGATCTTCAGCTTCCAGCAACAGCAGTGTTATAAGGCAGGCATCACGTTGCATAATTCTCATGAACTGCAATCCATAAGTAAAATGCAGTGATTATCCTTCATTTTTACCCAGTTTATACATGAAAAAAAGATTGGAACATACACATAGGATTAAGGTAGAATCTGAAGTATCATAACCTTTAGAAGATTATCATTTTGATTATTTTAAGAATTAATTATTTTTTTTATTGTAATGGAGAAATTTGACATTCCACAATATTAAAATTAGTTTTTCAGGACCAGAATGTTACCCTTTTCCTCCAGAGTTTTGAGTCAGGATTGGGAGTGTAACATTCTCTCCACTGCTGCAGTAATCCTATAGTTTAATGCCAAGCCCGGAGCACATATCACTAGCTGTGTGGGTGTGACTGCTGATTAGTGAAAAAATTATGACAAGCGCATTCGTGTCCATTGGAAGCTAAGTTTGCTCCATATTCAAGTTCCTAGCAAGGAAATAGATTCATAATGTTCAAGCTGATGAATCCAAATTTTTTTGTGAAGTAAACCTAGTCAATTCGAAGCTCTTCATGGCACTCCATTCTTGGTCATTTTTGAATAGGTCCAAAAGTGAAAAAGAATGTTTTTGTTTCAATAAAACATTTCAGTTGACTCAAATTTCCTTAATTCTTGTATCCGTCACTCCTTTCACAGAATTTCTTCCCCCCGACCCCCTCGCCCGTGGAATTTTCATTTGTTGGCACTTTCACAGCTACTGCAATTAATGCATCCTCAAATTATTTTCCTGTAAGAGATATTCATATAAACTTGTCCATAATATCAGAATAAAAACACTTCATATTTGAATAGGCATTTTCCAAGTGCCTGGAGCCTTTCGGCAAGTTATTCGCTCATAGAATGGTAATTTTCTTTTTGGGAGGATGTAAAAACATTAAGCGCTTCTGTATGCCTCAGTTTTTGCCGCCTGTCGTGCAGTTTGTTTAAATGCTGGAATTTCCTTCAATTCCAAGAAACAGTGAAGAGCAGGGGAAAAAAACCTCTGGACTCTGAAAAGGTTAGTAATATCCTTCCTATGAGAACTGTGCACAGAAATCCCAATGGGACCAATTCTACTTTCAGCAACATTATAACTTCATTGTGTTTTGCCACTAAAACACATTATTTGATTTACCATTTTCCACTGTAGCCAAGCAGTCTCCACTTCTGGCATGAGGTACCTATTCTCTCTAAAAGTGATTACTATCAAAGAAAAGCAGTTGCCTGGATTGTTTGCACATCGTCCTGGAGGATGCAGCTAATGACGTGTTTTGTATTTTTTTTGTTGTTATTATTTATTACTTAAATGTTGGGATGTGTGTGGCATTGTCAAGGCCAGTATTTATTGCCCATCCCTAATTTCCGTTAAGGTGGTGGTAATCTGCCTTCATGAACTGCTGCAGTCCGTGTAGTGTTAGGCACACCCACAGTGTTGTTAGGAAACGAGTTCTAGTTTCTTTGAAGGAACGGTGATATAGTTCCAAGACAGGATGGTGAGTGGCTTGCAGGGGAACTTGCAGGTGGCGGTGTTCCCATGCATTGTTGGAGCTGCACTCATCCAGGCAAGTGGGGAGTATTCCATCACACTCCTGACTTGTGCCTTGTAGATGCTGGACTGGCTTTGGGGATTCAAAAGGCAACTGAGCCTCTGACCTGCTCTCATATGGCTGGTCCAGTTAAGTGTCTGGTCAGTAGAGACTCCAGGATGTTGATGGTGGGGGAATTCAGCAATGGCAATCTCATTAAAATCTCTCTTGTTGGAGATGGTCAAATATGTGGTGCAAATGTTACTTGCAATCTAATCAAGCCTGGGCTGATATGATATAGGTCTTGCTGCATATGTGCACTGATTGCTTCAGTATCTGAGGAGTTGTGAATAGAACTAGAATCATCAAGGAACATCCCCACCACATGTTGGAGGGAGTGTCATAAATGAAGCAGTTGGGCCTAAGACACTGCCCTGGGACACTCCTACAGTGATGTCCTGGGACTGGGATGATTGGCCTACAACAACCACTACCATATGCCTTTGTGGTAGGCTTGATTCTAGCCAGTGGCAATTTCCCCTCCACTCCTTTTTTCCCATTGATTTCAGTTTTACTCTGGCTTCTTGATGTCATACTCAGTCTAATGTTGCTTTGTCAATCTTGCCTCACCTCCAAAATTCAGATCTTGTCTATGTTTGGTCCAAGGCTGTAATGAGGTCTGAAGCCAAGTGGTCCTGGTGGATGTCAAACAACATAGCTGAGTAACTGCTGCTTGATAGCACTGTCGATGATACCTTCCATCACTTCATTGATGATTGAGAGAAAACTGATGGAGTGGTAATTGGCTAAATTGGATTTGTCCTGTTTCTTTTGTAGACATGACATGCCTGGAGAATTTTCTGCTTTGTCAGTTAATTGCCAGTGTTGTAGCTGTGCAGGAACAGCTTGGCTAAGGTGTGGCTAATTTTGGAGTGCAAGTTTTCAGCACTGCAACTGTAGATGCTGTTGGGCCCCATCACCTTTGATGTATCCTGTTCGGTCTTCCCTCTTTAATCATGTGACATTGGCTTAAGTTTGGCACCTGCTATGTTGGTTACCTCAGAAAGCTGAGATAGATCATCCACTCAGTATTTCCAACTGAAAATGGTTGTAAATGCTTCAGTCTTGTCTGTTGGGCTGATGTACTGGGTTCTGCCGCCATTGAGAATGGATCCTCCTCCTTTTAATTGTTTAATTGTCCACCACCATTCACAACTTGAGGTGGCGGGACTGCAGAACATTGATCCGATCCGTTGGTTGTGGAATCGCTTATCTCTGTCTGTAGCATGTTGTTCTGTTTAGCATGCATATAATACTGTGTTGTAGCTTCATGTAGGCACCTCATTTTTAGATATGTCTGGTTCTGCTGGCATAATCACCTACATTCCTCATTAAGTTTGGGTTGCTAGTTGGTTTGATGGAAATGGTCATGAGGGATATGCTAAGCCTTGAGGTTACAGATTGTAGTGGAGTGCAATTCTGCTGATGGCCCACACTGCCTCATGGATGCTTGGTTTTAAGCTGCTAGATCTGTTCTACGTCTGCCCTAGTTCACACGGTGGTAATGCCACACAACTTAATGAAGGGTGTTCTCAGTGTGGAGACAGGATTTTGTCTCTACATGGGCTGTCCGGTGGTCACTCCTAC
Source organism: Carcharodon carcharias (assembly GCF_017639515.1). Classification (NCBI taxonomy): domain Eukaryota; kingdom Metazoa; phylum Chordata; class Chondrichthyes; order Lamniformes; family Lamnidae; genus Carcharodon; species Carcharodon carcharias. Next base: position 29,132,453 of record NC_054484.1, read on the forward strand.
CAATACTGTCATGGACAGATGCATCTGCGACAGGTAGATTAGTGAGGACAAGGTCAATTAGGTTTTTTCCCTCTTGGTGTACTCAACAACAGCTATAGGCTCAGTCTGGCAAATGTGTCCTTCAGGGCTTGGCCAGCCCAGTCAGCAGTGGTGCTTCTGAGCCACTTGTGGCAGTGGATATTGAATTCCCCCATCCAGGAGTGCATTCTGTGCCCTTGCTACCCTTGGCGGTTCTTCCAAATGATGTTCAGCATTGAGGAGTACTGATTAATCCGATGAGGTAGGGTACAGGGTGCAGGTCGTAATCAGAATGTTTCCTTGCCCACATTTGATGTGATGTCATTGAACTTCATGGGGTCCTGAGTCAATGTTGAGGACTCCCAGGGCCATTCCCTCCTGACTATACACCGTGGTATCAACTCTGGTGTATCTGTAATTCCTGTGGGTCAGAACATAACCCAGGGACAGTGGTGGAGTAGTCTGGGGTGTTGGCTCAAAGATAAGGTGCGACTACAACTACATTAGCTTGACTAGTCTATGGGAACTCTGCTTGGCATAAGTCTCTAGATGTTAGTGAGGGTTGAGTGGATGTACCTTTCTTGGGTTAGTGCCGGGTAGCCCACCTAGTTTGGCCCCATACATTAATGCTAAATACAGTACTTTGTAAAGGGAATTAAAATATTGTATGCATTTATTCACAAGTTATTTTGAAGGCTTAAGCTCTCAATAAAAACTTTCTGATTAAGAACAAACATACTTCTGTTTAGTTTTTCCACCTCCAGAAAGTTGTGTTTTTATCCCTGGGATGGAAGCCAAATCAGAAGGCCTAGTAATTTGAACAATTGAGGCCAGTTGAATCCTAGAGATTGGGATAATCCAGCATTTAGTCCAGCTACATGGTGGATTTGGCCCATGTTATTCAGTTCAACAATGAAGTGTGGCAGGAATTGATTTAGAAAATTAATCGACATGTATCTTTCTTTCAGTGAAACGCAAACTGAATTTGAAGGTCAAAGACTACATTGAGGTCCAGTAAATAGAGGACGATCCCAACAGCAGCTCTAAGATGGCAGGATTCCTGGATAATTTCCGCTGGCCAGAATTTGAATGTATTGACTGGGGAGAAAGCAGAAATACTGTTGCTTCGATAGTTGCCGGGGTGCTGGTAAGTTCTGTAAATAAATTTGTAAATGGATGATTTTTTTCAGTGCCTCGCTTTGTAGATATATTGAAAATGGCAACTTACTCTTTGTAAATTGTATGCTAGTGAGTCATGACACAGGAAAAGAGCAAATTAATGATTCTCTTAATACAAAACTAGATAACAGCCTATTCAACACAACTAGTCCATGTTGTTGTTTACATTCCACACGAACAAATACTTCTAAGCATTTTTATCTGTCCTGTTACTGGATGTATTCTTTGTACACCATTCACCCTCATGGTGAGGTGCTATCTGAGAGCCAATAAAGTTAATTTTGTTGTGAAAGGAACTTTATAATGAGGTTCCCATCAACAGACCATTACTAAAGAACAGTGTGCATTTATATAGCATCTTTAATATAGTAAAACATCCCAAATCACCTCTTGGGAGCGATATCAAACAAAGTTTGACACGGAGACAGATCAGGTGATATTAGGATTAATGACAACGTTTGGTCAAAGAGGTAGGCATTAAGGAGCATTTTAAAGGAGCAGGACAAGGTAGAGAGGGGGAGAAGTTGAGAAAATTCTAGAGCTTGGTGCCTATGCAGCTGAAGACACAGCCACCAACGGTGAAACAATGTAAACTGTGGCTGCACTCGAGACCAGAATTGGAAGAGCATAGAAATTTCTTGGGGCTATTGGGCTGGAGGAGGTTCCAGTAATAGGGAGGGATGAGGCCATTTTCCCATTTGCCTATCTGAAGAAGAAAACAATATGATGTGGGCACAAGAGGAAAACATTTGCCTTTGGAGGCCATGGAGTGTTTTAAAAATAAGAGTGAGAATTTCAAAATCGAGACGTTGTCGGACTGGAACCACTGTAGGCAGGTGAGCACAGGACTTGCTGCAAGTTAGGACACAGAGAGTTTTGGATGAGTTCAACTTTACAGAGGGTGCAAGTGAGAGTGTGGCCAGGAGCACATTGGAATAGTTAAGTCTAGAAGTAACAAAGGCATGAATGAGGGTTCTAGCAACTGACAAGCTGAGGCAGGGACCGAATGTTTTGGAGGTGGAAGTAGGTGGCCTTGTGATAGAGGATATAAGATCAGAAGTTCAACTCTGGTCAGATAGGCCACTAAGGTGGTCTGGTTCAGCCTCCAGCAGTGGCCGGGGAGAGGGATCCAGACGAAAGTCAATAAAATTTTGGGCAGCAAGGAAATAGAAGGATTTTGGGACAGGGTGGGAAAGTGGAGATAATGTAAATGATCAGCCATAATCTTAATGAATAGTGGAGCAGGCTCAAGGGGCCATATGACCCACTGCTCCTATTGTTTATGATATTTTATGGAGTCATATGGTGGGTAGAAAATGGAGTTTGTGGCAGTGACTGAAGATAATATCTTTGATCTTCCCAATGTTTAATGGGAAGAAATTTCTGCTCACCCAATACTGCATGTCAGGCGAGCACCATAACATCAGAGGTGGTGAAAGAGTTGAGAGAGGTAGTGAAGTAGAGCTGTGTGTTCTTACATGTGGAACCAGACATTGTGCTCTTGGATGGTGTTGCTGAAAGGTAGTGAGTAGATGAGAAATACATGGGGCTAAGGATAGATCCTTGAAAGACTCCAGAGGTAACTGTGCGGAGATGGGAAGAAAAACCATTTCAAGTGAATCTTAGGCTGAATAGATAGGAATGGAATTAGGCACAGGCAGCCTCGCGGAGCTGAACAATAAAAGAGAGGTTTTGGGGAGAATGGTGTGGTCACCTATGTTGAATGTTGCAGACAGATAGAAAAGGATGCGGATAAATAATTTACGATTTTCACAGTCTCATAGGATGTCATTTGTGGCTTTGATAAGGGCTTTTTAGTGATGGAGCAGGATGGAAACCTGATGAGAGGGGCTCAAATATGAATGCATTGTAAACGCTGACTTTATTCCTTTAAACTATCTTAGTTTTAAATTGGATGAAAAAGTAAATAGATTAATCTGCAAGTAAGATGTTACACGAGCAGAGGGGGGCCTAAACATGATATGGATACTAGATGCGGTACACATCATTTTAAATGTTTTTCTAAAACACAGATTGTCCAACATACTTTTTGCAATATAGCTTTTAATTTAGGATTTTTTGTTGACCTTCAATGGTGTCTGTGGACAATGTGATTTCTCTGTTGTACTAGGGAGTCTACACTAGTTCCAGAAACTGAAATGGTTATTAAGAAAACCCTGCCATATATAATCTAGCCTCTTGGTGGGTGGATGGGTTGGGGGGTGGGGGTGGGGGGGTGGGGGGGGGGGGGGGTGGTTGGAATCTAATTGTCTGTCAATTAAATCAAACACAGTGGACCATCCTGTACATAAAACTCACCTGACATGTAGATGTTATATCTCAGAACATAAAATTATTTGTAGAAATACTTAGAGCACCACTGTTTAATTGTCATTTCAGAATGTAAATCTAAGAATTGCACTGCAACAGGCTTTCTAGATTAACTGCATTTTTTTTTTGAGAACTGGGAATGAGGATTATCATTTGAGAGGAAAAAGTACTACTTTAACATACAACATAGCTTTCACTTTCTCCCTTTTGGCTCATGCTATAGGGGTTATCACTCTACCGTTTCATTCCATGCCTCCCACCCCCTATACAAACTGAAAATAAATACATGTCAGTTTTAAAGAAGTCTCATTTTATAGGGCTCCACTGTGCAGTCTCCCTTTAATAATTGGGTTGTTGCAACCAGCAGCTCAATATAGAATAGGGATGTCTGCTAGTGTGAAAGCAAAATACTGCGGATGCTGGAAATCTGAAATGAAAAGAAAAAATGCTGGAAAATCTCAGCAGGTCTGGCAGCATCTGTGGAGAGAGAAACAGAGTTAATGTTTCAAGTCCACTTGACTTGCCTTCAGAGCTAAAGAGAATTAGAAATGTGAAGGATTTTATACTGTTTAAGAGGGGGTGGAGCAAAGTAGAAGGTCAGGGATAGTTGGGAGCTAAGGAGAGATTGACAAAGATGTCATGGACGCGAGATGCAGGGAATGTTAACGGTAGCGGTAAAGGCTAAAGATGTTGATAGTGGCATGAAGTTAAGAGCAGAATGTGTGAAAGCACAACATATCAACAAGTGACAGATGGCCCTGTGGTTGGGGTTTTGAGGGGAGGGGTTGGGGAAAAAGGATATTAAAAAATAAATAAACATAAATAAAATATTAAAATTAAAATTTTTAAAAATTGGATTAAAAAGGGGGTAAAGATAGAGTAGAGAGTTCATTGTCTGAAATTGTTGAACTCCGTATTAAGTCCGGAAGGTTGTAAAGTGCTTAATTGGTAGATGAGGTGCTGTTCCTCCAGTTTATGTTAGGCTTCACTGGAACATTGCAGCAGGCCAAGGACGGACATGTGGACATGAGAGAAAGTAGATACAAGTCTTTTCTTCCATTCCCCGCTACCCCCCCCCCACCCATCAACAGAATTACAATGCTTTGCTAGTTGCCATAAAGTTTTTATTCTTTTTAATGGGATGTGGGGGTCACTGCTAAGGCCAGCAATTGTGGCCCATCTCTAATTGCTCTTTAACTGTGTGGCTTGCTAGTCAACTACATATTGTCTTCATATGACTCCAGATCTGCAGATTTCTTTCCCTAAAGGATATTAGTGAACCAGATGGGTTTTAACAAAAATCAATGATAGTTTCATGATCACTATTACTGAGACTAGCTTTCAATTCCAGATTTTTATTTATTAATGGAATTTAATTTCCACCAGCTGCCATGGCGGGATTTGAACCTGAGCATTAGCCTGGGTCCCTGGATTACTATTCCAGCGATGTTACCACTATACCACCTACATAAGTACAAATACAAAAATATTACAATTTCAGACACCATAATTGATATAAGCCTAGCATTTCGATCTTGATCTTGTGTTTAGTAGTACTCCTTCCAGTGGCTAAGAAAAATGTTTTTACCATGTTAGCTGAAGGATTAATTGCATTTTATAAGAAAGTTAGCATTCCCTCCATTATATCTCTTGCAGATAATCACTTAGTGTGAAAATTAAGCATGTTTATTTACATTTGGAAATGTAAGGAAAGCACCTGGGAGTGAAAAAGGAGACAGCATTACAATCTTGGTGCAACAGACTGTTCAGATGAATTGCAAAGGGAAGAGCCTAAATGGCTGTGTGGAAAGAATGTAATCAGAAAGTGGATAGGCATATATGAACAAGATTTAAGCTATTATGAATTCTCAGAGGCTGGGAATTCTGTGGCGAGCAGCTCACCTCCTATCTCCACAAATCCTGTCAACCATCCAAGGCACAAGTCAGGAGTGTGTTGGAATACTCTCCACTTGCCTGGATGAGTGCAGCTCCAACACTCGTGAAGCTCAACACCATCCAGGGCAAAAGCAAAAAAGACTGCAGATGCTGTAAATCCAAAACAAAAACAAAAATACCTGGAAAAACTCAGCAGGTCTGACAGTATCTGCGGAGAGGAACACAGTTAACGTTTCGAGTCCGTATGACTCTTCAACAGAACTAAGGAAAAATAGAAAAGAGGTGTAATACAGCCCACTTGATTAGCACATCATCCACCACCTTAAACATTTGCTCACTCAACCACTGATGCACAGTGTCAGCAGTGCTTACCATATATGATATGCACTGCAGCAACTCTCCAAAGCTCTTTCAAAAACACTTTCCAAACCCACGACGTCTCCCACCTAGAAGGACAAGAGCAGCAGATGCATGGGAACACCACCACCTGCAAGTTTCCCTCCAAGCCATACACCATCCTGTCTTGGAAGTATATTGTCATTCCTTCACCATCACTGGGTCAAGATCCTGAAACTCCATTCCCAACAGCACTGTGGCTTTATCTACAGCAGCTAGACAGCAGCAGTTCAAGAAAGCACCTCACCACCACCTTAGTCAGTTAGGGATGAGCAAAAAATGCTGGCCTTGCCATTCACATCCCATAAAAGAATATTTTTAAAATGATATAATAAAGTTGAAGCTGTTCATTTTCTGTATGTTCATATGTTTGTTGAAATATGTAATTGAAAAATCAATTGCAGTTTTTAGAAGAAAAAAGGCCCATGTTGAATATTAGCATATGGGCAGTGGTACCAAAATATATATGTGCACATGAAGATGAATGCTATTTGTAAGACAAACTTGTCTTGAGGCAGTAAGCCCTTAAAATGCAGTAATGGCTTAGAAAGTTTAATTTGATTGAAGTTTTCAAGATATTAAGGGAAGTTGTTGGAGTAGATGGAAACTATTTTTGCTGATTGGGGGGAGTCTCGGACTCGGGTGGGATATGGGGTGGGGGGGCAATATGGCGGGGGGCATAGTCTAAAAATTAGAGCCAGACTTTTTTCGAGTGAAAACCTTCACAAAGAGTGGTAGAGGTCTGGAACACACTTCAGCAAGTGACAGTTAATGCTAGATTACTTGTTAATTTTAACATCGAGAAAGAAAGACTTTTGTTAGCCAAAGATATTAAGGGACATGGGACAAAGGGCCTGGGTGGAGTTAGGTGACAAATCAATCATGATCTCCTTAAATGGCAGAACAGTTTTGAGGGGATAAATGGCACCAGTTGTAGCACTTGTTTATTACCTCTGGATGGCAGTATGCTAAAACTACATTCAATAGCATAGAATAAATGAGAGAAAACTGCCTGACTTTACAGGGAGAGAATATAAGTAGTTTGAAAGGAGGTAGAAGTTTAGAAAACCCAAGTTGAATGAATTAGACAATAAAAGTAATAACGTTTAAGGAAAAAGATTAAAGAAAATACTTGGAGATGGAAAGAAAAATCTGCGTATGCTAGAAATCTGAAAAATAACCGAAAATACCAGAAACCAGCAGATTTAAAGCAGAAACATTCACCAGTCTTGCATTTACTGACGTTGGTGGGTCTGCTGCATATTTCCAACACTCATTCAGTTTTTAGTTTGAAAATAAAGGCCTTTGGCCAGATAACCATGAGTACATTGGTGCTGCATGTGATTCTGTGATCACAAAATCATAGAACTGTTACAGCCATTCACTCACCCTAGCAGATTAGCATGGAATTTTAACCACTGTACAATTATAATTCATGTCTTTCTACTTTCTAGAATTTATAATAAGAATGCAAAGTATGCCACACTAAATCTGATGATTTTTATTTTGTTAGGCTAAGCAGAGAATTTATGGTCATGGCCAGATTAATTTTTTTTTAATCCTTATTGGGTTGCATTTGGTGGAAAAGATCAGTTCAGAAAATATTTAATTTATGTGCAGGCGGTTTGGTGTAGAAGAGTGAAATGGAATATAAAATTCCTTTTACTTAGAAATGAAATGAAGCGAAAAGAATGATCAGCTGACTAGTCATGGAACACTTGAACTAGATTAAGAATTTAATTGAACAACTACAAATGACCAGTAGAGGGAGCCAGAAGATTGCCATGTTGCTGCCTGGGGAGTCTAGGACTAGGGGGTATAATCTAAAAATGAGAGCCAGACTTTTCAAGAGTGAAATTAGTAAATACTTTTTCACAAAGGGTTGCAGAGATTTGGAACCCACTTTGGCAAATGAGAGTTAATGCTGGGTCACTTGTTAATTTTAACATTGGCGAACAAAAATCTTTCATCTCAAAGATATTAAGGGCTATGGGGCAAAGGGTGCACATGGAGTTAGGTGACAAATCATCATGGTCTCCTTGCATGGCAGAACAGGTTTGTGGGGGATAAATGGCACCTGTTTAGTTTTTCGTTTTTCCTTTTGTAATGTTTTCTTTGGTTTTAATTATAAAAGAAAAATGCAGTTTTGACCAAATAGTGTTCTGGTTTGGGTGTTTCCTGTATTGTGGTAGAGTCAGTTTACTGGTTTTGAGAGTTGTAGAGACCATTTTATTTTCTGCCTCATTTTAATCCTGGTTTCATCATATTCTATCAAGGCTTTAAGGCAGCATCTTGCATCTTTGTGACAAAACTAGAGGGTTATTATAAATGGGGAGGGTGGTAGCGGATGTGATCTCTCCACAGGAGAGGCTGGTTGGCTGATCAATTAATGGCATCATCATCAACCAATACAGTGACTGGAAAGAACAATTGCAATATTGACGTGCAACAACCCCGCAGTTCTGGTCAATTTCAACTTTTATCTTGTAAAGGCTAGGCAATAGAGAGTATGACTGAAGATTGTATTTCAGGCTACCTCACTGTGAAATCATCTCAAGAATCTTACCTAACCTGTTTAAACCACTGCAGTGGTGGATAGCCCTTGTCTCTAAGTCACACCAACTTCTGACCAGCTCTCGCCCCCACGGTATTTAAATGGCTGATCCAGTTCAGGCTCTGATCAATGGCAACCCCCAGTGAAGGTAATGCCATTGAATGTCAAGGGGAGATGGTTACATTCTCTCTTGTTGGAGATGGCCATTGCCTAGAACTTGTATGACATGAATATTATATGCCACTAATAAATCCTGCTCATCCTAGGGGTGCAGATTTGGATGTACATCTTACAGGACCACATAACACATTATCAGGTCACGCTCTCCATTGCGAAAGCTGCTTATTGTTCAAAAAATCATTCAGGAATGAAAAAATAAACCGTGGGTTCTCTTCACCACCACAATTTTCTTCTTAAGCAACCCTCCCCTGCTCCTCCAACCTCGCCCCCATCAACAACTGCAAGGACATTCACATTTTTCTTTTTCTGTCACAGAGATGGTGACTGTCCACTTGGGTGCCTCTGCTGCTTCCCTCCATTCCTAGCCACCTGACCAGACTTGCTCTAATGTTCCCTGCTGACCTAGCCCTGAGCTTGAGTCTTTCGCTGGATTCTATCCTATGTCCCACTTTGCTCTCTCAAGATCGTCTTGTCCACAAGATTGACATTCTGTTCTCTTGATCCTATTCCAACTAAGCTGTTGAGGTCTTAACTTCCCCTCCTGTGCCCATGTTAGCTGATTATTATTAACAATTCCTTCTTGAGCACTGGTTCTCCCCTTCCATCACCCCCTTCAAGTATGCCATGAATATTTGTCCCACCCTTCGCCGATCTGCCTACTTTGTTGAGTGTAAAAGATCCCATGGCACTATTTTGAAGAAGAGCTCTCTTTATTCCAAGAATGTGTTGGCACAGTAAGGCATTCAGTTATATATTTTCCACAACATTCATGGCTGAGAATTACTAACTATTAGCAATGCACATCAAATTTTATTCCAAGTTTGGTTGAGGGGGCATGTTGAAGTAGCAAAGGGTCTTTTATTTTAATTACCGTTTCCCCCCTCTTCCACATGGAACTGTATGTAGCTATTTTGATGGCACAGTTGAACTTGGGAGCTCATTTTGTATGAGGGCACATAATTCTGTCTCATTTCTTTGGCCCTTGTAATTCAGAAATAAGTGGGGGAATTGAAAAATAAAATAGCATATGACGAAGGAAGAGAAACGACTGAAAGTCCTTTTAAGCCTCTGTGTGCGGGTCAAAAAATCCAGATTCAGTGCCAATAAATTTGCCCATTGTATTATAATTGCCAAGCTTCTATGTCTTAGGAAATGGTTTGGTAGTGTTGCAGTAGAGTGAATTGAATTGGCTGAAGACTGGCACCTGTGATGCTGGGAACCTCAGGAGGAGGCCGAGTTGAATCATCCGTTTGGCACTTCTGGCATAATATGGTTGCAAATGTTTCAACATTGTCTTTTGTCCTGATGTATTGGGCTTTCCCATCATTGAGGATGGGGATATTTGTGGAACCACTGGCTCCAGTGAGTTGTTTAATTGTCCTCCACCATTCACAACTGGATGTAGCTGCTTAGATCTGATCTGTTGGTTCTGGGTTAGCATGTCTCTGTCTGTTGCATGCTGCTTCTGCTGTTTGGCATGTAAGTAGTCCTGTCTTGTAGCTTCATCAGGTTGACACTTCAATTTTAGGCATGCCTGGTGACGCTCCTGGCATGCCTCCCTGCACTCTTCATTGAACCAGGTTGATCCCCTAGCTTAATGGTAATGAGGAAATATACCAAGCCATGAGGTTACAGATTGTGGTTGAATACAGTGCTGATGATGATAGCCATAGTGCCTTACGGCTGCCCAGTTTTGAGTTGCTAGATATATAGAAATATAGAAAATAGGAACTGGAGTAGGCCATTCGGCACTTTGAGCCTGCTCCGCCATTCGTTATGATCATTGCTGATCATCCAACTCAAAAGTCTGCTCCTACTTTCTCTCCATATCCTTTGACCCCTTAGCCCGCAAGAGCTATATCTAACTCCTCCTTGAAAGCATACAATGTTTTGGCCTCAAATACTTTCTGTGGTAGCGAATTCCACAGGCTCCCCACTCTCTGGGTGATGAAATTTCTCCTCATCTCAATCCTAAATGGTCTACCCCGTATCCTCAGACTGTGACCCCTGGTTCTGGATTCCCCCACCATCGGGAACATCCTTCCTGCATCTACCCTGTCTAGTCCTGTTAGAATTTTATAGGCTTCTGAGATCCCCCCCCCCTTATTCTTCTGAACTCTACCCCACTTAGAACGTTGGTAATGTCACAAAGCATGATGGAGGGTATCCTCATTGTGAAGATTGACTTTATCTCTACCAGGACTGTGTGGTGGTCGCTCCTATCAATACTGGCATTTGTGTAACATTGATAGAACTATTACTGCCTGCTGCAATCAATTCTAACATTGCAATGCAATTGTAGGTGTGCTGAAGTTAAATAACCATCTTCAGCTGCTTCATCAATAACCTTCCTTCCATCATAAGGTCAGAAGTGGGCATATTCGCTGATGACTGTACAATGTTCAGCACCATTCGCAACTCCTCAGATGCTGAAGTAGTCCATGTCCAAATGCAACAAGACCTGGACAACATCCAGGCTTGGGTTGACCCACCATCCCGACTTGGAAATATATTGCTGTTCCTTCACTGTCGCTGGGTCAAAATCCTGGAACGCACTCCCTAATAGCACTGTGGGTGTACCTACATCACAGGGCCTTCAGCGGTTCAAGAAGGCAGCTCACCACCATCTTCTCAAGAGCAACTAGGGATGGGCAATAAATGCTGGCACAGCAAGCAAAGTCCACATCCTGTGAATGAGCTTTAAAAAAAATATTGACACTAACTTGAGTGTTGTGCAATCCATTTCCTCTTGGCCCTTAATAATTTGGGTAAGTCCATTGCCACAAGTTAATACTTAGTCCCAGTTTTATTCTGAAAGAGAGACCTAATTGCTATTGTTGAATCTATGTTGAGTTAGCTAATTCTTGTAATTCCATTATCTAACTGTGAATGGTGATGAAAGAAATGTTTTTCATAAATAAGTTATATTGCTGTAAGTCTCCTTTGAAATTCCATTGCACTCCCGCAATAATGGGCATCATTTGTGTAACCAGAAAAGAGGAAGTAGGATGACAGTAAGTGCAGTGTTCCCACTGTAAAGGAGGAAACTCGGCCAATTTTGAACTAATTTTGATTCATGCAATTGTTACATTGAAAAGTAAGTGCAGGTGGGGAAAGTTATTTATCCCATCTCAGCTCATTTCCAAAAAGATTGCTCAGTCCCCTTATACTCCACTTCTTAAAATGATTTCAGTAATCTGCGTTTTATCTATTGCAATATGGTACACAATATGGGTCAATATCCTGGAACTCCCTAACAGCATTGTGGGTGTACCTACACCACATAGACTGCAGCAGTTCAAGAAGGCAGCTCACCACCACCACCTCAAGGGGAACTAAGGATAGACAATAAATGCTGGTCCAGCCAGCGAAGCCCAAATCCCGTGAATGAATTTTTAAAAAAACCAGATCAGTGGAAGTTCCTGTCCTAATATCTCTTGCAGCTTGGTGTGATTTATTTTTGATCACGCTCCTGTTGAGTGCCTTGGGAAAGTTAACTATGTTAAAGGCACAGCATAAATGCAAGTTGTTGCTGAATTAGAATGTACAATAGCTTTTAAAAATTAAGTGGATGAATATTTTAAAAAGAACAAATTCAGTCAGAGATTGATGAAGAGCAGAGGAATGGAACTGTGGCTAACACCTTCAGAGAGCCACCACAGACTCAGTGAACTAAACTGCCTGTCCTGCTATAAAATCCTGAGATGTTGAAACATTTTATTCTGAGGCTTTTGAATTTTATTCCGATTAATTTAGTGTATCCAACAATCTTCCCTCTAAGCTGCAAAGCAATTTGAAAGCCCTGCACAGTTGGCCCCTCTAAATTACCATGTGTGCATGGCTGCGCAAAAATGGTTAAAGGGGCCCTGCACTTAAATAAATCACATGCATGCTGAAAAGATTAGAGAGAATATTGATGTCCACCTAATGCTTCCCAGCAGCTGAAATGGCCATACAGCTTCATCTGCAATGCTGCTCACTAAATAAAAACTTCAAAACTCCTTGAAGCATTTCATCCACTGCTAAGATTTTTGTTTCATGTCACTGCTGTCACATCGTAATACTTTGATTATGCTTCAGACCAGTAACTGTGCACTGTCTCTTGGTCTGGTAGCTAGATCCTATACTTCTCAGTTTACATCCTAGTGCTCTGCACACCCCTGTCCCCACAATGACCCTTGTACTCATAGTTTCTGTGCCGCCAGTTTCGCAAATCCCTCCTGGAGTTAATTTCTCCTTTCTTTCCCCCTCACCAGACTACCAAATTAGTTATGCCATGACCCAGTGCTCCCACTTCTTAGCTCCTGTGATTATTCTCAGGTCCATCCTTTTTTTTTTTCTTTCTGCCCCTCTCACTCTCTCCCAACACTGCAGCTCTTGCTTTCTCTAGTCTCCCTTGACATGGCCCTCAGCCCTATTATTGCCCATGTATCTGGCCTTACCCCACCTCACATCTCCTACAAAGAATGTCAGTGATTTACTTGGACATTAGAGATACTGAGGAAGAGGCAATACCTGGACTGAGATAAAAGAATCTAAAAACAAATTGAGAAAGTAACAATGACATAAGTACTAAAATGAGTGAATTGATTACAAGTGAAAACAGCAAGATTGATAGAAAAGGGGTGAAAGACATAAGGAAATGACACAGAAGAGAATTAGAGAGTAGCAAAGGAGCATCAAGTTGGTTACAAGAGTTCTCTTTTCTGTCGTTCTGAAACTGCTTATACATATAGGGCTACGCACTTTCCATGAAGTGTTTGTCGATCACTGAAATTCCTCAAAATTGACAATTTTTAAAAGTTATATTTGTTTGTTTGTTTTGTGTACCTTGACACACTCTTCTCCCATGGAGAATGCTGTGGAGTATTGGAAGGATTTACAGGCTGATTAACAACCTGCTTTGTGGCTGACATTAAACCGAGGCCCCATCTGCCTGCTGGCAGGATGTAAAAAAAGACCCATGGCACATGAAGCACAGCAGAGAAGTTATTTATAGTGTCCTGGTCAATATTTGTCCCTCAATCAACATGACAAGCAAATTATCTGGTCATGTATCACATTGCTGTTTGTGGGGTTTGGCTGCCATGTTTCCTGCATTACAACAGTGATTACACTTCCAAAAGTAGCTCTGAAGAAGGTTCATTCGGACTCGAAATGTTAACTCTGTTTCTCTCTTCACAGATGCCGCTAGACCTGCTGAGTTTTTCCAGCATTTTCTGTTTTTGTTTCAAAAGCACTTCATTGGCTGTAAAGCTTCTTCCATGGTCAATGGAACTTGAACCCTTGACCTTCTGGCTCAGAGGCTGGAGTGCTACAACGAAGTCACTCGGGCTCCCTTTACATTGTATAGATAGCACTAATTAGGGTAAATCCTGTATCTCATCTAATCAGTGCATGTTTGTTTCTTGTGCTTTGAAGAAATAATTGTCAGCTTGCCCATTAAGCAGTCATTTGCATTTTGAGTGTGGAATGTGTCAGGGTTGGGGGAAATTACACTTAACAGGGTGATTCTCTTTTCACTCCCTTCTCTCTCCCCTTGTCCAGTCCCTTCCCACCTACATCCATGATTCCTCTGACACCTTACGTCACATCAACAATTTCCAGTTCCCAGGCCCCAACCGCTTCCTCTTCACCATGGACGTCCAATCCCTCTACACCTCCATCCCCCACCAGGATGGTCTGAGGGCCCTTAGCTTCTTCCTCGAACAGAGGCCCGAACAATCCCCATCCACCACTACTCTCCTCTGTCTGGCTGAACTTGTTCTCACACTGAATAATTTCTCCTTCAACTCCTCTCACTTCCTCCAAATAAAAGGTGTGGCTATGGGTACCCGCATGGGCCCCAGCTATGCCTGTCTCCTTATGGGGTATGTGGAACATTCCTTGTTCCAGTCCTACTCCGGCCCCCTTCCACAACTTTTTCTCCGGTACATCAATGATTACTTCGGTGCTGCTTCATGCTCTCGTTGGGACTTGGAAAAATTTATTAATTTTGCTTCCAATCTCCACCCCTCCATCATTTTCACGTGGTCCATCTCTGACACTTCCCTTCCCTTCCTTGACCTCTCTGTCTCAATCTCTGGTGATAGACTGTCCACCAATATCCATTACAAACCCACCGACTCCCACAGCTACCTCGACTGCAGCTCCTCACACCCCGCTTCCTGTAAGGACTCCATCCCATTCTCTCAGTTCCTTCGCCTCTGTCGCATCTGTTCCGATGATGCTACCTTCAAAAACAGTTCCTCTGACATGTCCTCCTTCTTCCTTAACCGAGGTTTTCCACCCACGGTCATTGACAGGGCCCTCAACCGTGTCCGGCCCATCTCCCGCACATCCGCCCTCACGCCTTCTCCTCCCTCCCAGAAATATGATAGGGTCCCCCTTGTCCTCACTTATCACCCCACCAGCCTCCGCATTCAAAGGATCATCCTCCACCATTTCTGCCAACTCCAGCATGATGCCACCACCAAACGCATCTTCCCTTCACCCCCACTATCGGCATTCCATTGGGATCGCTCCCTCCGGGACACCCTGGTCCACTCCTCCATCACCCCCTACTCCTCAACCCTCTCCTATGGCACCACCCCATGCCCACGCAAAAGATGCAACACCTGCCCCTTCACTTCCTCTCTCCTCACCGTCCAAGGGCCCAAACACTCCTTTCAAGTGAAGCAGCATTTCACTTGCATTTCCCCCAACTTAGTCTACTGCATTCGTTGCTCCCAATGTGGTCTCCTCTACATTGGAGAGACCAAACGTAAACTGGGCGACCGCTTTGCAGAACACCTGCGGTCTGTCCACAAGAATGACCCAAACCGTCCTGTTGCTTGCCATTTTAACACTCCACCCTGCTCTCTTGCCCACATGTCTGTCCTTGGCTTGCTGCATTGTTCCAGTGAAGCCCAACGCAAACTGGAGGAACAACACCTCATCTTCCGACTAGGCACTTTACAGCCTTCCGGACTGAATATTGAATTCAACAACTTTAGATCATGAGCTCCCTCCTCCATCCCCACCCCCTTTCTGTTTCCCCCTTCCTTTTTTTTTCCAATAACTTATATAGATTTTTCTTTTCCCACCTATTTCCATTATTTTTAAATATTTTTAAATCTTTTATGCTCTCCCCACCCCCACTAGAGCTATACCTTGAGTGCCCTACCACACATTCTTAATTAGCACATTCGTTTAGATAATATCACCAACTTTAACACCTATGTGTACTTTTGTTCTGTTGTTTGTGACATCTTTTGATGATCTGCTTCTATCACTGCTTGTTTGTCCCTACAACCACACCAACCCCCTCCACTTCTCTCTCTCTCTCTCCCTGTCTCTTCTCCGCCCCCCCCCCCCCCCCCCCCCCCCCCCCCCCCCCCCCCCCACCCACCCAACCTTAAACCAGCTTATATTTCAACTCTTTCTTGGACTCGAACTCAAGTTCTGTCGAAGAGTCATGAGGACTCGAAACGTCAACTCTTTTCTTCTCCACCGATGTTGCCAGACCTGCTGAGTTTTTCCAGGTAATTCTGTTTTTGTTTTGGACTCTCTTTTCACCTCTGGTGAGCTAAAGCACAAAGCAGTTCCTTAAAACTGTAACAATACCAGCGTATTTCAATGCCATCTCCAGCCCTGTAGTGGAAATGGTAAAGAATGACTTCTCACCCTTGCAAATGTTTTGGTCCCACACCATAGCCTTCAGTGTATTCGCTTCATTGGTGTTTGTAAAGAAAGATGATATTGTTGAACAATGGAACCATACTTAAAACCACAAACTTCTGACTCAGTAGATGAGAGTGCTACCACTTGGTGAAGGTGTTAGCATTGTCTCAGTGGTAATACTCTCATCTCTGAGATAGGAAATCGTGGGTTCTGTATCTAGGTTAAAGTTCAGTGCAACACAGAGGGAGTACCATTATTAGAGATGTCATCTTTCAGGTAAGATGTTTACCGTAGCCTCATCTTCCGCCTCACCAAGACACTTGAGGAGTTAATCTCAATCTTTCAGACAATCTGCTACATTTGATCCTGGCCCGAATTGCCAGTTTTGCTGCCAGTCTCAATTTCTTATCACCTTCACTCATCAATTGTTGCCCCAACAAAATTCCTGCCTTTTACGCCCAGCTCTTGCGGCCTGTCACCTGACCACTGAACCTTTAATTTCTCAACTACCTCATTACATCAGTAGTAAATGTCTCTCTCTTTCCCCACCACCACAAATTTAAAGTAAAAGTTTTATTAACAAGAATAAAAAAAACATATTTCTCCTAAAAAAAAACTCTATTCTTTGTCAGACCCACAAGTAACCACCTTCCAGGTAACACTCCATTATAGATGTTCAATGATAAAAATCCAGTAATATTACCCAAGGCAAACTGCTATAGCTTTAACAAAGGCATACCACATGACCTTTAACCCTCTTCCCCTCTGCTATGGAAATCCAGACTTCAGAACAAAACTACATTTTGCAGCCCAAGACTTTCCTGGCTTGGCTGGATAGCTGATTCAAACTGCATCTCCTCCCAGCCCAGAGATAACAGCTCCCAACTCAGCTCCAGCTAAAGCTCACAGCTCTAGCTGCTACCTCCCACAGCTTCCAACGGTAACTGTAAAATACCGTTCTCCACCCCCCCGCCCCACCAACCCACCCTTTCATCTCAGGTTCCATTGTTCCCACACCTCTTTTTGAAACACAAGTCCTTCCAAATATAAAATATTTCATATCTCTATTTCATCTTTACTGTCAGGTCAATAAAATCTAATATTCCCCCCTTTTGTTTACTTGTGGAACTCCTGCAAGATGCAAATGTCCCTTGTTATCTCTGACTTCCCTTTGATATTCAGCCAAACTCTCAACTCATCTAAAAATGCAAAAGTTAGATCTTACCCATTCACTTGTACCTCAAACCTAACACCTCTATCCTTTTGATGTTTTAAACTCCCCAGACAACCTGTCTTCTATTAATCTTTTCCCAAATTAATTAAACCTCTCATGCACACATGCTTACACACAGCTTTCTTCACAGAATAACACCATATTCCCCAAAAATATTTTTAAAATAACATCCATTTCTCACAAAGCCATTTGACATTTTCATGGGTGGGTTGGAACTTTTCTGACACAAAAAATACTTGCATTTATATAGCGTCTTTCATGACCACAGGCATCTCAAAGCACTTTACAGTCAATGAAGTGTAGGCACTGTTGTAATGTAGGAAATGCAGCAGCCAATATGCGCACAGTAAACTCCCACAAACAGCAATGTGATAAATGGCCAGATAATCTGTTTTTTTGTCTTGCTGAATTGAGGGATAAGTATTGACCGGGCTACCAGGGATAACTCCCCTGCTGTTCTTTGACTGCTGTGAGTTCTTTTACATGCTCTCAGTGAGCAGATGGGGCCTTGATTTAACACCTTGTCTGAAAGACGGCACTACCAACAGGCTCAGAGCAGGTTGTTGACCAGTCTTTAAGTCCTTCCAACACACCACAGAATTCTCGAAAGGAGGGAAGTGAGTCAAGATAGACAAAACAAACAAATACAACTTTAAAAAACTGCATCAAGTTTGAGGACTTTCAGTGATTGACACAAACACTCCCATTCAGCTGACATCAAAAATTTTGAGCACTTTCCTAACTGAGCTCAGGTTAAACTACTGGATGTGTAATATTCATGTCGTATTAAGTGCATAACTGAGCTGAACTTCGAACCTGATACCCATCTCACTTCCACAGTAATCTCCCATGTCCACCCTCGCCTCATTCCCACACTGGCTGAAACTTGTCTTAGTAACCTGCTGGATTCAAGTTTCCTAATACCCAGCTTCGGAAAGCCAGCTGTCACAAAATGCTATATTCATAAGAAATAGGAGCAGGAGTAGGCCATTTGGCCCATCGAACCTTCTCCACCATTCATTAAGATCAGGGCTGTTCTGATTGTAGCCACTGTCCTATCTGTCCCCCAATAACCCTTTACCTCCTTGTCGATCAAAGATCTGTCTGAATATATTCAACACTGATTTAATGACCCAGCCTCCAGTGCACTTCCAAAAAATTCCAAAGACTACCAACCATCTAAGAGAAGAAATTCCTCCTTATTTCTGTCTTCAATGGGAGATTTCTCATTTTTAAATTGTGACTCCTAGATTCCCCCACATTTGCAGCCTTACCAATGCCCTATACAGTTGCAGCAAGTCCTTCCTACTTTTACATTCCATTCCCCTTGCAATAAAGGCAAACATTACAGTTGCCTTCCCAATTACTCACTGTACTTGTATCCCAACTTTTGGCCATTCATGTGCAAGGATAATGACATGGCAGGTGATATGTGCCAGGCAGACCAGATCCACAAGGGAAGCTTGGCCACACTGTCACAACGGTTTTGCAATTTGTATTTATTACGAGAAGATTTCTGTACTGAATTCGGAAGTAACGAGTCCACCCACACCTTTGTAGAGATTTTAAAAAGCAAATTAAAAAATTTATTAACAAAAAATATTTCAAGCACATACATAAGATTACAGTTACTTAATACTAAAACAAATCCCTAATTAACCTGATTCCCAACTACACACCCCTTTAAGGCAACAGTCCCAAAATAGATTATAGATTTAAATAAGCAAGTCAGCAAGTTTACCACAGCACCCACTTGACAGTGGAATTCCAAAGGCTTTCCTCCACCTTTGGTCACTGGAGACAGAGGCTTCCCCAAGGCTGTTTTACATGGTCCTTTTAGATCTTACATGGCCCGACAACATACCCTTCCATCCGTCTTTATATAGGTTTCTTTCTCTTTAATCTGTAAATTCCATCGCTCTATATGTCCTTGGAAAATTACTTTTCCCATAATGTAAAAATCTTGTAGTAAACAATCTATCATCCCTTTTAAACCCAAGCAACCCCTTCACTTATCTAAAAATGCAATTTTCCTTCACACCCTTTCAATTTGATAGTTAGCGACAGGTGGTACATCCTTCTTGTAGAGTCTTTCTATTTCAGTGGAATATATCTTCGAGAGTTATGGGGTAAAATTTTCCCGCCATTCGGGGGGTTAATGTGGGGGTGGGTGCGGAGCCGAACAGCGCTCCTGGTAGGGTCCTTGCCGCCATTTTATGTGGGCGGGCCAATTAAGGCCCACCCAGCGTGACGTGCTCCTGGAAGCGCTGAGTGCTCCCTGTGGTGGGGGGAAGGTGTTCCCTGAATCAGGGCCTGCACTCTTTTGTGTGCATGCGCGTGAAAGAGCACAGAAATCTCCCTGAGGCACAGAGCTG
This sequence comes from Carcharodon carcharias, assembly GCF_017639515.1. Lineage (NCBI taxonomy): Eukaryota > Metazoa > Chordata > Chondrichthyes > Lamniformes > Lamnidae > Carcharodon > Carcharodon carcharias. The sequence continues at coordinate 29,152,278 of NC_054484.1, forward strand.
CCTCAGGGAGATTAGTTTAAGTTCCAAAAGTTTTAATAAAGAAATAAAATTTTTTAAGACATGTCCCCTCATGAGCTGATACATGTCAATGAACTTTAATGAAAAAATTGATTTAACTTATAAACCCTTCGTGAAGTCTCATCCTGCCCATGGATAAGGTTCCATGAAAATACGAAGGCCGCCTGGGCTCTTTGCCTGCCCGCCAACCTTAAGGTTAGACGGGCAGCTCAGGTAATTGCTTACTTGTCTTTTTAAATGGCCTCACTAAGCCTTTGACAGTTCGGTGGGCGCGCAACCGACTCCGGCACGTGCCTGCCGAACTGAAGATTGGAATGACGCGTGGTGACGTCAGAACGCATGCCCGACGTCACCGTGCATCATTTTATGCCTCAGCGAACAGGCCCCGCCCCCGCTCACCGAGCCAAAGATTCAGGCCATGAAATGTCCCCTTTAAACGTCTGCCACTGTTTCTCTGCTTTCTTATCTTTTAACCTATGTTCCCATTCCACTTCAGTCAACCCTATTTTTATACCCTTGTAATTGTCTTTATTTCAGTTTAAGACACTCGTTCCACACCCAAATTTCTCATCTTCAAACTGATTATGATATTCAATCATGTTATGATCACTCTTAGCTAGAGGACGATCCATTACGATGAGGTAATAAATTATTCCTCTCTCACTATATACTACCAGGTACAAAATAGCCTGTTCTCTGGTTGTTTCAAAGATGTATTGTTCTTAGGAACGGTCTCGAATACATTCTATGAACTCATCCCCAGGCTACTTTTGACAACTTGATTTGTCCAATCTGTGTGAAGATTAAAATTCCCCATGATTATTGCAGTACATTTCTTACAAGCTCATTATTTCTTGATTTTGTACTCAGTCCTACAGTGTAGCTACTGTAAGGATCCTATAAACCATCCCCACTAGTGATTTCTTTCCTTTGCTATTTCTTATCTCCACCTTAGCTGATTCTACATTTTGGTCCTCCAAATCAAGATCACTTCTCACTATTGTGCTGATCTCATCTTTTATTAGCAGATCTACTCCAACTCCTTTTCCACTTTGTCCTGAGCTTCCAAAATGTTAGATACGCTTGAGTATTCAGGTCCCAGCTGTCATCACTTTGCAACCATGTCTCTGTACTGGCTTTCATATCATACTAATTTATTTCTATTTGTGCTATCAATTCATCCATCTTGTTACAAATGCTCTGAGTATTCAGATAAAGAGCCTTTAATTCTGTCCTTTACCATTTTTGCTTACTCTGACCTCACTTGCTGGTGCACTCTTGTATGCTCTGTCCCTTCCTGTCGCACACTGGTTACCTGCATCACAACCCTGCACTATTGCCTTGTCCTTTAACTTTCCAAGTCTCCCCTCACATGAATCCTCCCCGACTATTCAGTTTAAAGCCCTTTCTACTGCCCTAGTTATATAATTCACCAGCAGGGTTCAGGAGAAGATCATCCCAGTGGTTCAGCTCCAGCTTTCCTTAGTTCTGGTGCCAGTGCTCCATGAATCAAAACCCATTTTCCTCCCACACCAATCTTTGAGCCACACCTTCAACTCCTGGTCTTATATACCCTATGCCAAATTGTTCATGGCTCGGAGATTGTTACCTTTGAGGTTCTGCTTTTTAATTCAGTCCACAGCTGCTCATATTCCCTCAGTAGAACCTCTTTCTTAGCCTCACCTATGTCGGTGGTACCCACATGAATCAGGACAACTGGATCCTTCCTTTCCCACTGCAAGTTCCTCTCCAGCCTTGAGGAGATGTCCTTAACACTGGAACCTGGCAGGCAACACAGCTTTTGAGACTCACGCTCTCTGCTGCAGACGACAGTGTGTTAAATCGAGGAATTTAGTAAGTGAGGGAATTTGGTACAGTGAGTGAAGAAGTGCTTTTCTGGCCTTCACAAAAAAGGAGTGGTCCAAGAAAAGGAGTGGTCCAACAGAAGGAGCCGGAGGCAGCAAGAACCAAGAGCTCAAGCCCAGAGGTATTAATTAGATGTGCAATAGGTGATTGGTGAATTTCCTTTTTCCCTCCGGAGTCCAGGCTTTGGAAACTGCAATGCATCAGGGAGGCGAAAAGTTCCCTGCACACTTTGTTCCGGAAGGCAGTCACACCCCTTTGGCTAAGTACTTCAGATCTGGTCCGTGGTCAGGACAGCAGTGTATGACTGTAAGATGCAGATTTGTGGATCCTACTACAACTACATTCATTTTTGCCCCACTCTCCTCCCCTAATTGAATCATCCCCTGTACCACGGTTCTGTGGTCAGTTTGCTTATCCTCCCTGTATTCCCTGCTCTTGTCTACAGAAACTGCAAGAACATTAAACCTGTTGGACAATTGCAAGGGCTGAGACCCCTCCATTGCTATCTTCTGGATCCACAAATCTGCCTCTTACAGTCATACACTGCTGTCCTGACCATGGACCAGATCTGAAGTACTTAGCCTAAGGGGTGTGACTGCCTTCCAGAACAAAGTGTGCAGGGAACTTTTCCCCTCCCTGATGCATTGCAGTTTCCAAAGCCTGGACTCCAGCTCATCAACCCTAAGCCAAAATTCCTCAAGTTGCAGACATTTACTGCAGATGTGGTTGCAGTGATCACACAGGTATCTGCTAGATCTTACATGTTACAGCTGCAACACATCACCTGCCTTGCCATCTTTATTTTGTTTTTATTTAACTAATTAGGTTTCAAGATTAGAAATATTACTCAACAATTATCTGTAGTTATATTATGGAGTTTAACCAGTGCCACTAAAAATGTAATATAACACTTGTGTCTCCCCAATACTGGTTTAAACTACTGTTCCCAGTTTAGAGGGAAAAAGGAAATTCACCAATCACCTATTGCACATCTAATTAATACCTCCGGGCTTGAGCTCTCGGTTCTTGCTGTCTCTGGCTCCTTCTCTTGGACCACTCCTTTTCTTGGACCGCTCCTTTTTTGTGAAGGCCAGAAAAGCACTTCTTCCCTCACTTACCAAATTCCTCGATTTAACACACTGTCTCACTGCACTCACCTCCAGTTGCCACTTAGTCATGGTGTTCTGCTTGGCTATTGCCCATGTCTTCAACAGCTTCCATTACTCCTCTCCTCCTCCTAACTTCCATTCAATGTTTACTTCCAAAGCAATTCCCTCCAGAGTTGCACCCCACTCTATCTACTCAACATTGCATCCCAGCGCTTGATCCTCCCACCATAGTTTCTGTGGCACCGACTTTCCAATCTCCGTGGATATGTATCTTGCTAAACTCCATCCATATTTATTTGCTAAACTGGAGCCAGCTAATTAAGGAGCTGAGCTCACTGTGGTTTGAGTTAAGAAGAAAGGTTGAAAAGGCTAGAATGTAGCCTGGAAAGGAAGTGTACGAGCGGCTTGACCATAAGATGGTGGAATTTAGCATTCAGTTTAAGAGTGAGAAACTTGGATTGGAAACAACTGTGCTAAACTTAAGTAAGGGCAATTACAAATGAATGAGGGTAGAGTTGCTTGGAGTGAACTAAAAAAGGGGTTTAACAGAAAAAAACGATTGATGAACAGCGGCAGACATTTAAGAAAACAGTTCATGACTCACAATAAAGATATATTCCCAGTGAGGAAGGACTCTAGGAAGGGGATAAACCAATTGTGGTTGAAAAAAGAAGTTAAGGATAGTATCAAATTGAAAGAAAAAACAGACAATGTGGCAAAGATTAGTGGAAGCCAGAGGATTGAGAAACTTTTAAAAACTAACAAAAGATGCCTCTTGAGAGTGACTGCCCTTGACATCAAGGCAGCATTTGACCGAGTGTGGCATTGAGTTCTAGCAAAACTGGAGCCAATGGGAATCAGGGGGAAAATTCCGTTGGTTGGAGTCATACCTAGCACAAAGGAAGATGGTTGTGGTTGTTGGAGATCAGTTATCTCAGCTTCAGGACATCAATGCAGGAGTTCCTCAGGGTATTGTCCTCGGCCCAACTATCTTCAGCTGCTTCATCAATGACCTTCCATCCATCATAAGGGCATAAGTGGGGATGTTCGCTGATGATTGCACAATGTTCAGCACCATTCGTGATGACTCAGATACTGAAGCAGTCCATATCCAAATGTAGTAAGACCTGGACAATATCCAGGCTTGGGCTGACAAATGGCAAGTAACATTCGCACCACACAAATGTCAGTTAATGACCATCTCCAACAAGAGAGAATCCAACCATCGCCCCTTGATATTCAATGGCATTACCATCACTGAATCCCCAACTATCAATATCCTGGCTGTCACCATTGACCAGAAACTGAACTGCGCTAGCCATATCAATACTGTGGCTACAAGAGCAGGTCAGAGGCTAGGAATTCTGCGACAAGTAACCTACCTCCTGACTCCCCAAAGCCTGTCTACCATCTACAGGCACAAATAAGGAGTGTGATGGAATACTCCCCACTTGCCTGGATGAGTGCAGCTCCCACAACACTCAAGAAGCTTGATACTATCCAGGACAAAGCTGGCCGCTTGATTGGCACCACATCCACAAAAAGTCACTCCTTCCACCACTGACGCACAGTGGCAGCAGTGTGTACCATCTACAAGATGCACTGCAGAAATTCGCCAAGGTTCCTTAGACAGCACCTTCCAAACCCACGACCACTACCATCTAGAAAGACAAAGGCAGCAGATAGATGGGAACACCACCACCTGGAAGTTCCCCTCCAAGTCACTCACCATCCTGACTTGGAAATATATCACTGTTCCTTCACTGTCGCTGGGTCAAAATCCTGGAACTCCCTTCCTAACAGCACTGTGGAGTACCCACACCAATGGACTGCAGCAGTTCAAGAAGGCACTCACCACCATCTAGGGCATCTAGGGATGAGCAATAAATGCTGGCCCAGCCAGCGAAGCCGGCAACCCACGAATGAATTAAAAAAATAGAGGGAGGAATAGAGGGCAAACTAGCAAGTAATATAAAAATGGATACTAAGAGCTCCTTTAAATATATAAAAAGGAAGAGAGAGGCCAAAGTGAACAGAGGCTTCTTAGAGAATGAGGCTGGGGAAATAATAATGTGGAAGCAGGAAATGGCAGAGGAGTTGAATAAATACTTTGCATCAGTCTTCATTGTAGAAGATAACTAATAGCCTTCCAAAAATACTAAATAATCAAGGGGCAAAATGGGGAGAGGAAATAAATACAATAACTGTCACTAGAGAAAAAGTACTAGGGAAACTAATGAGGCTAAAGGCCAATAACTCTCCTGGACCTGATGGGTTGCATCCTAGGATATTAAAGTAAGTAGCTACAGAGATAGTGGATGCACTGGTAGTAATCTTCCAAGAATCCTTAGAATCTGGAAAATTCCCAGAGGATTGGAAAACTGTCAATGTAACACCCTTATTCAAAAAGGGAGGGAGACAAAAGCCAGTTAACTATAGACCAGTTAGCCTCACATCCGCCATTGGGAAAATGTTAGAGTCCATTATAAAGGATGTAATAGCGGAGCATTTAGAAATGCGTAATATAATTAAGCAGAGTCAGCATGGCTTCATGAAGGGGAAATCATGACCGACAAATTGATTAGAATTCTTTGAGGAGGTAACAAGCAGGATAGATAAAGGGGAACCAGTAGATGTAATATTTTTGGCTTTCCAAAAGGCACATACGGCTACTCAATAAGTTAAGAGCCCATGGTGTTGAGGGTAGTATATTAGCACGGATAGAAGATTGGCTAAGTGATAGAAGATAGAGAGTTGGGATAAGGGGGGCATTTTCAGGATGGCAACCTGTAACTAGTGGAGTGCTGCAGGGATCAGTGCTGGAGTCACAATTATTTACTATATATATTAATGACTTGGATGAGGGAAATGAAAGTACTATCGCCAAGTTTGCGGATGACACAAAAAGTGGGAAGGCAAGTGATGAGGATGACACAAGGAGTCTACAGAGGGATATAGACAAGTTAAGTGAGTGGACAAGAACTTGGCAGATGGAATATAATGTGGCAAATGTGAGGTAATGCACTTTGGCAAGAAGAATAGGGGAGTTGAATGTTATTGAAGTGGAGAAAGACCACAGAGCTACAGCACAGGAATTTGGGGGTCCTCGTGCATGTATCACAAAAAGCTAACATACAAGTTCAGCAGGTAATAGGGAAGGCAAATGGAACGTTGGCCTTTAATTCAAAGGGAATGGAGTATAAAAATAGGGAAGTCTTGCTAAAATTATACAAGGCACTAGTTAGACCACATCTAGAATACTGTGAATAGTTATGGTCCCCTTATCTAAGGAAAGATATACTGGCATTGGAGGCAATCCAGAGAAGGTTCACTAATTTGATCCGGATTCTGGAAGGATTTTCTTATGAGGAGAGGTTGAGTAGGTTGGGCCTGTACTCATTGGAGTTTAGATAAATGAAAGGCGACCTCATTGAAACATATAAGATTCTTAGGGGGCTTGACAGGGTAGATGCTGAGAGGTTGTTTCCCCTTGTGGGAGAGTCTAGGACCAGAGGGCATAATCTCAGAGTAAGGGGTTGCCCATTTAAGACCAAGATGAGGAGGAATTTCTTCTCTTAGAAGGTAGAGAATTGTGGAATTCTTTATCACAGAGGGCTGTAGAGGCTGGGTCATTAAGTATCGTCAAGACTGAGATAGATTTTTAATCAGTAAGAGTTATGGGGAAAAGGCAGGAAAGTGGAGTTGAGGATTATCAGATCAACCATAATCTTATTGGATGGTGGAGCAGACTCAATGGGCTGAATGGCCTACCCCCTCCTATTCTTATGGTCTTATGGAAACTTTATAGATTCTAAATAGAATAGAAGTGGGGGTGGGAGGAGAAATTCTATGGGAATTTCCAAGACACGGAATCAGTGAGCACTCGAGTACTGCTGTATTTTAGGATTTGAATCAATAGGTGATGAGTTTTGGTTATGTGCCTGTTCATTTATGATTACAATATTGTAGGGGAGAAGGAGGGTGGTGGCAGGGTTTGGGGGGTATGCATAAGTTTTGAAGTGAGTATTGCTAACCTGCCAATGAGCAGGTCTCAGTTCTTCATAAAATTAATTGTTATTTGGGATTGCGTCTTCTGATTTAAAATCCATTGTCGAGAGGCGGTAGTCTAACACATTTTTGTTTGCTAATGCATTTGTTCTTCTCAGATGCTCACTTTTTGTATAGGCAACATACTTGTCTTAGAGTGCACAGAGACATGTAGACAATGTTGTATCACAAATTATCAGAAGAGAATTTACACCATTTTATGAATAAGTTGTTTACAGGATTTGAAATATTCTACTGTTTGTAAGTCTCTTGGCATGTAATCTTTAGGAAAGGAAGATCTAGAGTGGGAGAGGAGAGAGATGAATTTGAAGCAGAGAGTTGTATTTTCCTTAGCTGCTCTTGGTTGCATGCAATGCAGGGCAGAAATCTTTAGAACACTGTTGTGATTCAGGAAAATATGGTGAATAAATCTCAGGCACATATTATATGTGCAAATGTGTGTTTAGAAATTACTGACTGGCAATGTGAGCTTAGATAGACTTATTTTAAAATTCTTTGTGAACTAGTGCAATAAAGCAATTTTCTCATTTTGTCCAGGACAGGACCAGGATGAGACTTGTTTTAATAAATTTTAAAAGATGAAAGAAAAATACAGAACAATTGGAAAGTGTGACAATTTACTTGGTCTCCGATCGCCTTTGTTTAGTTGATCTATGGGGACAACATTTAACTAGCTCATAGAGAGAACAGATAATTAAACTCTGTGAATAGGGGAACCATTAGGAGGTTGGCAATAAATGTTACCATAGCTGAATATAATGAAAGTAAGTTTGTTCTTTCCAGGAATGGAACACTGGATAAAAATGAGGATAACAGCCCTACCTATTTCCCTTTCCTTCCTCCCTGCCCCAGAAAAGGGATCAAATTGGCAATTCTCCTGGTCCATTATGGCTATATTCTACACCAATTAATGAGTTTACAGTTGAGTTATTAGAGAAGCTAGTTATTTGACCTTTCAAAATGCCCAATCCATTTAACAAAATTGTAATTTTTAGAATGAGATAATTATTACTTCTATTTTACTAAGAAAAATTAGTAATATAATTTGAGTGCAAAAACCTCATAATGCTATTTTATTTTCCTTTTACAGTTCTTTACCGGTTGGTGGATAATTATAGATGCTGCAGTGGTTTACTCAAAAAGTGGAGAAATGAATTCTGCCTTTCACACATGTGGAGTCATGTCAACCATAGCTTTTTTCATGTAAGTTCTGACAATTGAATACAGTACCTTGTTGCTTGGCTGTCTTTATCAGTTTTATTAAATGCGTTATATGGCTGTGTTTTATGGGTTAAATACCCAAGTATGAACAGAGAACCTTGCAGGTATCAGCTATGGCTGAAGGGTAGCACTATCACCTCTGAGGCAGAAGAGCATAGATTCAAGTCCCACTCCAAGGCAGTACTGAGGGATGAGCTGTTAAACCAAGGCCCGCATGCCCTCTCTACTGCATATAAAAGATTTCACGGCACTATTTCAAAGAAGGGGAGTTATCCTGATATCCTGACCAATATTTATTCCTCAATCGATATCAGTTCAAAAAGGTTATCAAGCCATTATTGCATGGCAATTTGTGCGACCTTGCTGTGTATATATTTGCACCCTTGTTTCCGACATTAAAAAAAATTCATTGGCTGTAAAGTGCTTAGGGGTGTACTAACCATCTTGGGTGGGCTACGTCAAGCTGCGTGCATACCTTTGATATGCAAACACCAAGTGACACTATGTGCTATGTTCTTTCCCTGATGTTGTGATGGATGGGTCTGGCCATATTACTATAGAACGCTTCATTCAGTTGGTCTGTGCCATTCTACCTGTTCCTCTTGGAAAAGTTTGTGCAGAAAAACTCTTTTGACAGCAAGTCCACATGTAACGTCCTCGAAGCTCTGGGAAAAGGAGGTGGTGAATCCTAAAACTTGTAAAAGAGCATTACATAACAGTTCAAATTTCTAGAGCACAGTCAAAGTAATTTGGCAGAATGTCACATCCCCAGAATTCTCAAACAAGCAGCAAGACGTGGTTTGACTGGTGATGAGAAGGGTCCTCCCTAGATCCTCCGACACGCCCGGAGTCTCTCAATCTCCACATGCTGCACACAATCATGTATGATGTGTGATATTCTGTCAAAGGCCTACTCCTGGTCCTGATACCTGGAGACAGGTATCCATCCATCTGTTCTGCATATAGCCTTGTGTTCCCAAGGGTTCGGTTTTCTATCAGAGATCTGATGGATACAGTGCAGGTCCGATCAAGGTAGATCACTAACTCCAGTGTAGATTTGACCCCATTGGCAATGACTTTATACATTTTTTTTTAGTCCACATTAGCCTTGTATTTTTTTTTATATATTTTATTCCTAAAATTTGTAAAAGAGCATTTCATAACATTTCAAATTTGCTCCCTGACAATGCACCCTCCACCAACAATGCTGTCTCAAGGGTATCAGTCCTCCTTCAGTCTTTATCACGTTTCAATTAAGGTACCTACTTTGCGTTCCCATTGGAATTTTGCTGCCTTTGCTTGGTGTTCTGGTCAATTATTTCTGCTGTTCTTTTAATTTAATTAAACCATATTACCCATTTACCTCACTTAAATTAACCTGCTTTTCCTACTGCTGCATTTTCCTAAATTTATCCACATGTGCAAGCTGTAATGGTAAAGTACTGCTCATTTCTATCCTAAATGCTGACCCCTTCTCCTGAGTCTATGTCTCCTAGTTCTAGACTCTTCAGCCAAGGGAAACATCCTTTCTTCATCTACCCTGTCAAGCCCTCTTGTCCTGTGAAGTATTTAATGTAACTTATTTTTAATTCTAAAATCTAGGATAAATGCTGTGTCTAATGGACAGGTCCGAGGGGATGGATACAGTGATGGGTGCCTGGGAAGAATAGGTAAGAATACTGCAAGCTATTTACTTATTTCAGTAATTACCACATTTTGAGAAGTATTGAAGAATAGTTATCTAATGACATTGAAGGCAGAACTGCAGAGAAAACCTCTGGTTTGTTGCAAGTGGGATGCTGATTCTAAATGCAAAGAACTTAACCAGCTTTTTTGAAAAGAAACTTCATAATCTGTGAAGGGTAACAATATAAGTGAAGAGGACATTTTCGTTTTATTCATTCATGGAATGCAAACCTCGCTGGCAAGGCCAACATTTGTTGCCTATTCCTAATTGCTTTTTGAGAAGGTATTGGTGAGCCACTTTCTTGAACTGCTGCAGTCCTTGTGTAGGTACACCCACAATACTGAAAGGGAGGGAGTTCCAGGATTTTGACCCAATGACAGTGAAGGAATGGCAATGTAGTTCCAAGTCAGAATGGTGTGTGACAAGGAGGGGAATGCCTAGGTGATGGAGTCACCTGCTGCCCTTGTCCTTTTTGCTGGTAAAATTACAGGTTTGAAAGGTGCCTGAACTGGCATGAAAGTAAAAAAAACATTGGATTGCGCATGCTTTGCATTATTCTGTAGTGTTAATGCATCAGTCTTGGCCCTATTGTCAACTAGAGATATTAACTAATGAGAGTAAGTTTTCTCAGATGATCAGTGGGAATGCTATTAGCTTCCCATCAATCTGTCATCTCTTAAGTATTGATTTGGGCACTGGCTAATGATCAGCTGGAAATGATGTGTTACTTTGGGGCTGGGGGACAGATAGGGAAACCTTAAAAGAGAAAATAAGTTTAAAAAAGGCATAGCATTTGAGTATAGTTTTTCCCAGATGCTGAGTTATTTGGGATGAGAATCAGAAAAGAGGTGCATCAGTGTGATTTGTCAAAAGAAAACAGTCACTTCTGCTTCTAGATTTTGGATTCTAGGTTGTTTAATTCTAGGTTGAATGAAGCATTCAGCAGAGTGCAGACCACCAACTGGAGTGAAAAATGATGAATGTATAGAAAAACATTCATTACGCCAGAATGTCTAGTGTGATGCATTGTAGATTTTGTACCAGGCTAATGAGCACTGTTTTATGTTTCTTACTTACATCTATATGTGACACTCTTGAGTGGCTAAAATCTTTCCTGTATTGAGTTGCTAATCATGTTGAAAGCAAGTTATTTTTGTCGGTCATTGAGTGAACAAGTTAAGTTCACTTTTAGCCCTCGGAGCTAGGCATCTCCTTCTGTTTCTGGGCCTTTGCCACTCTTGTGCCAGAGTAAAATGGGAGGTAGTGCAGAGGAATGAACTAGTTTCCTCCATTCCCCCACCCCGGTCTACCCTGTGGTTCCCTCGCTTCTACTTTGTGCCTCTCTGCAGCAGTGAAACTAAAGTTGATAACTCAGTGGAGTTGTGGAGATTGATTCTATGTACTACTGCCAAGTACTTTCATTCTAGCAGCCTATGCTACTGTGCTGATTATTTACTTCATTGTTCTTTCTAAAGAACTGACTTCAGTGCGAGGCTAACTCAAGTTGGACACTAATATGTGAACTATGCGGCACTAGAATTTTGGGGATTGACCAAATTTTAGAAAATGAAATGGAAATGTTTCTGAATGTTGAGATTTGCTTCCCTGCCCCTGACCATCCCAAGCATTTCTTTCTTCTTTTGAAGGTGAAGTTATTGAGGGGTATGGAACCAAGGTGGGTAGATGGAGTAAAGATACGTATCAGCCATCAGCAGAATAGGCTTGAGGGGCTGAATGGCCTACTCCTGTTCCTAAGATAATTGCTTGTACTAGATTTACAATGCCAGAAGCCCTTGAGTACCTTGCTCCAAATAAGACTTCATCTGTGAACCTAGGTTGTGGAGAGCTTTATAGACCTGCTTGATCCTATTCTCACCCATAGATATGTTTATCAGCAGGATTCATCGGCTATCAATTAGGAATGGAAAATCTCATTTTTATAAATTTTTTCCTGCTGGGTCCAAAGATTCAGGCCAGTTGTGGCACTCCAGTTACTGTCATGGCAAAAATCAACAAACTCCACATAGGTCAAGAATTTAATCTGAGCGCTTCCTGGACTATTTGGCTCAATGTTGCACCGGTGATGCTTTTATTTATTGGAGAGAAGGCGGTTAGAAAAAGATGCCTCAAGAGCATTGTGGAAATATTAATCTCTTCTTAATATTGAGTCCTTGGGATCAAAAATACCTACTGATCACTAATAATAAAAGGTGAATAAGTATGGAAATACCATGTGCCATGACTCTTCCAGTTTGAAGAATTGTGGAAACATGGTGTCTCCATACTTTACTACCAAGGTGGATATTTTTGAAAGACAAAACTCTGAGGTATGCAAATCAAGTAAGTGAAATATTTTTCTTATGCTACTGGCTTAGATCCGTTATTCTATTCAAAATATAGTAAGTTTGTTTTATTTTAACTTCTCAGGAAGCCACAAAGTTTGGAGTTGGACTTAAGATAATGTCTCCCAACAGACTTGTTCTGGGGTCAGAATTTGACGCATGCTCTTTAAGACCCACAAAGTTATTTTTGTGAATTGCTTAATAGAATTGCAAACATTCGTTACTTGTAAATTGCCATTGAATAGTATTAATGGCATGCAGTGCCAATATTATTTTAAGCTCACACAAAACATTAAAAATTTCCCCCTCTAAAAATAGAATTGGCAGCAGAGCAAGAATTCTTCCATGTGCGGATATTGATGGGTGGCAACTTGTAGTAGTGTTGAGCTACATTAGAATTGCAAGCAAATGTTGATGCTGTTGGAAAGAGCACTTGTAGGCATCTGGTCAGTTGGCATCTTAAGATACGTTCAAAATTTCTAATTAAATGCAGAATACTGGCCATGATGACTCTGCATTTCCCTTCCCATTCAAAATACAACACTAAGGGTTAAAAAGAAATAAACATGTCAGCATCTGGAAAGAGAAGAAGTACATTTTTAGGTTTCAACTCTTTAATTTGATGCAAGATCTAAATCTGAAATGTTAGCCATTCTTCTCTCTTTAGATGCTGACAGCTCTGCATATTTTTTAACATTTTACTAGAGTCATCTTTCAGTTGAGGAAATAGTTGCTTCTGTATCCACTGAACTGATATAAAAACAAAAAATGCCTGAAATACTCAGCAGGTCAGGCAGCATCTGGGAGAACGAAACAGAGTTAATGGCCAGGATTTTACAGCTCCTCCCGCCCTGCAGGAAATTACGGTCCCACTGAACTGTTGGGGGGAGACCTGCTGTGGCGAGGCTGTAAAATCCTGGCCAATGTTTCAGGTCAATAACCTTTAATCTCCACAAATGCTGCCAGACCTGCTAAGTGTTTCTAGCATTTTCTGTTTTATTTCAGATTTGTGGCATCCACAGATCATCCTCGTGTGATGTTCTGGTTACCTTTTTATAGTAACTGATGCAAATACACACAGGAAGTTTATATTTAAAGGTGCAATTAAAGTCCATCTTGTTGACATGCACATTATGCTATGGAAATAGAAGAGATTTCAATCTCCGGGGCACTTGGAATTTCGCTTGACATCAAATTATATACGGAGACCACATGGGAATGGGGCAGTGTAAGCTTAGAGGCAGGTCAGCTGTTAGATTGGCATCCACAAACACATCAAAAGAATGGTGTCTACATTGCAATGTATGCAGAAGTACAGCAGTAACAGTAGAAAAGAGGAGATGATAGATATTGAAATACCACTCAGACCATGGCGTACTGTGGATGCTAATCTATTCACATAAAATCAAGAAGAATGGTATCTCGTAGTTGCAGATTAATACTCAAAGTTCCCTTTTTCTGAAAGGTGAAAGATTTAAGAGAGAGAACAATTATCACAGCAGTACAAGTTCTGTCTGCTGAGCAAGGGATTCCCAAAAAAAAATACATGACAATGGAACCCAGTTCACCTCCACAGAATTTAAAGAATTTGTTGAACACTATGGCTTCAACACCACCTCATCACCACGTTCCCTAAAGCGACATAGGTTTATAGTAAGACATGTCAAGAAGGTCAAGAGAACCCTCACTAAATGCCAAGAAACAAGGAAGACCCAAGCCTGCTTTAATATCACTCTAAACTACACCTCTCAAGGCCAATCTAAATCGCCTGCAGAGCTTTTGAATGTAAGAAAACACCAAGCAAAATATTTACTTCCTTCTGGTCACTTGGAGGAAGCAAGATATCAACTCACTGTTGCACAGGCTTCAGGCTTGCTAAACCCCTGCCTGAGTTATTGAAGGACAAATGATACATTTACAGATCCATTCATGAAAACCTGGAACCCAGCAAAAATTGTTGGTGAAGCTGAGATTCCAAGGTCATATATCATTGAAACCAAAACCGACAGGCAAAAGAGAAGAACAGAGTCCATATTCGACAAGCACCTAAGTTGGAAAAGATCATCAGCAACATCACCAGCTTCATCAACAAACAATGCAACATCAGAGTCACCAGACATAACATCAAGCATGACTCCTATAGTAACACCAGGAGCAACATGCAGAATGTCACCTGTGCTGCATGCCAATTCGCCACTGAGTGATGCCAACCTACAAGATGGAGGCACAACACCCTACCACCTAAGCGATACCATGAATAATATTTTGAGAAGAAATTAAGATGTAACAGACTCTAAAGGTGTTCGGTTTAATTGTTGACCTTTCAATTAAATATAATAAAGTTAATAACAAAAAAACTGCAGATGCTGGAAATCCAAAACAAAAACAGAATTACCTGGAAAAACTCAGCAGGTCTGGCAGCATCGGCGGAAAAGAAAAGAGTTGACGTTTCGAGTCCTCATGACCTTTCGACAGAACTTGAGTTCGAGTCCAAGAAAGAGTTGAAATATAAGCTGGTTTAAGGTGTGTGTGTGGGGGGCGGAGAGATAGAGAGAGAGAGAGGTGGGGGGGGTGTGGTTGTAGGGACAAACAAGCAGTGATAGAAGCAGATCATCAAAAGATGTCAACGACAATAGTACAATAGAACACATAGGTGTTAAAGTTGGTGATATTATCTAAACGAATGTGCTAATTAAGAATGGATGGTAGGGCGCTCAAGGTATAGCTCTAGTGGGGTTTTTTTTTATATAATGGAAATAGGTGGGAAAAGGAAAATCTTTATAATTTAGTGGAAAAAAAAGGAAGGGGGAAACAGAAAGGGGGTGGGGATGGGGGAGGGAGCTCACGACCTAAAGTTGTTGAATTCAATATTCAGTCCGGAAGGCTGTAAAGTCCCTAGTCGGAAGATGAGGTGTTGTTCCTCCAGTTTACGTTGGGCTTCACTGGAACAATGCAGCAAGCCAAGGACAGACATGTGGGCAAGAGAGAAGGGTGGAGTGTTAAAATGGCAAGCGACAGGGAGGTTTGGGTCATTCTTGTGGACAGACCGCAGGTGTTCTGCAAAGCGGTCGCCCAGTTTACGTTTGGTCTCTCCAATGTAGAGGAGACCACATTGGGAGCAACGAATGCAATAGACTAAGTTGGGGGAAATGCAAGTGAAATGCTGCTTCACTTGAAAGGAGTGTTTGGGTCCTTGGACGGTGAGGAGAGAGGAAGTGAAGGGGTAGGTGTTACATCTTTTGCGTGGGCATGGGGTGGTGCCATAGGAGGGGGTTGAGGAATAGGGGGTGATGGAGGAGTGGACCAGGGTGTCCCGGAGGGAGCGTTCCCTACGGAATGCCGATAAGGGGGGTGAAGGGAAGATGTGTTTGGTGGTGGCATCATGCTGGAGTTGGCAGAAATGGCGGAGGATGATCCTTTGAATGCGGCAGCTGGTGGGGTGATAAGTGAGGACAAGGTGGACCCTATCATGTTTCTGGGAGGGAGGAGAAGGCGTGAGGGCGGATGCGCGGGAGATGGGCCGGACACGGTTGAGGGCCCTGTCAACGACCGTGGGTGGAAAACCTCGGTTAAGGAAGAAGGAGGACATGTCAGAGGAACTGTTTTTGAATGTAGCATCATCGGAACAGATGCGACGGAGGCGAAGGAACTGAGAGAATGGGATGGAGTCCTTACAGGAAGCGGGGTGTGAGGAGCTGTAGTCGAGATAGCTGTGGGAGTCGGTGGGTTTGTAATGGATATTGGTGGACAGTCTATCACCAGAGATTGAGACAGAGAGGTCAAGGAAGGGAAGGGAAGTGTCAGAGATGGACCACGTGAAAATGATGGAGGGGTGGAGATTGGAAGCAAAATTAATAAATTTTTCCAAATCCCGACGAGAGCATGAAGCGGCACCGAAGTAATCATCGATGTACCGGAGAAAGAGTTGTGGAAGGGTGCCGGAGTAGGACTGGAACAAGGAATGTTCCACATACCCCATAAAGAGACAGGCATAGCTGGGGCCCATGCGGGTACCCATAGCTACACCTTTTATTTGGAGGAAGTGAGAGGAGTTGAAGGAGAAATTGTTCAGCGTGAGAACAAGTTCAGCCAGACGGAGGAGAGTAGTGGTGGATGGGGATTGTTCGGGCCTCTGTTCGAGGAAGAAGCTAAGGGCCCTCAGACCATCCTGGTGGGGGATGGAGGTGTAGAAGGATTGGCCGTCCATGGTGAAGAGGAAGCGGTTGGGGCCAGGGAACTGGAAATTGTTGATGTGACGTAAGGTGTCAGGAATCACAGATGTAGGTGGGAAGGGACTGGACAAGGGGAGAGAGAAGGGAGTCAAGATAACGAGAAATGAGTTCTGTGGGGCAGGAGCAAGCTGAGACGATCGGTCTACCGGGGCAGTTCTGTTTGTGGATTTTGGGTAGGAGATAGAAGCGGGCTGTCCGAGGTTGGGCGACTATCAGGTTGGAAGCTGTGGGAGGGAGATCCCCAGAGGAGGTGAGGTCAGTGACAGTCCTGGAAACAATGGCTTGATGTTCAGTGGTGGGGTCATGGTCCAGGGAGAGGTAGGAGGAAGTGTCTGCGAGTTGACGCTCAGCCTCCGCGAGGTAGAGGTCAGTGCGCCAGACAACAACAGCACCACCCTTGTCAGCGGGTTTGATGACAATGTCAGGGTTGGACCTGAGAGAATGGAGTGCAGTAAGTTCAGAGAGAGACAGGTTAGAATGGGTGAGAGGAGCAGAGAAATTAAGACGACTAATGTCGCGCCAACAGTTCTCAATGAAAAGATCGAGAGAAGGTAAGAATTCACCATGGACGTGCAATCCCTCTGCACCTCCATCCCCCACCAGGATGGTCTGAGGGCCCTTAGCTTCTTCCTCGAACAGAGGCCCGAACAATCCCCATCCACCACTACTCTCCTCCGTCTGGCTGAACTTGTTCTCACGCTGAACAATTTCTCCTTCAACTCCTCTCACTTCCTCCAAATAAAAGGTGTGGCTATGGGTACCCGCATGAGCCCCAGCTATGCCTGTCTCTTTATGGGGTATGTGGAACATTCCTTGTTGCAGTCCTACTCCAGCCCCCTTCCACAACTCTTTCTCCGGTACATCGATGATTACTTCGGTGCCGCTTCATGCTCTCATCGGGACTTGGAAAAATTTATTAATTTTGCTTCCAATCTCCACCCCTCCATCATTTTCACGTGGTCCATCTCTGACACTTCCCTTCCCTTCCTTGACCTCTCTGTCTCAATCTCTGGTGATAGACTGTCCACCAATATCCATTACAAACCCACCGACTCCCACAGCCATCTCGACTACAGCTCCTCACACCCTGCTTCCTGTAAGGACTCCATCCCATTCTCTCAGTTCCTTCGCCTCCGTCGCATCTGTTCCGATGATGCTACATTCAAAAACAGTTCCTCTGACATGTCCTCCTTCTTCCTTAACCGAGGTTTTCCACCCACGGTCATTGACAGGGCCCTCAACCGTGTCCGGCCCATCTCCCGCGCATCCGCCCTCACGCCTTCTCCTCCCTCCCAGAAACATGATAGGGTCCCCCTTGTCTTCACTTATCACCCCACCAGCCTCCGCATTCAAAGGATCATCCTCTGCCATTTCTGCCAACTCCAGCATGATGCCACCACCAAACACATCTTCCCTTCACCCCCCTTATCGGCATTCCGTAGGGATCGCTCCCTCCGGGACACCCTGGTCCACTCCTCCATCACCCCCTATTCCTCAACCCCCTCCTATGGCACCACCCCATGCCCACGCAAAAGATGCAACACCTGCCCCTTCACTTCCTCTCTCCTCACCGTCCAAGGACCCAAACACTCCTTTCAAGTGAAGCAGCATTTCACTTGCATTTCCCCCAACTTAGTCTATTGCATTCGTTGCTCCCAATGTGGTCTCCTCTACATTGGAGAGACCAAACGTAAACTGGGCGACCGCTTTGCAGAACACCTGCGGTCTGTCCACAAGAATGACCCAAACCTCCCTGTCGCTTGCCATTTTAACACTCCACCCTTCTCTCTTGCCCACATGTCTGTCCTTGGCTTGCTGCATTTTTCCAGTGAAGCCCAACGTAAACTGGAGGAACAACACCTCATCTTCCAACTAGGGACTTTACGGTCTTCCGGACTGAATATTGAATTCAACAACTTTAGGTCGTGAGCTCCCTCCCCCATCCCCACCCCCTTTCTGTTTCCCCCTTCCTTTTTTTTCCACTAAATTATAAAGATTTTCCTTTTCCCAGCTATTTCCATTATACAAAAAAAACCCCCCACTAGAGCTATACCTTGAGTGCCCTTCTATCCATTCTTAATTAGCACATTCGTTTAGATAATATCACCAACTTTAACTTTAACACCTATGTGTTCTATTGTACTATTGTCGTTGACATCTTTTGATGATCTGCTTCTATCACTGCTTGTTTGTCCCTACAACCACACCACCCCCCCACCTCTCTCTCTCTTTCTATCTCTCCGCCCCCCACACACACACCTTAAACCAGCTTATATTTCAACTCTTTCTTGGACTCGAACTCAAGTTCTGTCGAAGGGTCATGAGGACTCGAAACGTCAACTCTTTTCTTCTCCGCCGATGCTGCCAGACCTGCTGAGTTTTTCCAGGTAATTCTGTTTTTGTTTATAATAAAGTTAATGTTTAGAACAATTATTTTGATATATAGAAGCATTTTTTAAAGAAAGAGGGATGTTATGTTGTTATTCATAAAGAGCTAGGAACTGATTGTTATGCAGATGTACATCCAGAGTACGCACTTAATGCTGTACTGCAGTCAGGTGCCCAGCAACAGTATATCAACCCACCAGCTATATTTGAAGAGCTGTAAGAAATACAGTTCATTCACTGAAGCTCCAGCATTTTTGAGTGTGATTATTCTGAATTTATTGGAAACAGATGTTGCATATGCATGACAACTGTTAAGGAAAATGGCTGTAATCTAGGGCCTAACCCTTGGAATTCAGTGGTATTTGCTATAGATTTATAGTAGATTTTTTTGCATAACGTTTAGTAAATTGTGACATTATAGTGCAGTGTATTGGAGCTTCAGTAAACTGCTGGAGTGTCAAGGCAACCATGCCATCTGAGAAGTTGAAGGCCAAATGCTTCCTTACAATAAGGGTGAGAAGATTAAAGGTTTATGATCTCTGGGTCCCTCTTATTTGCTGGCTTTGGGTACTATTGAAAGTCTTGAGAGCAGATCACAAATCTCTTTTCTCAACCATTGAGTTGTGTGTTATGGGCATTGAGCAAACAGTGGAAAATAAATAAATCATTTTAAAACTTTATTGATTCTGTTGGTTCTGTGCAACCCCTTGTCTTTTATTTCAAACCATATGAATTTGGATTTTGTTTCTATCCTCCTATTAATTATGCCACTTTTTTTCTATTGTCATTGTTATCTCTATTTGGTACAGCTACCCCACTGCCCTTTCTTACTTTTTTATCCTGTCTGAATTATATTGCAACCTGCAATATTTAGTGCTAGTTTTGTCCTTTATGAATCCATGTTAGTTATTCCTACTGCAAATGCTTCTTCATTATTGATTATTGCCTCGGGTTCCCCCATCTTATTTTGGATGCTGAGTATGTTGCTGTACAGGCAATTTAATTATCTTTAATACTTGTTCCCTTTACTTTGTTTTCTGCAGTCCTTTCATACTTTTATTTATAACTGTATTTGTTACCTGACTGTTTTGTTACCCTTGCTTCTTAATCTGGTCCACCTTTGTTCAAGAGAAACTACGAGAGTAAATATAAAGAATATTGGGAGGCTAAAATGAACACAGTAAATA
Organism: Carcharodon carcharias; assembly: GCF_017639515.1. Classification (NCBI taxonomy): domain Eukaryota; kingdom Metazoa; phylum Chordata; class Chondrichthyes; order Lamniformes; family Lamnidae; genus Carcharodon; species Carcharodon carcharias. The sequence continues at coordinate 29,172,396 of NC_054484.1, forward strand.
TGGTAGTGGTATAAATATAGTACAAATTCAGGCTTTAGTTGAAATGATTGCTATGGATTTGAAAATCAGCAATGTTTTATGGATTGAACTTTGAGAGTCGTGGCAGAGTGACAAATTTTGCTTGAGTTGGAATCTGAATTTTTATCTAGCCCAGACAAAACAATGTATGAATAAAAAGGTTGAGGGAAACTACAATGTTGGATATCTGGTACAGTACATAAGTACAATGCTGGAAATATGTGCTAGATTATACCATTATTTATTTTCTTCATTTTCTGTTTAACTATTTGAGAGAATAATGCGCATTCGCACATAGTGCACGTATTAAATGTTCAGTATTTTGTGCTCTGCTGGATGCATGTAGCAGTTATCTGATCCATAGAGTGGCAAGGTAATCATCTGATCCTTGTGCTTTTTGCTAGACCTGTTTCAAAATGCTTGAATGAGAAAAGTTACTGTTAATTGAGACGAGAGTACTGTGAAGCATGTGGTTAACCAGGGAGAAAAGGATGTGGTTTACAGGAATAGTCTTCTGTTCATATGCATCAAAAGTCAACTAATTCATTGCTGACAAAATAGCTTTCCTGCGAATAGATGCATCATCTCTGCATATAGGTGTGCCATTTGTTTTAACCTAGTTATGAAATCTGGCGACTCTGAAGAATTGTGAAACAAATCATTAAATAAAGCTTGAGTGGCATAAAGTCTGTTTAAATGTGAATGTTTTGTTTATTTACAAAGTCAGCAGTCCTTTAGTTAGGTGAATTAAGGACAGGTTTGAGAGGTGTTTGTTATAGAACAGGAGTCTTAGCTTTATATAAGTAACTTCAACTTTGCCTCATTTGCCCATGGCTTTGTTTGTTCATATGTATGTATATAATGGTAATTGCTCCAAACCCAAGGCCTCTTTACTGTCTATTGTGTTCCCTATCTGCATCTCTCCTTTTAGAATCCCATCCAGTCTTTCCTTTTACTACTCCCCACCCCTCAGCATCATTTTTGCAGCATGCCTTTCTCTCCTCCTCCTAAGCTTTCATCCTACTGGATACTGCTATCTACCTATTTCCTCGCCTGCTTAGGGTCCCAGAATTGGCCGCAACTTTACCCTTTTCCTGATGGCCTCTCATCATTCAAATACCTTTCTCATTGCAATGTCTTCCAAAATCAACAACTGCTCCTTCTCATTGAGCGTTGTTCCATTTTCTCCTGGAAATTTCTGTTTGTGGTCCCTCTCACCCTACTGATGGTAAACATAGGTCGCAGCCTCCTGTAGCACAAGTCACTGCTTTTCTCCATGTAGGTTGAACTCTCAGCCTACTTGTAGAGCCCAGCAACAACTTATTTAAATTCTTGGTCTTGCGCATATTATATCTACTGTCTGTTTTCCTCCTGGAATCTGTATGTGTGTCTCTTTCTCCCCCTCTGGCTGCTCTCGAACTCCCTCTGTCAGTCATGGTTCAGTTGGTAGCACAGCACCTTATTTTCTTGTTCTTTCTTGGGATGTGAGTGTTGCTGGTAAGGCTGGTATTTGTTCCTCATCCCTAATTTCTCTTGGGAAGGTAGTGATGATTCGCCGCCTTGAACTGCTGCAGTCCATCTGGTGCGGCTACACATACGCATACAGTATTGGTAGGAAGGGAGCTGAGACTTTGACCCAACAACAGTGAAGGAATGACGATATTACTCTAAGTCAGGATGTTGTGTGGCTTGGAGGGGAACTTGCAGTTGGTGGTGTTCCCATGTGCCTGCTGCCTTTGTTCTCCTAGATGGTAAAGATTGCGGATTTGGAAGGTGTTGTCAAAGGAGCCTTGGTGAGTTGCCACGGTGTATCTCATACATGGTGCACACTACTGCCACTGTGCATCGGTGGTAAAGAGAGTGGAAGTGAGTGTTTAACATGGTGGATAGGGAGCTGCTTTGTTCTGAATTGTGTCGCGCTTCTTGAGTGTTGGTGGAACCACATTCATCCAGGCAAGTGGAGAGTTGTCCATCACACTCCTGACTTGTGCCTTGAAGATGATGGACAGGCTTTGGGAGTCAAGAGGTGAGTTATTCACTGCAGAATTTACAGCCTCTGACCTCATGCAGCCACAGTGTTTATGTGGCTCGTCCAATTAAGTTTCTGCTCAGTGGTAACCCCAGGATATTGATGGTGGGAGATTCAGCAATGGTAATGCTGTTGAATATCAAGAAGAGATGATTAGATTGCCCTCTTGTTGGAAAAAGTCATCATCTGGTACTTGGTGTGGTTGTGAATGTCACTTGCTACTTATCAGCTCAAACCTCAATGTTGTCCAGGTCTCGCTGTATATATGGACTGCTTCAGTACCTGAGGAGTCACGAATGGTATTAAACTTTATGCACTTCTGCCCTTATGACTGAGGAAAGATCATTGATGAAGTAGCTGAAGATGGCTGGACCTAGAATACTACCCTGAGGAACTCCTGCAGTGATGACCTGGGACTGAAATGATGGCCTCCAACAACCGCAACCACCTGCCAATATGTTAGTTATGACTCCAACCAGTGGAGAGTTTTCCCCCTATTCATATTGACTTCAATTTTACTAGGGCTCCTTGATGTCATACTCGGTCAAATGTTGCCTTGATGTGAAGGGCAGTCACTCTCACCTCACCTCTGGAGTGCAGCTCTTTTATCCATGTTTGGACCAAGGCTGTAATGAAGTCAGATTCTGAGTAGCCCTGACAGAACCCAAATTGAGCATTGGTGAGCAGGTTATTGCTGTGTCAATGCTGTTTGATAGTACTGTCAATGACAACTTCCATCCCTTTGTTGATTGAGAGTTGATTAATGAAACAGTAATTGGCCAGATTGGGTTTGTCCTGTTTTTTGTGGGCAGGACATCCCTAGGCACTTTTCCACCTGGTCGGGTAGATGCCAGTGTTGTAACTGCAATGGAACAGCTCAGCTAAGAATGCAGTGCGTTCTGGAGCACAAATAACAAGGTTCTGGATTCAATTTCCACTCCAGGACCTGAGCAAAAAAGATCCATGCTGACACCCCAATGTATTACTGAGGGCACGCTGTACTGTAGGAGGTGCCATCTTTCATTTGAGACATTAAACTGAGGCCCCTCTGCCCTCTCAAGTGGCAGTAAAAGATCCCATGACACCATTTCAAAGATGAGCAGGGGAGGTATCTCAGGTGTCCTGGCCAACATTTATCCTTCAATGAACATCACAAAAACAGATTATCTGTTCATTATCTCATTGCTGTATGTGGGAGTTTTGGGTTGCACAAATTGGCTGCCATGTTTCCCTACATTATAACAGTGATGACAATTCAGAAGTGCTTCATTGGCTGTAAAGTGTTGTTGAGACATTAGGTGGTGTAAAAAACACTAAATAATACAAGTCTTTTCTTCTTTGTGTGTACCCCTCTGAGTGTGTGTGCCTCTCTCATAATCAAGGGAAGAAGTATTTTTTAGTCTGACTGAACACCTTGGTAGTGCTCTTCCCTTGACCCACCCTCAACATGGAAATAAAGCAGCCCTGTTACCACTTATCAATCCAGTGCTGCTTCAGATATTAGGGAAGTCATCAGAGCCAATTGAAAAAGTTGTTTGTATTATTTACTAAACTGAGCAAATACGGGTTTAGAAAAGTTTCTGTTTCGCCACATTTGTAACAGAACCTCAGTGCACAAGCAAATGTACGTGTTAACATGTTTGCTTTCTTTTACAGGTGCACGAATCTGGCTTTTTATTGGCTTCATGCTAATGTTTGGATCTCTCATAGCTTCCATGTGGATTTTATTTGGGGCATATGTTGTACCTAGTAAGTCGTATCATTTAAATGCTCCTATAAGTGATCTCTGACTTTCAAATAAAAATTACCAGTATTATAACACCCAAGCAAATGTGTTTCTAAAATTAGCTGGAAGTCCTGTACACTCAATTATTTTAGTTTGAGGATTTATTTTATCAGATGGTTGAAAAGCAATGATAAGTACAATGTCACTGCAGTGCTTTGTATGAATCCCATTCTTCAGGATGGTAGAATAATGGGCTTCCTTTATTCCCTCTTATGCCAACCTCCTCTGGCCCTCCAACAAAAGCCATGGTTTACTCTACAGAATGAGTCCACTTGGCCATCCTTCCTGTGCCTGCTCCCTTTGTTCAAGCAAACCAAAATTTACTGCCCTGCATTCCCCATATTGCATTGTATCTTCCTCTACTTCAATTGTTTATCTGCTCTTCCCTTTAGAAGACTTGATGCTTTCTGCCTCAAATATTCCCTGTGACAAATCATATTGTGGCCCTAACAGATCCCTGCATGAAGAAATTTCTCCTAATCATTCTCCTCAGTTTAGAAAAAGCATACCTCTGCTGGGAAGATATGGACAAATGGAAGGGGGCATCATCCAAAGCTGCCTGGCTCCCTGCTACTTTCTCAAGTGTAGCATTTGAAAGCAGGAGCTGCCTCAGAAACGTGTATGCCATGAGAAGCGAGGAAAAAGGATTACTCGGTGGGAAGGGGAGAAGTGAAGTGAGGAAGGAACATATTGGAAATATAATTGTTTCAGTAAGTGGACTGAAGCTATTATAAATCATTTGGAGTTGATTATTTCCACAATTATTCTTACCTCTTAAGACTGGAATGTGCACTAGCTTAAGGTCATAGAGCATTAATACTCTCTCTCCATTTTTTTCTGAAGATGAATTGCTAACCATTTTGCTATCTGTAGTCAATACAATTCTATTTATATGTTGTGTTTAATATAGAAAAATTACCATGCGATTTTGCACATATCTAAAGTAAATAAATGGATGCTGTGACATAGAAGGAATTGATAGGAAAAGAGACCAAAAACTTTGTAAAAGTCATGTGGTTCAAAGAGAGCCTTTAAAGAAGAGGGATATCAAGAGATTTTCAAAGAGAATTCCAGAGCATGAAGCCTAGTCAATTAAAGGCATAGCCACTAATTGAGTTGGTGGGGCAGAGGGTAAGGAAGAGTTGCAGAAGAGGTGAGAGTCAGAGCTTTAGAGAATTAGAGCTCAGGGGGAAGAATTATTGTAGCACAGAAAGAGGTTATAGTAGATAAGATGAGATTTGGTTTTAATTGATAAGTAGTTTTATTTCATTATAAGGTAAATGTGCAGAGCAATAGTTAAGAACTGATTCTCTTAATTCAATCAGTTATAACTTAGTTTTATGCTATTGTGTCACATTACACTGCAACAGTGAGTTGCTTTCTTAATTTGAACAGGATAACTGCTCTGAATTCTGCTCTGCCCTCCATGGTAGAACCTCTTCTTGCGAATTCTTGTCTTTCATAACCTTTTGTTGCTTGACTGCCTGTGCTGTGCACTCTTTATCCTCTTTCCAAAATTAGTGCTGCTTCTCTTCTTAACCCTTGGTTCACGGAGGCAGATCAAAAGATTTTCCAACATAATGGATGGGAGATGTTTCCATTACCTTGGAATAGTTACCAAATCAGCTGTGATTTGCTTTGTAGGGTAAAACAACTTATTTTAAGCATATTGGACACCCTTTGTCTTGGTGTGCCCTCTTTTTCTAAAAAAAAACTGAGTATATATTGCTTTTCATGGAAAAATGGCCAAAAATTCTGAAATATAGTTGTTATCAAGAAGCAACATTTGGATGAAAAAGAGGAGGGAGCCAAGGATGGATTTTTGGAGGATTCCTGAGGTGACGAAGAAAAGCCATTGGTTTAGATGTTTTGACTTTGATCAGGTAAATTAAGATTGGACCCAAGTAAAAGTAGTTCCACTGATGTCAACCTCAGAAAAGCAATGGAGGTGGATGACATGGTCAACTGTGTCATACGCTGCAGAGAAGTCGAGGATGCATTATGCACCATGGCCACAGTCACAGAATTTTGTTTAGGACCTTTTAAGTACTGTAAGAACCTACTTTTTGAAGGGCTTTAAACAAAGAATTGTGGGAAAGACAGGTGTGCATTTGGAAGGAGACATCATAGTAAAAGATTTTTCAGTGGAGAGGAGGGACGTGATGATGGTAGTTTTGAAAAGACAGAGGATAGTATCTGAGAAGTCACCTGGAACCACTTATCAGTTAGAGAACCAAAAAAAGTAAATTGAGCAATCAGCAGTTCAGAGGGAATCAAGGGAACACTAGGTAGATATTTGGCAAAACAAGCTTGAAGAGGATCTAGTATAAAATAGAAGAACTAAGGAAACAGTTCAGTGCTATGATAGGGGGGCCCAAAGGCCGGAAGTTTGACTTGTGGGTGAGGGAAACAGAACAGAGTTTGGTGAACAAGTGACCTAACTCATTGACTAATTAATCCATGAGATCCTAGCACTTGCTGTTAGAGGAGAGAGGACTTAAGGAGGTGAATAATAAAAGCAGGCTAGGTTGCTGTCAAAGATTATTCTAGAGTAAAGGGCAATTTTGACTGTGCAGAATGAACCTTGATGTGGTCGAGCCAAATCTAGTGAAGGATGCTGTTTATGCCCCAGATATGCTCAAGTCTGTGTTCCCTTGATTTGGAGAGCAAAGATAGAAAGAAAATAGGAGCAGATTTGTTCTAATTTATGTAATCTAAAAGTGCTCAGTTCTATGCTCAGTTATTTTTAGAAGTAAAGTGTTAGTTCAGCATTGAAATGTTTAACAGCTGATGAACATTTGAGAGGGACATGGTTTGATTATAGCCCATGCTAATCATCTGAAAGGACCCTTAACTCATGAAGAATGAAAATTTGTGTGAATCAATTTGAAAAGTCTTTTCATGAGTGAGTCAACAGCACAATCACATAAAATTGGTCTTACTCTAAGAAACACAGGAAGGGTTGGTATTAATAGAAGGTCAGCCTGGAAGAAGGTTGTAACTGCCTGTGTTGTATCTGGAATGCAAAATAATGTGCTCCATTGATTTTGTTGAGCTCACAGATTCTTAATTTTATGCTGGCTTCCCCACTGACATCAAAAAAAAGTCAACCTTTTTAACCCATTTTCTTCCATTTACTGATAGACTAAGGTATGAAGTAAAATATACCACATGGAGTAAAATTTTCACTACAAGATGACCTATTTATAGTTTTAAGGAAATAAATTATTATTACTATATGATCAGTTGATACGCATATATCGACAGGCCTTATAAATGCTTTTAGCCAGTCAAGTGAAGTTAAAATTCAGCAGTACTGATGAAAGGTCATCAACCTGAAGCGTCAACTCTGTTTCTCTCTCTCCACAGATGCTGCCAGACCTGCTGAAAATTTTCAGCATTTTCTGTTTTTATTTTCACTCTACTTGCATTTGCGCTTAATTTTTGTTTTGCTGTAATTATGATCTACAGCTTCAAACTATTTCTAGAATTCGGTAAAATCAAATGAACAGATTGAAATATGTGACAAAATCCGGGTTATCTAACCGGTCGATTTAAACCAATTCCTTGGTTAATTAACATTCCTATTCTTTTCTTGCAGAGGTTAATGTGTATCCAGGCCTGGCTGTGTTCTTTCAGAATGCATTAATATTTTTTAGGTAAGTTGGTCATTTAATTTAGGAAATGGACAATCACTGCATGGCTTCTCAGACAGAAGCCTAATAGTTTTGAGTATAAAATGCTAACTCTCCTTCAAATATTTTTTTTACCAGGTTGAACACATTACCAGATTTGTCTCTTCTTTTGAGACCCAGCTGCAGTGTTCCTGATCCCCTGCCAAATCGACTCCTAACCATTCAAATTATCCTGTCACTGCTTGAGCTGATCATTCTCAACTACCCAATCTCATCAAATATTATTGAACCCCCACCCCCCCCCCAACCTTGTTCAAATTGCCTGCCTGCAACCCAGACTCCTAAAGGTGTAACCTTCCACCTCTAGCTTCAACATCTGCTTTCTGTTGAGATTCTGAAAAGTTATCACCACTTAACTCCATGATCTCTGCTCCCTGTTCAAATCTCATTATTCTGGCTTCCGTCTTAGACCATTCTAGTTGAAGTCACAAGATGATAATCCTGAGAGACTGTGACCATGATGCTTTCTCTACAGCTTTGAACATGTTTGACCACCACCTCTCCTCAATGGCACTGCTATCTTGTAATTTCTGTCTTGTCTTTCACAAAGTGGCCAATCCATCCCCTTTTGCAGTGGCTTCTCATTCTATGACTGCAATGTTAGCTCTCTCTCGGCTCAAGTTTCTATCCTTGTGACATCTATTGTACATACATATATATTCTCCTCAGCAATGTTATTCGAGCAATAAAGAGCTATGGGATGAGGACAGCACATGGAATTGGAACTATTGTTTGTGTGCAGGGTAAACCAACATGCACCAGTTGGACTGAACCGCCAATGGGATTGCCCTACATAAATATGGCAGTCATACCCAGTTTCCTCTTCTCTCCAAAAACTGTCTTAATTCCATGATAGTGTCTGCATGTTGTCTGTTAAAGTCATATATGAGCTGGAGCTCACAGCTCAACATTGGCAAAATCTAAAGCCTTCACATTTGACCCTCCACCAGAAACTCCTCACACTAATCATATCACCCTTCCTGGGTGTTAGCTCAAGCTCAATGCTCAACTTGGATATCATACTTGACAGTGAGCTGTGCTTCAAATGTCCTTACCCTGATTCCCTGTCATTTTGCAATTTCTATTTCATTTTTGTTCCCTGCCCTCTCCAAGCTTAACTCATTCACATTTTGCTCTTCTGAAACCAACCCCACAGAAATCCTGACCATTAAACTACACATCCTGGCCTCTATGCTTGCTGATGTTGTAAGTGGTTCTGTTTTTTCTTTTCCCTTTCAAAATCACCATCATTATCTGTCCTACCCCAGACCCCCAAAAAAGCCTATAATCAACCCTCTATTCTCGCCTGACCATTGTCCCAAGACGAGCCTTCCTTTGTTCTCTAAGGTACTTTAACATGTCTTCTCTTCTCAAATCCATACCACTCTTTCTCAAAACCCCCCTTTTCAATCTCTTCTATTCAGTTTCTACCCTGTTCACAGCAATCGGACCACTCTAACTAATGCTGTGAATCTGAGAGTAGTAGATTTTTATCCCCACCTGCCCTTTTCCCAATTGATCAGAAATCTGCTCATGTAGTTCTGCATTGCCCCTGTGCAAAATATTATAATTTGATTCGGTAATTACAATAGTTACCAAACTTCTTACTCTTCAAAATGGTGTTTCAAAATGAGAATTTTAGAAATTAAGCAGTATATGATGAGTGTTCTGTGTGCTGTGGTTTGTAATTGAAACTGTATTTGAAAAAAATGTAGCTTTGCATTATTAGCACTGACTAGAGATTTTATAAAAATTCATGCAATTTGCTACAGTTGTATGTTATTTTCAACCAAGCATGATTAGCTCGTCAGCTTGGTTTCAGTTCCTTTGATTAATCTCAGTTTGCAGAGACCAGTGGTATTGTAAGGATGTTGTAAGCAACAAACTCTTCTCCTCTGGGGACTTTAGCTTTAATAATAATATTGTATTTTAAAGTATACTATGCAAATCTTCATATATGAAGGCACATGGATTGATAACCAGAGAACACCGATACAAGGTGATTGACAAAAGAACCAGAGGCAACATGGAGAAAGTTTTTTAATGCAGTTGTGATCTGGAACATATTGCCTGAAAGGGTGCTGGAAACAGATTAAATCATAACTTTCAAAAGGGTATCGGCTAAATAGTTGAAACAAAAACATTTACAGGACTATAGGAAAAGAGAATAGAGTGGGACTAATTGTATAGCTCTACCAAAGAGCTGGCACAAACACGATGGGTCAAATGGCCTCTTTCTGTGCTGTATTATTCTAACCCTACGAGCCACCATTGCTATAACACAGTTCTACTATTTAATGTTTTGCATAGGGGCAATGCAGAACTACATTAGCAGATTTCGGATCAATTGAGAAAAGGACGGGCAGGGATAAAAATCCACTACGACCACTCTCAGATTCACAGCGTTAGTTAGACTGGTCCGATTGCAGTGAACAGGGTAGAAACTTCGTAGCTTTCCCAATGACTTAATGGATAAAATTAACTTTCACACTCTGGCTTAAGATGAGGGAAATAATCAGCCACTATTCTTGCATGCTGCAGCAATCCAGTTTATCCTGTCGTAGAGAAGGTATATGCAGACAACATTGGGCTTGACAGTACAAGGGGTTCCTTGGTTAACTGCAGACCCTGTCCAATCTCCTATGTAGAATAGCCATTTCAATTAGTCACTGTATGGCCACTGGTATTCTGACACCATGGAACTGAACGGAAGAATGATTTGATACTTTCAGTGGAGGACAGGAGAAAATTGACACTAGAAGGGAAAGCCACCCTGTATTCCTTAATAAATACTGTAGCATTACGTTAAAGAGAAGTCACAACTTTGAAAAAATCATAAGGTAGTTTTCCAGTGCCAACAGAGGACAATGCCACAGAGGCAGGCTTGCACATATAGTTTCATTACTGTTGCCAGAGCTTTGTATCCTACCGCAACATAAGTGGGGTAAAGTTTCCAGAGCACAAGTGGAAATAATTGCATGATATACAAGCCACACTACAAACCTCCAGATAGTCTAGTGTGAAAATGTTAAAGTGCCCCCAATGTCTCCCCCCACCTTTCCCGACTAACTGGTTATGATGACTGCTGTTTAATTACATATAGACAGATTTTCATGGACTGTAGCTCAAAAATTCTATGATATCAACATGCAATTAATTTCACCTTTACTGATCCCATGATTGGATATTTATATTCCAAAGTTAAGATTTGCCTGGTCAGGTATTTCCTCAGAGCGACACCGTTCGAAACACTATTTACACAAATGGCATTTTTACAACACTTACAGTGAAGTTATGGCACTGAATTGGGAAATGATTGAGGATATTCCTAGTGTGTGATTGTATTTGGGCTTCCACAAGTAGCTGATAGAGGTCCTAGTTTAGCTTTACTTAATGATTTGAAGCCCCCATGTTTTCAAAAAAAAAAGTGGCTTCTATTCACACCAAATAGATGTGAGACTGTAGCTATTATGTACTCGGGACACCATTCCCTCATAGTAATTCTACCTTGTTTATTTCTAACAGTCAGACTCAGCACACCAGATCAAATGCTTTCTAGTGAATAGCATGAAAAACATTTAGACGACTAGAAATTTAATTGCAGTTTGTCACTAGTTTTTAGTGTTTCTAGACTTAAGATTAGCAATGGAAAGTTTCAAGATTGAGAGTTTTTTATCATTACAATTTAGACTTCTATAGGCAAATAAATAGCAAAAGGATGGTAAAAGGAACAGTGGGGCCAATTAGGGGCAAAAAAGAGGATTTAAGCAGAGGCAGAGGATGTGGCTTAGGTATTAAATGAGTACTTTGCATCTTATTTCACCAAGGAAGACGATACTGCTCAAGTCATAGTGAAAGAGGCACCTGATAGGCTAAAAATTGATAAAGAAGAGCTATTAGAAAGGCTAGCTGAACATAATAATGTCACCAGGACCGGATGAGATGCATCCAAGATTTTGAGGAAAATAAGGGTGAAAATGCTTAGCCACTAGCCACAATCTTCCAATCCTCCTCAGATACAAGGGTGGTGCCAGGGGACTGGAGAATTACAAAAACAAAGGGTGCAAGGATAAGCCCAGCAACTATAGGCCAGTCAGTTTAACCTCGGCAGTAGGGAAGCTTTTTTATAACGCCCAAAACGATATGTGACAAATTAACAGTTGCTTGGACAAATGTGGATTAATTAAGGAAGGCTAGCATGAATTTGTTAAAGGCAAATAATTTTTAACCCATTTGATTTAAGTTTTCTGATGAGATTATGGAGGTGATGTGGTGCACATTGACTTCCAAAAGGTGTTTGGTAAAGTGCCAAATAACAGGCTTGTCAACAAAGTCAAACCCACGGAATAAAAAGATCACAGCAGCATCGATACAAAGTTGACTAAGTGATAGGAAATAGCGTAGTGGTGAATGGTCGTTTTTCGGACTAGAGGAAGGTATACAATGGGATTTCCCAGGTGTCGATGTTGAGATCACTACTTTTCTTAGTCTATACTAATGATCTAGACTTGGGTGTACAGGGCACAATTTCAAAATTTGCAGAATTGACATAAACTTGGAAAATTGTTATCTGTGAGAAGGATAATGATGGACTTCAAGTGGACATAAACTGGTGGAATGGGTAGACAAGTGGCAGATGAAATTTAATGCAGAGAAGTGTGAGGTGATTTATTTTTGTAGGAATAACAAGGAGGGACAATGTAAAATAAAGGGTACAATTCTAAAGAGGGTGCAGGAACAGAGGGACGTGAAGGTATAAGTGCACAGATAATTGAAAGTCGCAGGACAGGTTGTGAAAACAGTAAATAAAGCATATGGGATCCTGAGCTTTATAAATAGGAGAACAGAGTATAAAAGCAAAGAAGTTATGATGAACCTGTATAAAACACTGGCTTGGCCTCACCTGGAGCACTGTGTCGAGTTCTGCGCACTACAATTTAGGAAGGATGTGAAGGCATTGGAGAGGGTGCAACAAAGATTCACGGGAATAGGTCCCGGGGTGAGGAACTTCAGTAACATGAATTGATTGGAGAAGCTGATACTGTTTTCCTTGGAGAAGATTATGAGGAGATTTGACAGGGGTGTTCAACATCATGAGGAGCCTGATGAGCAGATGGAGAAACTGTTCCCGTTGGCGGAAGGGTCAAGAATCAAAAGATGTCTATTTAAGATAGCTGACAAAAGAAGCAATGATAATATGAGGAAAAACTTTATTACGCAGTAAGTGGTTAGGATCTGGAATGCACTTCCAAGAGTTTAGTGGGGGCACATTTAATCAAGGTTTTCAAAAGGGCTAATTAGCTAATTATCGGAGGAGAAAATGTTTGTATGACTGTGGGGAAAAGGCAGGGGAATGGGACTAGATGAGTTGCCCTAAATACAATGGGCCAAATTGAGAACTGAAATAAATACACATTTGAAATAGCAAGAATCCTTGTATCTACTGAGAATGCAGCACCTCTCACTTTTAGCTTCTGTGCCTGCTGTAGCCAAATCCCTGAAAATCACAATTTATAAATCAAGAAAATGTTGCTTATTTGTTCCACCCTCATTGCTCTTCAATCTTTCTTCTCACCACCACCCCACTATTTTTTATTCAATTTCTCTCCATTTTTCCCAAAAGCAAACTTACAAGTATATAGAGCTATTTTTCATCCCTTCAGAGTACTCAAAGCATTTCACAGTACATTAATTACCTTTGAAGTTTTGTCATATAGGATTAGTTATGCTGTAGTTGGTTGAGGGATAAATATTCATCGGGTCACCTTGAGAGCTTTCCAGCTCTTTCCCCAAATAATACTGTGGGATCATTTATTGTTTACCTGAGCAGACAGACGGAGACTCAGTTTCAGGTCAAACATGGGCAAGGAAACCTCCGGCTGATGACCGCGTACTACCCTCCCTCCCTCAGCTGATGGATCAGTGCTCCTCCATGTTGAACACCACTTGGAGGAAGCACTGAGGGTGGCAAGGGCACAGAATCTATTCTGGGTGGGGGACTTCAATGTCCATCATCAAGAGTGGCTTGGTAACATCACAACTGACGAGCTGGCCGAGTCCTAAATGACATAGGTGCTAGACTGGGTCTGTGGCAGGTTGTGAGGGAATCAACAAGAGGGAATAACATATTTGACCTCATCCTCACCAATCTGCCTGCCACAGATGCATCTGTCCTTGACAGTATCGGTACGAGTGACCACCGCACAGTCATTGTGGAGACGACGTCCTGCCTTCACATTGAGGATATCCTCCATCATGTTGTGTAGCACTACCGCTTTGCTAAATGGGATAGATTTTGAACAGATCTAGCAACTCAAGACTGGGCATCCATGAGGCACTGTGGGCCATCAGCAGCAGCAGAATTGTACCCGAACACAATCTGTAACCTCGTGGCTCGGCATATCCCCCCACTCTACCATTACCATCAGGCCAGGGGATCAACCCTGGTTCAATGAAGAGTGCAGGAGGGCATGCCAGGAGCAGCACCAGGCATACCTAAACATAAGGTGTCAACCTGGTGAAGCTATAACACAGGACTATTTGCATGCCAAACAGTATAAGCAGCAAGTTATTGACAAAGCTAAGCTGTCCCACAACCAACGGATCAGATCTAAGCTCTGCAGTCCTGCCACATCCAGTCATGAATGGTGGTGGACAATTAAACAACTAACTAGAGGAGGAGGCTCCACAAATATCCCCATCCTCAATGATGGAGGAGCCCAGCACAGCAGTGCAAAAGATAAGGCATTCTCAACAATCTTCAGCCATAAGTGCAGAATGGATGATCCATCTCGGCCTCCTCTGGAGATCCTCGGCATCACAGATGCCAGTCTTCAGCCAATTCAATTCACTCCACATGATATCAATAAACGGTAAAGGCACTGGATACTGCAAAGGCTATGGGCCCTGACAATATTCCGGCAATAGTACTGAAGACGTGCTCAAGAATTTGTCATCTCCCTAGCCAAGCTGTTCCAGGACAGCTACAACACTCGCATCTAACCGGCTATGTGAAAAATTGCCCAGATATGTCCTGTACACAAAAAGCAGGACAAATGCAACCTGGCCAATTATTGCCCCATCAGTCCATTCTCCATCATCAGTAAAGTAATGGAAGGGGTCATCAACAGTGCTATCAAGCAGTACTTGCTTAGCAATAACCTGCTCACTGATGCCCGGTTTGTGTTCTGCCAGGGTCACTCAGCTCCTGACCTCATTACAACCTTGGTTCAACATGGACAAAAGAGCTGAACACCTGAGGTGATTTGAGAGTGACTGCCCTTGACATCAAGGCAGAATTTGACAGAGTGTGGCATCAAGGAGCCCTAGCAAAACTGAAGTCAATGGGAATCGGGGGGAAAACTCGCCACTGGTTGGAGTCATATCTAGCACAAAGGACAATGGTTGTGGTTGTTGGGAGTTCCGTCATTTCAGATCCAGGACAACACTGCAGGAGTTCCTCAGGGTAGTGTCCTCGGCCCAGCCATCTTCAGCTGCTTCATTAATGACCTTCCTTCCATCGTAAGGTCTGAAGTGGACATGTTCGCTGATGATTGCACAATGTTCAGCACCATTCATGACTCAGATACTGAAGTATCTGATGGTATTGATACTGATGATACATGTCCAAATGCAACAAGACCTGGACAATATCCAGGCTTGGGCTGACAAGTGGGAAGTAACATTCATGCCATACAAGTGGCAGGTAATGACCATCTCCAACAAGAAAGAATCCAACATCGCCCCTTGTTGTTCAGTGGCATTACCGGCACTGCATCCCCCACTACCAACATCCTGGGGGGTAGCATTGACCAGAAACTGAACTGGACTAGTCATATAAATACTGTGGCTGCAAGAGCAGGTCAGAGGCTAGGAATCGTGCAACAAGTAACTCACCTCCTGACTCCCCAAAGCCTGTCCACCATCTACAAGGCACAAGTCAGGAGTGTGATGGAAAACTCTCCACTTTTCTGGATGAGTGCAGCTCCCACAACACTGAAGAAGCTAGACACCGTCCAGAACAAAGTCCGCTTGATTGGCACCACATCCACATTCACTCCCTTCACCACCGACACACAGTAGCAGCAGTGTGTACCATCTACAAGATGCACTGCAGGAATTCACCAAGGCTAATTAGACGGCACCTTCCAAACCGTTGACCACTACCACCTAGAAGGACAAGGGCAGCAGATAGATGGGAACACCACCACCTGGAAGCTCCCCTCCAAGTCGCTCACCACCCTGACTTGGAAATATATCACCGTTCCTCCACTGTCACTGGGTCAAAATCCTGGAACTCCCTTCATAACAGCACCATAACAGTACCTATACCACATGGACTGCAGTGGTTCAAGAATGCGGTTCACCACCACCTTCTCAAGAGCAACTAGGGATGGGCAATAAATGCTGGCCCAGCCAGTGAAGCCCACATCCTGTGAATTAATTAAAAAAAGCTTTTTTTTTGAAAAATATACTTTATCCATAAAATATCTGGAAGAACATTCCAAACCATTTCAAAATCACCATCACATAAGTCCAATCAGATTCAACTTTTACAACATGTATCACAAGGTGCATCAATACAATCAATGAATATTACAATCATTTCAATATGGTCAATGCAGACAATCAGACAATGGTATTGGAGTTATCAACATACATCATGTTGCACTCTGAGGTGCTTCATTACATTTATAATACAATTAGTATTCACTGCATACATTCATTGTGAGCTGTACAGCCCGGGGGGCTCTCAACAGTTCCCAGCCCCTCAGCGCACAGTGGCAGAAAGGTCTTAGACAGCGACCTTTCCCCTTTGTGCTGGCTGCCCCAAGCTTTAGTGCGTCCTTCAGCACGCTTGGAATGTGCCAGTCTGCAACACTCAGTTGGGGACAACTCTGCACGGGCAGACCAAAGAGCTAATTTGAAAGACAGAGACCTTGACTGTGCAGCACTTCTTTGGTGTCAGTCTAGATTACACACTTGACTCTGACCTCTGTCATCTCATGGAGGTAGTGACTATTGTTAGGTTCAGCGATTTCTGAGGAAAAACCTCAGGAGCTTGCCCAAGTGGCCGTTCTTAATGTTTGATCCTAGACATTGAGTGTTGCTATTCATTAGGTGTAGATGGATATGTTCCCCTAAACCAGTTGCTGCCCCATCTGAAATAAGCTAAGTCATGCTGGAGATCAAATCCCAGACCCTTCTGGCTTATCACTACATCGGACCTGCCCTTTTAATTATTTGATACGCAACACTATTAATGTTTTGACTCCTTCATTAAATGTGATAAAACATTTTGCACTCAAAATGTAGGAATCTATTAAACATCTTGCCTTGTCTTATTTTGCAGCAGCCTGATCTATAAGTTTGGAAGAACAGAAGAACTTTGGGCATAAACTCTGCCCATCTCAGCACTGACTCAGGATATCCTGCACATGAATGATAGCTACAAATGCACACTGCTTTGTATTGTTGGCCAAATATTAATTCAAGTTGATTTTAGATTAAATGTATTAAAGATAATTTCGAAAAAGTCATCATTTTATTTTATGAACATTTAATATTTTGTATTCTGATACTGCTTTGTGAATAATAGTTATATTGGGTCATATAAACAGAAGATGACGCGCTGTTTGGGCTGATAACTGTCATATGACCTGTACTCTATTAAATCCATTGGAAAAATATGGATAATATGTAAAATGTATGTTGCTACAATTATTCTACAATTATTGCTGCTTTGTGTTTTTTAAAAAAATCCTTCTCTGCACCCCCGAAGCATTGTAAATTTGTAACTTTAGGTTGTGCAAAATATTTGTAGGGGTTAGTTATCTGTTTAACCCTTTTAAATTTTTAAAGCACTTAAAAAGCATCGCTGTTGAATCAGAATGTCTGCTCCAACTCTGTTTTTAGTTGTCTGAGAAGGGACTGCCACTATTAAATAGGTTTTTTTCTTTAAACAATATTTATGAAATAAACCTTCTCAATTACATATTTTCTTGTGTTCATCTGCACAAAATTCACAAAAACTAATTCTGTTCTGTTGAAAGGCAGGAGGAAATGAGCCATATAGCTGACTTAAAATAATAGATTTTCTTTCTCATTTTATCAATAGCTTTCATCTTATTAAAGCTTTTTTTCTAATGGTTAAT
Organism: Carcharodon carcharias; assembly: GCF_017639515.1. Classification (NCBI taxonomy): domain Eukaryota; kingdom Metazoa; phylum Chordata; class Chondrichthyes; order Lamniformes; family Lamnidae; genus Carcharodon; species Carcharodon carcharias. The sequence continues at coordinate 29,190,078 of NC_054484.1, forward strand.
TTTACACGCACACTTCCTTGTAGAGTGTGTCTGTGCTAAACAAATGAACGAATGATGAACCACCAAGAGAAATGTGGAACTATAAAAGGGAACCGACATTAAAAAACAAGACTAAGCTACTCAGCCCCACAAAACTATTCCATCACTCAATTACATCATGGCTGATCTGTAATTCCAGTCCATTTACCTGCCTTTGTTTCATATCCCTTTTTGTTCTCACTTAATAAAAATCAAACCATATAATTCTTGAAACTTTCAATTGACCCCAACATCCATGGCCTTGAAGGAGAGAATCCTAGATTTTCACTACTTTGTGTGAAATGGTGCCTCCTAGTTTCACTGCTGAATAGCTTAGTCCTAACTTTTATTATACCCACAGCTCTGGATTTCCCTGCGAGAGGAAATGGCTCCTCTGTATCATTTATTTTATCATTTTAAGCATTTCATTGAAATCACCTTTCAACCTTCGAAACTTAACATCTAGTCTTCATAACCTAATTTTTAAGACTTGAAATAACTCAATCCAGAATGTACTCATTCCAAGAATAACATATCCTTTCTTTGGTGCAGTACTCCAGATGGAGTCTGACTAAGTCTTTGTACAGTTTCACAATCACTTCTTCACTTTTGAATTCCAATCCACTTAAGATAAAAACCAATGTGCACCTGCTCCCAGTCATTTGGATTCTCAGAAGTGAATGACCTCATACTTTCCTCTGTTCTTCATCTGCCACAATTTTTCCCATGCACACTTAAACTGCCTGTGTTCATATGTAACATCTTGTTCTCAACAAGAGAACATATTCCTAACTTTGTCATCTATAACCTTGGATATCCAACTCACTACTCCTTTATCTACATAAGTCATTGATTAACATGGTGAAAAGCAAAGGCTTCAATACGGACTCCTGGGGAGCGCTACGTGACATACTCTGCCTTTCAGAAAATGAACACTTCTTCCTTATTTTCCCTGAGTTTTTTTTGGATACTCTCTTTTTCACCTCGTTACCTTCTTCGTATCCTTTTTTTGCAATTATTCTGAATATCCACTTTTCCTTGCTTTGGTGTGAACTTTTTCTTTTAGCTTGATGCAGCCCTTTGCTGTGTTTGTTGACTGACTCAAGCTATTATTGGAGTTTTGCCTTTTAGGACTGTGGACTCGTATTGTACCAAGAACATATTTCAATACTTCGCACTGTTTGTAGGTTAACCCAACTTATTGTGCTCACTTTATTTCTATTCCCTTTGAAGTTTGCCATGCTTAAATTCAAAACCTTGGTTTGTGACTCATTTCTCTCTCCAACCTAATATGAAACTCAATAAGTCATATAATGGTCACTATTTACAAGATGTTACCTTTCAGTCAGATTGTTAACTAATTATGAAGTGAAGTTTTTAAATGGCTTTAAACACAGAGGAAAAGTATTCAAGCAGGGATAACTGCCACTGAAGCCCCACAGACACCTCAAGCAGAGAGGTTCTGTTCTGCAGGCAAGGGAAATATTAGCTGCAAGAAGTAAATGCCAAACATTGTGCCAATATCTCAGAATCTTGAAGAGGAGGGGATGTTTTTATTGTGGCTTGCCATGGTTAATGTCTATAACACTCTGGCATGCATATGATAAATGTTAATTTTCAATCTAGTCAGCCAGCATAACCTTATGTAGCTTGAGCTGGCATTTTTAACTGATGGACAAAGACCATTTGTTTGCTACATGAATACAAAACCAGCAACCTTCTCCACAGCTCTGTAAAGTGTTCAAAGATAGTCTCTGTCCAGTTTGCAAAACATCGAAAGCCTGTCGTTTAAAGTTAGAGTCTCCTGTTTTGATCCAGCAGTTGGTAAAGGCTGAGTTATTTAAAATCCTAGAGGGAAACTTTAAACAACTGTCATAACCTATATTTTCTATTGGTATGTTTGAGATGCAGCTCTGAATTCAGAAATGAAATCGCCAAGCCGCCAGAGGTTTTCTTAAATAAATTAGATTAAACATTTATTAATTTAACAAGTATTAAACACACACATATGTTTACAAATTAATCCCTTAATAACTATTAAACAAATCCCCAAATTAATCACTCCTAGATAAATCTTCACCAAGGCAACAATAACCCATAGATTTAAGCAGACACCAGGCAAAGCACTTTTTAACTTACAAATGAGGTTCTTTTCAATTTGTTCCTTCTCAGACACAGTGGTAGGGCTTACAGGCTTAGATCTTACATGCCTCTGACTTCCACATTCAAAACTTCTGCATATACCTAGCCTTCCCTTTGAATGCAAATTCTCATTTTATCACCAGGCCCTTTGAACTCCACCTCTTCTAATAATAAAACCCCTTTACCAATTTTATTAGTAATATAAACATATTGCTTGGTGTCACCTAGCAAGGTGCAAGATTTCACCCCCAGTCTTTGGGTGGTTTATTCAATAAAATGCAAATGTACCCTGTACCTTATTGTTTAACATTTCAAAACCAGTACACATCAAAGCACCTGGACTAGCTGGCTTTAATCCAATTGATACACATTCACAGACAGACCCTACTACAAGTCCAATTTAAAATAATTTCCAATAACATTATGTACCATAATATCTTCGTGACATTTCTGGACTCCAGATTTGTAATGGGAATGCATTGGATTGAATTTATCTCGGTACTTACTGACTTACAAATTCTGTTTCACTTTTTGTGACATGCTAATGAAAATATTTCTGCACTGCAAAGCTCTTTTGTTCCAAGTAGCTGACATTACCAAAAATTAGGATGGCAGGTCATGGGAAGGTTCATGTTTGCAGGGATTCCCCATGTCACAAAGTAAACTACTGCTAGCTTACATGAAAAAATATCTTTTAAAATCTATGTACTATGTACAGTAATATTGACACTGAAGCACCAAAAATCCTTGAACTTTAGATTAGTAAGCTCTAAAACTTGTGGTTTTTATGTGGAAGTAACCAAGTTGAAAACTGCTTTAAAATGGAGTTTTTTTAATCTCAGCAACCTTGCTGAACTATTGCCTTAAGTTACCCCCGATTCTCTTTCAGGCATTTCTCTTCATGTTTATGTAATTAAGACTGATAACAGCTAAAATTCAAGTTTTCTTCCAACATAAGATAGAGTTTTATTTTGAACAAGAGAAAATAATTGGTTATCTAATCTACCTTTTCCCCATTCCCATTAGGTGCCTTATCTGGCTCTAGAACAAATAGCCCTGTATCTCCTCCTCCTAACAGGACTTCATCCAGATTATTTTAAAGAATGCTATTTTTCTTTCACCGCTCTACTAATAGTCAGTTCAGTTCTTTTATTGTTACTGAAAAAAATGTTGCCTAAATTTCCTTTAGAGCTTTACAGCGCAAAAAGAGGACTTTCAGGCCATCATTTCCGTTGGCTCTTAGCTAGGCAGTCCAAACCTGGCATGGAGTTTTCATATGTAAACTGGTAATATTGAGCTCTAATACTCGTATCCACTCAATTTTGTGATACACCTATTCCAATAGTATTCCAGTATTAGGACTTAATCCAAAGAGCAAAGTCTCAACCTATATTCTTTCTATATCTCCCATCACCCTTCTTGGCTGCTCAGTCATCCTGAACTAGATAGTGTACATCTCTGTGTCTGATTTGATTCTGAACTAAACTTCATATCCTGCATCTTATCCTTGCACTTTGCTGACAGCTCCTACCCCTGCTTTTACCTTGCTCCACGATAGCTGAAATCTTAATTCATATTTAATTAATATCCTGACTCAACTTCTCTAACACTCTGTTCTGATACACTTGATGAGTTCCACTCTCCACAAGCTCCAACTTATCAAAATTCAGTTGCTTGCACCATACCCGGCATTAAGTCTCATTCATCAATTACCCCGTTCTAGCTAAATTTCATCACCTCCACGTTCTCTTTTACATTTAATTCAAAATCATTCACCTCATAATCTGTGCCTGGCCTTGCCCATCCTACTTCAGCAAGCTTCACTGTTTATGCTTAGAAAAAGCATATAGAATCATGGAATGGCTACAGCACAGAAGGAGGCTATTTGGCCTGTTGTGTCTGTGCTGATTCTCTGAATTAGCAATTCAATTTGTGCCACTCCCCTTCCTTTTCCCTGTAGCCCTGGAAATTTTTTCTCCTCAGATAATTATCCAATTCTGTTTTGAAATCCACAATCAAATCTGCTTTCACCACACTCAAGTAGTACATTCCAGATCCTAACCACTCGCTGTGTAAAAAAAAAAAGTCTTCTGTCATGTCGCCATTGCTTCTTTTGGCAATCGTCTTAAATCGGTGTCCTCTGATTCCACCAATGGAAATTGTATTTTCCTATCTGTTCTAGCCAGACCCCACATGATTTTGAACACCTCTATCAAATCCATTCTCAACCTTCTCTTCAAGGAGAACAGCCCCAGCTTCTCCAACCTATCTATGTAACTGAAGTTTCTCATCCCTGGAACCATTCTTGTGTACTTTTCTGCACCTCTGTAATCTTCACTTTCACATCCTTCCTCAACTATGATGCCCAGTACGGGACATAATACTCCAGTTGAGGTCGAACTAGTGTTTTATACAAGTTTATCATAACTTTGTTTTTGTACTCTATGCGTCTGTTTATAAAGTCCAGGATCCCTTATGCTTTATTAACTGTTTTCTCAACCTGTCCTGCCACTTTCAATGCTATGTGCACATATACCCCAGGTCCCTCTGTTCCTGCATCCTTTTTAAAATTGTCTCCTTTATTTTGTATTACCTTTCCCAGTTCTTTCTGTCAAAATGAATCACTGCACGCTTCCACGTATTAAATTTTATCGCACATTTATCCACCAATCAGTTTATGACCTTTTGAAGTTTAACACTATTCTCCTCACAGTTCACATTACTTCCAATGTTCATGTCATCTGAAAATTTTGCAAATGTGTCCTGTACACTGAAGTCTAGGACATTAATATATATCAAGAAGAGCAGGTTCCTAACACCACCCCTGGTGAACCCCACTATCAATCTTCTTGGAGTCCAAAAAACAACTGTTCACCAATACACTCTATTTCTTGTCACTCAGCCAATTTTGTATACATGTTGCTACTGTCTCTTTTATTCCATGAGCTCTAACTTTGTTCACAAGTCAGTTGTGTGGCACTTTATCAATGCCTTTTACCCACACTACCCTCAAGTAACTTACCCATTATCTTATCAAAAACTCAAGCAAGTTAGTGCAACATGATTTGCCCTTAAGAAATCCACCTTGGCTTTTCTTAATTAACCTGAATTTGCTCAACTAACTATTGATTTTGTCCCGAATTATCGTCCCTCAAAGCTTCCCCATCGCCAAGATTAAATTGACAGGCCTGTAATTGCTGGGCATAACCTTATATCCTTTTTGAACAAGGGTGTAACATTTGCAAATTTATTATAATTACTAATATTTAACAGTCAGCCTGAAATAGTTAAATGATAAGTTAGTGCTATAATTTTTTTCCCCTGGAAAGTGCTTACGATTTTGTTTCTCTAGAAGTAAAGCTATTAGAATAATTATTTTTAGGTGATAACAGCTGTAGCTAGCTTAAAAAGCCCATGATCAGACAAGGCAGCTGGTAGAATTTAATATATACTATGAAACTTTATTGGGCTTAACATTGCCTAACTATGCTTGCTGATATACTTAAGTTAATTAGTGTGTGGAAGTAGAATATAAGTTACTTCAGTGAGCAACACTATTATTCAACAATTTGATGAGAAATAGTGACAGTGGACTGGCAATTTATAAACAGCTCATTAGCAGGTCTTATGAATGGCTTTGGGCATAAATAAATGGTGAGAAATACAAATAAATGAAACTTCTGAGAGTTAGCTTTGAATCTGGAGGTAGAGCATTTTGGGGGAGGTGTCATGAAGGTATAATAATTTTCATAATATTTTTCTGGTTTATTGTAAAGTAAGTTTATGGAGATTGTGTTTTTTCTGTCTGTGTGTGAGATTTAATTATATTTGTTAGCCAAACAGACTGAAAGTTAAAGTTATCAAAAGAAGTAAGATGCAGAAGTGTCTTTAATACGGTAATGAGTAAACATAGTTGGGGTCTTAACATGCAAAGTGTAAAGGAAATTTGCATTTTTAGATAGCTGAAGGGGGATTTGAATTTCAAGGAGGTTAATGAAAATAGTAGCAACATGAAAAGACATATGAGAAAGGTAAAAGTTCCAAAGACGTATGCAAACAATGGAATTAATATGTTAAAAAGGATGAAACATATATAAAGGAGGATGAGGCTATGGGCAAAATTTTCCCCCCATTAGGGGGGGGAAGTGCAGGAGCAGGCATTGAGTGTGGGAGCGGGCTGGGTGGGCCTCTGATCAGCGCCCCCGATTGGGGGCGTGCCACTATTTTTCATTTGGCCCACCCAGCATGACGTCTGCATGGAAACGCTGTGCGCTCCCTGTGCGGGCAGGAGTGGAATGGCAAATGAGGAAGTTCCACCTGATGTCATTCCACATCATTTTACGCGTTGGCGGGCCCTGCCCCTGCTCACCGATGGGAAAATTCTTGCCTATGTGTCAGGGGGAGGCATTGTAAGATTTAACAAAAGTGTGAGAAGCCAACAGCAGTTGTGCATAAACCTGCTGTCTACAGAAACCAAAGCTGGAGAAAGCCACTTTGAATTCCACTGTCCAGGGTATTATGTTAAATTGCTGGACCTGTTTAAAATCTAAAATCTATTTTTGGACCATTGCCTTAAAGGCTGGGAGCTGGTAACTGGGAGCCAGGTTAATTAGGGATTTTAGGAGTTATTATAGTAGTAATTTGTAGACCTATGTATGTGCTTGAAACCTTACCTTTTGTTAATAATTATTTTAATTTAGTTTTTTTTAAATCTCTAACGTTTTGGTGGACTTATTACTTCTGAACTCAGAGCATGCATCACAAAATAAAGACAAATTGCAAAACAGTTGTGATAGCATGATCAAGTTTCCCTCATGGATTTAATCTGCCTGGCTCACATCATCTGCTGCTTCATAACAGGAGGATCCAATTAATCAGAGAGAACAGCTCGAGATAAGGAAGGGATCACATAAGGCTTGATTAATCAAGGTCAGAAGTATGTGTGAAGGCTCAAGAGGTTAATGGCAATTGGATAGCATTAAAGGTTGGTTTTCTGCCTATGGTTTAGATAAAGAACTTGATATTTTATTGGGTAGTTTGAAATAAAGTAAATCTTTATAGGACCATAGGGCTCTGTCAGTATTCTATCCAGAACCTTGAAAGAGTAAAGGACTTTTGGTTGCAGTAAGCAGCAAGCAAGGGAGAGAACTCCTAGGGATAGATCCATGCTAACATTCTTGGTTAGTTTGAGAAGTCATGAAGATGTGAGGCACCAAGAAGGGAAAGAAGAAAGAAAGAACTGTTCATGCATGCCAACCATCCTCATGCCTTACTGTCTGTGGTGGGAGCTTTTCTTCATGGAAAGCAAAAAAATGGTAGGTGTGTTTTTCAGGAGAAAGTTGTAAACAGCCTCAGGGCAAAATTAGGGGATCCCCCAGAGTCCAAGAAGTGATTGGCTTGTAATAGAGGACAGATGAAATTACTCTGAGGTCTACAATGATGTTGCGTGCCCCGGTACATGTGAAGAGAATTAAGACGATTAAAAACTAACAATGCGAAGAAATAGAAAGGGAAGAACACCAGAAGCTAGGAACCAGAAATGTTATTTTTACCAATATGCTGATAGCTGCAACAAATACTGTGAGAACCCAACACATGAGAGGAAATAACAGAAAGTTAAGGAACCAAAACAAGCAGCTGAGCTGACTGTTCAAAAGGCAAAAGAAAAGAAAATTAAACATTGAAACAATCACCTAGGCTGATTGTCCTCTAGTTTTGTGCATTTCCTCCCTGCTCCAGCATTTCTGGCTGATAATATTCAATTTCCTCCCTTCCATGATTCACGACAGCATGCTTTGAGTAAGCTTACTCGATGGTAGACTATACGGAATGGACTTTATTGGATCAGCCAAACTGTAACAGAGGGTAGTCTTGTCCCCTTTAGAAATAATTGAGGACGGGACTAGTTCTGAGCCCCTATCCCACCTGCACAGCGTGCCCACCTAGGAGATCTTCATGGAGGCGGCCAGTTAAGAGGCTGCATCTGGGTCTGTTGTCCAATTGCTGAGGCCCAAACAGAGGTGGGCACTGCCACTGCAGGATGGCGCTGTGAGAGTCTCTCCATTTGAGGCACCCCCTGAACAGATATTTACTTTTATAAAATATAAAGTAGCTACCACTGCCAGGCCACCCCTGTGGAGGAGAAGCTCATCCACAGGATAGCCTGCAACCACAGCTGTGGGCTGCTGATGGCTCTGGTGGAATAGAGTAGTGGGAGGTGGTGGTGAACTGGAAGAAGTTCCTACCCCCAACCCCCCCACCCCCCCAACCACCACCAAGCCAGCTATTGGCAAGGTGCCTCCAGGTACTTGCCAGTTTTTACTCTCAGCGAGGGAAGATCCCAGCGGCAAACCCATTCTCCCAGTTAAATATACAAAGTTGCTACACATCACTGCCGGGACAGTAGCTGTTGCCTCTTCCATCCTGCCTGCAGCAAGATCAGCTGGAGGCAGGAATGCACTGGCTAACCAATCCAACACCCACCTTGCAAATTTTGCTTCTAGTCCAACCTTCAAACCTGTCCACGGGGGACTGGAAGATTCCATCCACCTGAGAGAGCATCTTTTCAATTCTTCTATCATTCGTGCTCTCCGAATAACTGTCAAAAACTATTTGCCTTTTTTTCCCGCATCAAAGCTACGTCACAGATAGTTCCCTCTAAACGCCACTATTCCATTGCACTCGCACATTCTATCCTCCAAAACTTGAGATCATCCAAAACTCTGCTGCCTGTGTCTTAACTCACTGCAAGTCCTGTTCCCCTATCACCCCTGTGCTCACTGACCTACTTTAGCTCCTGAAACAATACCTTGATTTTAAAAGTCGCATACTTGTTTTCAAATTGTCTTCCCTATCTCCATAATCTCCTCCAGCTCCACAATCCTCTCAGATATCTGTGCTCCTCTAATCCTGGCCTCTTGAGCACCCCCAATGTTTATTGCTCCACTATAGGTGGCTATGCCTTCAGCTATCTAGGCCCTAAGTTCTGGAATACCCCCTTTCATCTCTCCAACACCATACATCGCTTTCCTTTAAGACACTCTTTAAAACTTACCTTTTTAACCAAGCTTTTGGTTATCTGACCTAGTATATGGCTGGGTGTCATACTTTGTTTTATTATACTCCTGTGAAGCATCTTTGGATGCTTCCCTATGTTAACAGCACTGAAGAAATATAAGTTGTTGTAATAAGACCTCATGATGTGTCTATTCCTGAATCATTCGTAAACAGTCTATTTATATAAACAGCCATAGTTGTTCACCTCAAAGTTACTTCTCCAAAATGAGGAAATTTAGCTATAAGGTTAGTTTGGAGATACTGGGCTTTGGAACAAAGGAGGCTGAGGGGAGATACAGGTGTGTGAAATTATGACAGATTTAAATAAGGTGGACAAAGAAAAGTTCTTTCCATTAACTGACGGTACAAGGACTAAGGGACACAGATTTAAGGTTTTGAGCAAGACACTAGAGGGGATGTGAAGAAGAGCTTTTTTACATTATGAGTGGTAATGACCTGAACTTTCTTCCTCTTGTTTGTTCTTCAAGATGAAGAGGACCATGTTCATCAGCTGGAGTGTTTGGTCGAGTTCTGCTGGCTACGTTGGTGACTGCTAAGGTGGATTTGCACCTGGAAGTAGGATCGGTATCGCAGATGATTGAGTTTTGGATGAGTTGCTAGTTCAGGATTTCCTCTCCTTGCATTTTCTCTCTACCTCTGCTTTAGCTTGCTTTCGAAGGAGGACACATTGTTTTTTATTTGGTTGTAGCAGGTGCAGTGATCCTGGGAGAGCTTCTCCCAGAGTTTGGGATTGATATCAAAACTCCAAAGTGAAGCCTTCAGAATGTCCTTGTAGCGCTTCCTTTGGCTGCCATGAGAGCGCAGCCCAGACTCAAGCTCTCCATAAAAGATTCGCTTTGGTAAGCAAGTGTCGGCAGTCTGGCTACATGACCAGCCCAACTCAGTTGTCACTGTCTCAGTATGGTGTGAATGCTTGTCATGTGAACTCGGGTCAGCATCTTAGTGTCTGGTATTTTGTCTTGCCATCTGATCTTCAGAAGATTCCGAAGGCAGATCAATTGAAAGTGGTTGAGCTTCTTGGCATGATAGAATCATAGAAAGTTTACAGCACAGAACGAGGCTACTTGGCCCCATTGTGTCTGCGCTGGCTGAAAATCGAGCCACCCAGCATAATCCCACTTTTCAGTATTTGGTCCGTAGCCCTGCTGGTTACGGTGCTTGAGGTGCATATCCAGATGCCTTTTAAATGAGCTGAGGATTTCTGCCGTAACTACCCTTTCGGCAGTGAGTTCCAGACATCTACAACATTTTGGGTTAAAAATCTTTTCCTTATCTCCACTCTAATCCTTCTACCAATCACGTTAAATCTATGCCCCCTCAGCACTGATATCTCTGCTAAAGTAAATAGGCCTTCCCATCCACTCTATTCAAGCCCCTCACAATTCTGTACATTTCAGTCAAATTTCCCCTCAGCTTGCTCTATTTCAAGGAGAACAACCCAACCTATTCAAGCTTTCCTCATAGCTGCAATTTTCCAGTTCAGACAACATCCTCATAAATCTCCTCTGAACCCTTTCTAGTGCAGTTACATCTTTTCTGTAATGAGGTGACCTGAACTGCACACAGTGGCCTAACTAATGTTTTATATAGTTCCAGCATAACCTCCCTGCTCTTATATTATATGCCTCAGTCACTAAGTGAAAGGATTCCATATGCCTTCTTAACCACTTTATCAAACTGTCCTGCTACTAATAGACATTGATACATAAAAATATATAATGTACATTTCGAGTATTTGGTGCACATCCACATTGTGAAAAAAATTAATTAGGCCAAATTTCCTAAAGTAAAACTGAGGGAACAAATAGATATAAAATAAACGAACATTGTTATTGCAGAATTTACCAATATGGAGGACTGAACTAATGAGCTGAATGTTTAGTCACTCAAACAAGAAAGTCGACAAATCCCTTCATCATATCATTTATGAATAATGAAATAAAATATAAAACATTATTAATTAAAATAGGAAAAGCTATTTGAGTCGAGAAAAATTGAGTTAAAAAGGCGTTAAAAGTTATGTTAAAAGGAATAAGCATGCAAACTTAATTGTCCATAAAAATTTGTAAAATCTCCAATGTTAACAACATTGTCAACCTGAGGGTTTTACTGGCGAACATTTTATAGTAAAAATCTCAACCACGGGTCTTTGCGCCTAAACCATTTACCGCAAGCACCTACTACAAAGCCAAAGGATTTAACATTTTGGCCACTGCTCATGGTTTTGATCTGATCTGCAAGATGTTTATATTTGGAGACTTTTTCATCTCATGCGCTTTAATGAATTATTATTGTATTTATATCTGAAAGTAACATCTACTACGGCAACAGTATCACCTTTTCGAAAAATTATATCCAGTTTTCCATAATATATAATTAATGCCCTAATGTATGGTCCAAATTTCATGACCTTTTCTTTGAGAAGGTTCAGAATCTTGTGTGATGGAGTATTCTAACATCCTTCACAAATAGACAACAGCTGGAAATGTGTGAGATAGTCACATTAGGGGCGGTGCACCTTCTGAAATTTGTAATATATTCATCCCTACCAAGTGATTAAAAAATATCTAGTTAGACATACCTTGCTCCTTAATAGAATATCCTTGATAAAAGATTGTTTGAAATGATTAAAATGAAACCAGTGATTAGGAATGGTATCATTATAAAAATATAATATTCCAACTCCTTGATAACCGAGGCTTGACCATTTCTTGAATTCAAATTCATGCCACTTAAAATATGTATCCCCAATTGGGCCTTTAGTTGTCACACTAACTGCAAGCACCAATGATGAACTTTCAATAGAGGTGCATGTCGAAATAGCAGCGTTATAAGTGCGTTGATTAGGATGATTTTCCAAAGAACTGGAAATTTAATTATGTTAAGATTTTCGATATGTTCAATTTTATGCTTTATATTTACTTTTGAGATGCTTTCTTAAGTTAGTAATTGAATCTAAAATTTCCTTACAGGCTGGGCAGACAAACTGCTTGCAAAGACAACAAATCCTAGCGAGGTAATTAAAATCACCAACGCGTGACAATTTAGGTGGAATCATAGTGTCCTGATTATGGATTGACTTTAATTATCATTAACATTAAAGATAATTTTGTTTGTTAAATTGCGAATTTTAAAAAATCACTGGGTAAGTCTAAAAGACAGTCATTATTACTAATATGATGACTAGATTCTGTCTGAGGAACTCTACAATTCGAATTATAAAATGTCAAATTAAAATTATCCGACGACAATGTTTCTGATAAAATCCCGATTTCACGGGAATTGTTCTGACTTCTGGCGCTTTCTTGAGTGACTTTATCATCTTTGCTAGACGTCCATTGACTGCTATCTTCATTAAAAGAAGTCTGATCAATAATCGTAACAGTCTTGGTAAATGGCCTTATAAAGTCTTCCTCATTTGTGTATATGAGGATATGCAAAGAGATGTAGCAGAGTTGGCAGATGCAACTTTAACCACACCCAACCCAAGCAATTAAAATATTTTCCATTGTTGATTGCCAGGGAGAATTGAACCAACACGGGGATGTTTTTTGACCGGTTCGCATCCCATTTGGAACAGATCAGACCATTTGGACTGTCCATTATCGAATTAATCTAGCCAATTTATAGTCCTGCACTTGCAAGGTAATTGTTTATGCAAACCAGCCCAATCAAGTGATTTCGCTCATTCCAGTTACTTTGCTGTCACGTCTGCTCTGGTCAAAGCAAAATCGGAAGATCATCCAATCAGATTGCACTTCACCAAGCACGAACGCAGAATCCCACGCGACATTACCCAGGGGACCAACGAGGAGATAGCGACCTGCCACGAATCAGAATTCATAACATTCATGACTTTTTCCACTGGAAATCAGGGATATGTGGACGTTCACTTCAAGGCCCCTCACTTCCTCTACACTATTCAGTGTCCTCCCGTTTATTGCCTTGTTTAACCTCTCCAGATGCATCACCTCACACTTCTCCAGGTTGAATTCCATTTTTCACTTTTTTGCGACCCTGATCAGTCCATTGATAACTTCCTGCACCCTCCTCCTGGCTATCAACCACCGAGCCAATTTTTGTGTTGCCTGCAAACTTCTTGATCATTTTGCGTTACATTTATGTCCAAATCATTAATATATACCACAAAAAGCAGGGGACCTAGTACTGAGCCCTGCAGAACTCCATTGGAAACAGCCTTCCAGTGCTGGCCTTTTAGTTTGGTAGGCAGACTTACTCCTCTTCATTCCTACTGAAGATTACACTTGCTTTGGTATTTCTTGCAAGTATCTCATTGTCACAGACAGCTCAGGAGAATGTACTGCTAAGTGTGCATTGTACTTGGATAGTGATGACTTGTCACTGAGGTAAAACCTGTAGAAACAATGTACTGTAATTTTCGAGCTCCAGGGTGTCAAATTTGGGGGTACCCCAAATATCTGCTGCTGACAGGTTCTGGTCATGAACTGAAACCTTGGGCTCAAGATAGGGCTTTCCTGGAGCAGGCTGCTACATTACTTCAGTTTTCTTTGTGCTGATTGTAAGGCTGAAGTTGTCGCATGCATTGGAAAACAAGTCCATTCTCCATTGCATGTCCAGTTCTGAACTGGCAGCTAGTGCATCAGCAAACAGGAAATCCAACAGTATGTCCTTGGAGACCTTGGTCTTTGCCTGGAGTTGTCTCAGATTGAGCAGCTTCCTGTCTGTGCAAGATCTGATTTTGATGCCAGGATCATCATCATGGAACACATCAGAGAGCAAGGTGGAGAAAAACATGCTGACGAAGGTTGGTGATAATTTGCAGCCCTATTTAACGGCAATACTGACAGGGAATGGCTCAGAAGACTCACCGTCATCCAAGATGCTCAAGAGCATGCCATCATGGAACTGTCGAAATCATTGTGATGAATTTCTCAGAGCAGCCAAATTTCACAATTACCTACCAAAGGCCCTCACGGCTGACTGTGTCAAATGCCTTTGTCAGGTCAACAGTAGAAGGTTCACTTGGCTGATTCCTGTGACAAAGGGGTTGTCTTATGAGGAAAGGTTGGATAGGTTGGGCCTATACCCGTCGGAGTTTAGAAGAATGAGAGATGCTCTCATTGAAATATGTAAGATCCAGAGGGGACTTGACATGGTGGTGCTGAGAGGATGTTTTCTCTCATGGGGGAGATTTGAACTAAGACTGAAATGAGGAGATTTTTTTTTCTCTCATTAGTCTGTGGAACTCTCTTCCTCAGATAGCAATGGATGTAGGGTCATTGAATATTTTTATGGCTGAGTTAGATAGATTCTTGATTGACAAGGGTGTCAAAGGGGGTAGTCAACAAAGTAGAGTTGAGACCACAATCAGATCAGCCATGATCTTATCAAAAAAGCTCAAGGGGCCAAATGGCCTACCCCCGCTCCTAATTTGTGTGTTTGTACATACTTATTTTCATAACAAACATGATGTAGAGGTCAGTGTTGTGTTCTTGGCATTTCTCTTGTGGTCATCCAACTGCAAACACCATATTTATTGGTTCTCCAAACTTTTCTGAAACTACACTGCCTCTCTGGCAGTAGATCTTGGTCGAGATGTTGCACTGAGCAGTTCCAAAGGATTTTGGTGAAAATTTTGCTGGCGATTGAGTTGAGGGAGATTCCTATATGATTGTCTTAAGATTGTCAAGTTCCTTTCTGCTTGTACAGGCGGATAATATTTGTATTCTTGCAAGATGGTTCCTTGCTCCCACACAAACTGAAAGAGTTCACGAAGCTTCTTGACCAGGCATTGACCTCCAGCTCGTAGACCTCAGCTGGGATTGCATCAGCTCCTTGAACTTTGTCCAGACAGGAGTCTGATTCTCATTGATTTTCATTGTTTCTAAAAGCGTGGGAGGGTCATCAAGACAGCAGTTGATGGCAACCTGTGGCAACCTGTTGATTGCTTCTTTATTGATGGATGAAGGTTGATTGAGGATGTGGTTAAAGTGCTCTGCATACCTGTCTAGAATTTAGGCTTTTGCAGTGTGCAGTGTTGATCTGTCTGCCTCGAGATTAGTGATGAACCAGTAGGCTGAGACCTGTAGACAGATTTCAGAGCATTTTGTAATCTCTTCCAGCCTTTGTGGCCAGCACATGACTGAATCATGTCTGATTCAGCCATGTCTTGTATCTCTCTGAGCTTGCATTGGACAGTCCTACTTTCAGTAGGCATTGTACTTGGATAGTGATGACTTGTCACTGAGATAAAGCCTGTAGAAACAATGGGTTGTAACTTTTGAACTCTAGAATGTCACGTTTGGGGGTACCCCAAAGATGTGCTGGGGACCGCCCCCTGGAAGTTCCCAGGCAATATTTCCATGGCAAGTGCAAAGTTCCCATGGACAATTGCCCTGCACCAGGAATCACCCAAAAATGCAATTTAACTCACAAACTTTGGATGGTTCTGACTGTGTTACATCAATAGTTACTCAGGAAAAGTTAGAAGAATTGAAACCAATTCTAGCTTCTGGGTAACTATTGTGCAGTCCCACACTGGTCCCCCATGTGACACACCCCCGAACCCCCAGGGGACATCCTGCACCATCTGACTATACACCCTCCAGGGGACTACCTCCCACTCGGGACTCCTCTTTGATCGTTGAATATCTTCTTTGTTTACGTTTAATCTCCGTGAAAAATATCCTATTGGTTTGTCAATTCATTTGTCATCTTGTAGCAATACAGCTCCAATGCCTATATCGCTTGCATCAACAGCCAACTTAAATTAGGTACTGCCAAAATTGGTGTTATAGTTAATGCAGTTTTCAAACTATCAAATGCTTTCTGACACTTCTGTGTCCATTGAAACTTCTTGTTCCTTTTTAATAGTTTAGTCAATGGAGCAACCACACTGCTAAAATTTAGTACAAATTTCTGGTAAAACCCAGTCATGCCTAGAAGTCTCAAACCTTCTCATTTTATTGTAGGCATGGGGAAATCCAAGACAGCCTTGATTTTCACATCTCTCGGATCCACCTTACCATGTCCAATGGTATGGCCTAGATACGTAACTTGCGCTTTTGCAAATACACTTTTAGCCAAGTTCATCACCAAATTAGCTTATTGTAATTGACAAGACAATTCTTCCAGATACTGTAAGAATCTCATTCTCCCATGTCTGACTGAAAGCTAACAAGTCGTCAGTATAAACAACACAATTGATCAGACCGGCAATTACTTTGTCAGCTTTTGAAATGTTGCAAGTGCATTTTTCATACCAAATGGTATGACTTCAAACTGATATAGTCCATCTGGTGTCGCAAAAGCCAATATCTCTTTTGCTCTCTCCGATAACATTTCTTGCCAATATCTTCTTAGCAAGTCAATCTTTGTGACACATTTTGATTGTCCCACTTTCCAAATGTAGTGTAGGATATGAATCCGCTTTTGTCACTGCATTCATTTTTCGATAGCCCACACTCAGTCTTTGTGTTCCATCTGGTTTCGGTACCAGCACAATAGGTGAACTCCAGTTACTCCAATTAAATGCAATGATGTTATTTTGAAGCATGAATTCAGTTTCTTTCTGTACTTGTGATAACTTTGCTGGATTTAATTTATAAGGATGTTGCCTTATCAAATATGAAACTTCTACACATATATCATGTGTAGCTAAATTTGTCTGCCCCCACAGTTTGTTCCTACAAATAGCTTTGTGTGACTGCAATAGCTCCCCCGAATCACAGAATCAATCTCAGTGCAGAAGAGGCCCTTCGGCCCATTGAGTCTGCACCGACACGTGAGAAACACCTGACCTACCTACCTAATCCCATTTACCAGCACTTGGCCCATAGCCTTGAATGCTATGACATGCCAAGTGCTCATCCAGGTACTTTTTAAAGAATGTGAGGCAACTCACCTCCACCACCCTCCCAGACAGTGCATTCCAGACTATCACCACACTCTGGGTAAAAATGTTTTTCCTCACATCCCCCCTAAACCTCCTTCCGCTCACCTTGAACTTATGCCCCTTCGTGCCTAACCCTGCAACTAAGGGGAACAGCTGCTTCCTATCCACCCTGTCCATGCCCCTCATGATCTTGTACACCTCAATCAGGTCGCACCTCAGTCTTCTCTGCTCCAACGAAAACAACCCAAGTCTATCCAGCCTCTCTTCATAACTTAAATGTTTCATCCCAGGCAACATCCTGGTGAATCTCCTCTGCATCCCCTCCAGTGCAATCACATCCTTCCTATAATGTGGTGACCAGAACTGCACACAGTACTCCAGCTGTGGCCTCACCAAGATTCTATACAACTCTAACATGACCTCCCTTCTTTTGTAATCTATGCCTTGATTGATAAAAGCAAGTGTCCCATATGCCTTTTTCATCACCCCACTAACATGCCCCTCCGCCTTCAGAGATCTATGGACACACACACCAGGGCCCCTTTGTTCCTCAGAACTTCCTAGTGTCATGCCATTCATTGAATACTTCCTTGTCAAATTACTCCTTCCAAAGTGTATCACCTCACACTTTTCAGGGTTAAATCCCATCTGCCACTTATCTGGCCATTTGACCATCCCATCTATATCTTCCTGTAGCCCAAGACACTCAACTTCACTGTTAACAACCCGGCCAATCTTTGTGATATCCGCAAACTTACTAATCCTACCCCCCACATAGCCATCCATGTCATTTATATAAATGACGAATAATAGGGGACCCAGCACAGATCCCTGTGGTGTGCCACCGGACACCAGCTTCCAGTCACTAAAGTATCCTTCTGACATCCCCCTCTGTCTCCGACAACTAAGCCAATTTTGAATCCACCTTATCAAATTACCCTGTATCCCATGTGCATTTGCCTTCTTTATAAGCCTCCCATGTGTGACTTTGTCAAAGGTTTTGCTGAAATCTATATAAACTACATCAGCTGCACTACCCTCATCTACACAGCTGGTCACCTCCTCAAAAAATTCAATCAATTTTGTTTGATTCAAATCACTTTGTTTTAAATCACTTTGACACTTGTCTGGAAGGTAACTCGATATTACATTTAATATTCAAGTACACCCTCATTATCCAATTTGATTCAAGGAAAATCAATTTCAGAATCCTGCATTTCTACCTCTTTCTCATTACACACCAACGCTGATACCTTCTTTTGGTCCTCTTCCCTGTCAAAGTACTTTTTAAGCATATTTACATAACACAGTCTCTGCTTCTTTCTTCTATCTGGAGTATTTATGAATCATTGTCAGTGGTCCCGTAAACTAGTTCAAAAGGACTAAAACCAGTTGATGCAGGAGCATCCTTAATAGCAAATAACAAGGATAGAATGCCCCCATCCCAATCCTGTGGTTAATCCTGGCTATACACCCTCATCATAGTTTTTAGAGTTTGATGCCATCTTTCCAAAGTCCCTTGTGACTCAGGATGGTAAACTGTTGACGTAAATTGTTTTATCCCCAAACTATTCATTACTTCCTTAAACAGCTGTGACATGAAATTTAAACTCTGATCTGATTGTATTTCTTTTGGTAAATCATATCTTGTAAAACATTTAATCAACTCTTTCACAATTCCCTTTGTTGTAATATTTCTCAAAGATATCACTTCAGGAAACCTTGTAGACAGATCCATTATTGTCAATAAGCACTGATTTCCACAGTGTTAGGGAGGGGTCCTACACAATCAACCATGACCCTATAAAATGTTCTTCAAATGCTGGAATTGGAATTAAAGGTGCTGGCTTAATCACTGCTTGTGGTTTCCCTATCACCTGACACGTGGGACGTGTTCTACAGAATTTAACTACATCCCAATGCAATCCAGGCCAATAAAAATGTTTTTGTACTTTTGCCTGTGTCTTTCTAATTCCTAAATGTCCCCCTATTGGAATTTTATGAGCTGTCCTCAGAACATCATTTCTGGATCCAAGTGGTATTACAATCTGATGCACCTCCTTCTACCTTTCATTTGCTGAAACATGATAAGGCCCCCATTTTCTTATTAAAATATTACCCTTAAGGTAATAACATTCTAGAATACATTCTGCCTCTGTATCTGAATAAGCTGTTTGATATAACTGTCTAATTTGCGAATCCTTTTTCTATAACTCCACTAAATGTCTTCAGTTAAACACCTCAGCTGCATTGTCTTCCAGTCTTTCTTCCTGAACAATCTTATCAAACACAATGCCAGCTAATTGGACTTCCACACCTTCTTTCTGCCTTTGAACTCTCTGTTCTTCTTGTTTCAACCTATGAGTCTGTGATCTTGTTATTACACAATCTGGAAATAACTCAGGATGCTCTCACTGCAACACTTCTGTTAAAAACACTTCTACTGGCTACTCAGCTACCATAGGCATCACCCTCATTGTGACCCAGCTATATCATTACCCAGAATAAATTGAAGCGCTGCAATGGGCAAATTTTCCCACTACTCCAACAATCACTTTGCCTTTTTTACACTTACTCTTTATATTTACCTTCAACAATGGAATAGTTTTAGCATCTTCATAACCCCACCTGTTGCTGCAATGCTCCCTCTGAGCAACAAATGTCACTCTCCCACAACATTAAGGATTTACTAGCTCCCGTGTCTCTTAAAATTTCAACATCTTTACCTACTCCACCCTGTACTCATGGAAAGACTTTCCCTTCACACACAAAATCTTTAAACATTTCTGCATCCTGCTCCTCAGAATTCTCTTGTGTAAATTGTGAACACATTCCTACTTCTTTGCCTATCACTGATTCTTCCTGCTTTATCTGTAAACAAACCATTGGTTTTTCCTGTACCTGAACCTCAGAACCCACAGTACTTTTATTTCTGCCTGTGATTGGCTGCATGCCGCCATTTCACCTGGATGGGCCAATTGAGGCCTGCCCAGTATGACGCACGGCTGGTAGCTCTCAGCGCTACCTGTACAGGCGGGGAGAGGGGGGAGAGTTGGGGTCTGTGCTCTTTTGTGCATGCGTGCGAAAGAGTGCAGCAATCTCCCTGAGGCAGCTCCGGGCCTCAGGGAGATTAAGTTCATAATAAAACTCCTGAATAAATGAATGGAAAAATTATTGAAATATCTCCCCTCATGTGACAGTGTCCAATGAGCTGGGATATGTTCGTACATTTAGTAAATTTTATTTAATTATTTTATAAAACCTTCAGGAAACCTCATCCCACTGGTGGATGAGGTTTCCTGAAAAATGCAAAGGCTACTTGGGCTCTGTGCCTTCCCGCCAGCGTTAAGGTTGGACAGGCAGTGCTGTTAATCAGCTTAATTAGTTTCCTAATGGCCTTAATAGGCTTTTGATAGTTCAGCAGGCGCACAGCCACCTCTGGCTGGTGCCCACTGAACGCGATATTGGAATGATGCCCGATGACATTGGGACACACACCTGGCATCATTTAATACGTTGGCATGTTGGGCCCGCCCCCACACGTCAATGGCCATATTCTAGCTGAAGAATGCTTCAACATTTCTTTCCTCAATCTTTGGAAGAGCTTTTACAAATTTAAACACCTTACTGCGTTCTGATCTTGAAATAAGTCCTCCCGCATCTTCTAGTGTCTTTTTTAAATGCCAGGAATTTAAGCTGGAATTCTCTCTCTTTTTCTCTCTCATTTTTTTCTTTCCTTCTTTTCTAACCTTGCCATTTCTAATTTCCTTTCCTGTTTTCTTTCTCTCTCCTGCTTATCTGACTATACCCTTTGGAATGTCCTTTCTCTTTCCTTTTTTTTTCTTTCTCTGTCCTTTTATTTCTGCTGCCTCTCCTTCCAGTTCTTTTCATTTGCAACTGAATTTAAGCCCATTGCAATGAACCACCCCTTGGAGAACTTGGTCTCCAAAGTATTCTTTCCAATTTCAAGTGCTGTGCTATAACTTCAATTATCTGTGATTTCATTACCCCTGAAGGTAACCCTAATTGTAACTTGTCTGCCAATTCCATTAACTTAGTTTCATTTGCCCTTTGTAAACCAACCAAAGTTACAATTTCAACTCCCAGACAAGTCTTAGCAACTGCCAAAGCCACAATGCAGTCTCACCAATTAAAAGAAACCTCACACCATCTCCTGAATTCATAGTGTTTCTTGTACTCATAACCTTAAGATTCATCAACTCCAAACCAATCAAAGAATATAAAATATATCCTGCAAAGAGCCCCAAATTTTATTATGACACGATGGGTGGTAAATGCTGAGCTGTTCAGAGCAAAATTTGAAACAACTGCCACAACTATCTTACAATTTGTATAAATTTCGAGATGCGTGCCTTGAATTCAGTAGTAATAAGACCACCAAGTCTTACACTTTTCTTACAAAACTGAATTAAACTTTTATTAAATAAAAAAATGATTTTAAGCACATACATAGGTTTACATATTGCTACTATGATAACTCCTAGCTCCCCTAGTTAATCTAACTCCCAGTTACACTTCTGTTAAGGAGGATTTTAAAAGACCCAGTAAAGTAATACAATACCCTGAACAGTCGAACTCAAAGTGAGTTTTCTTCACTTCAGTTCGTGTAGACAGTGACTTGAGGCTTACAGGCTTGAGGCTTTTCACAGTTGGTAGATCTTAGAATGCCTTCTTTCCTTACACATAACCTAATTTCCTTTATACATGTCCCTCCCTTTTTAATGTAAATCCCATTGTTTCAATATGTCTTTGGACTTTACCTTTCTAAAAATAAAAATCTTTCATAGCACCAACTTTATCAGTAAGCTTTGGGAAAATAAACACACTGTGTGGCTTCTTCTGATTAAGTGTAACATTTCATCCTCTCTTTTGAAATTCAAATTACTCTGGTTTATCTAAAAATGAAAAATTTCCCTGTACACCTTTTGTTCAGCTATTTAACATTTCAAACCATCTTCTCTTCTGATACATCAAAGCCTACAAACCAGCTGTTTTTAATTCATTTAAGTCCCACACACTGGCCAGGATTTTCCCCTCGGTGATTTGGGGCCCGGCCCACTCAACGAGGGGAAAATGAAGCGGGATAACTTCGGGAGGAATCCCCGACATCATCCCGGGCCATTTAAATCTTAAGGAAGGCAGCCAGACAGCGAAAACAGCTGTCCACTGGCCAACCTGTCAATGGCCAATTATGGCCATTTTCAGGCTCATTAAGATAGTTAAATGCCCTGCCTGGCCAACCTTAAGACTGGTGGGCAGGCCAGGACCCCCAGCGGCCTGTAGATTATTAATGAAACTTCATCCACTGGCAGGATGAAGTTTCATTACCGTTTTGTAAAAATTTAATAAATCGTATGAGTTTGTTATCAACATGTCCCATTGTCACGAGGGGGACATGTTAATAATTTTAAAATGTCTCTATTTTTTTACTTTACTTACCTTTCACTAAACTCCCTGAGACAGGACTTTGCCTCAGGGAGCAGTACACTCTTTCACGCGCATGTGTGAAAGAGCGCACTTTGACAGTTGGAGATTCCCTACCCCCCCGGAACAGGAAGTGCATAGCGCTTCCTGTCAGGGAGGCTGCTGGGCAGGCCTTAATTGGCCCGCCCACTGAAAATGGCAGCAGACCCCGTTTTGGCAGTGGGGTTCGGCTGCCCGTCCACTGCCGAACCAGTGGGACCCGCACGTCAACCAAGGGCTAACTCCTGCCCACTATTCCTACCTTACAATAAATCCCATTAACATTATGAAAATGATTATATTTTCCTGGAGGGAATTCAGAGGGCAGATATTCGAAGGTGAAGACTGGATTCCCTCATGAGAGAGACAGAGTTTCAATGAGATTGGTCGACTCAGTGTTGATTGACGTATGGGTGAGCTGCTGAGAAATCCATGGGGTCTGTCTTGGTCGCATTTGCTATTTAACGTGTAGTGTTTGACCACAATTTACCTGTTAATTCACATTTACTTTATATTAACCCTGAATGCTAAGATTATAAGATAGATATTTTAAATTGTTTTATTTTTCTGATCTTGTAAAGTTTATTTTGTTTGTTCAAAAACCATTTAATCTTGTGGATTTAATCTCTTAGCAAGCGTGTTGAATCTCAAACTTTGTCTTCTTTAAACCAGAAGTTACTGGTAACTAACCAGATCATACCAAAATTTTTTGTGGAGGGGCTCGTGGTCCAATATCGTAACAGATACTAAAGTTATCCTTTAATCTCTCATGATTGATGCTGTTCCAGTTACTTTTTTCCTTCCACAAGCACAAGCATTTCTTGTAGATATTATTCAAGATGTCAAAAACACAGGGTAAATTATGCTTTCCTCTCATGGCACTCTAAAGCTATTTTGTTTAGATTGGAAAGTTTTCTGTTTCCAGATATGAGAAATTTGATTATTAACCCTTAAATCTGCAAGATGTCCAAGGCTAGTCAAAGCACAAGTTCTTTCCATCTGTGACTTCTCAAGGATATATTTAGTGACCCTGCAATTAGTTTGGAACACAAGCTGGAATACAACATTGGCACTCTGATTCCCTGACCTGCATTCCCTTTTGAGTGCAACTCCCCGTAGGCAAGATGAGACGATTAGATTTATTCTACGATGTCTACCTATGAACAACTACAGTGCTTGGAAAGTTTCTAAATCTGTTTTTATTTATTATAGGTGGAGGAACAGATAGGGGAAATTACTGACATAAAAGGTCAATGTTTTCAGGACACAAGTCTTACAAATCTTTACACATCTGCAAGAAGTTGTATGCAGAATGAATTTTTAAAATTCATTCATGGGATATGGCCGTTGCTGGCAAGACCAGCATTTATTGCCCAGCCCTAACTGCCCTTGAGAAGGTGGTGGTGAGCTGCCATCTTGAACCGCTGTATATTTAATGGTGTATGAGGAAAGAAAATGACAGAAATGGTTACAATATTCTGGCTGGTATCAGCAAGTGGTGCTTGTCTCCAGCACGTTCTTGTAATTTGACGAAAGGTCTGTGGCTACTGGTGTGGCTAGATGGGGTTCTATACTTGCACTGGTGAATCGGGCAGCCAGAAATTTCAGAACGAATGACTATTATGGGGCAGCTGTATACCTGTCTACCCATCCATTAAAATTATCTGCATAGCATTAATAAATGGGACTGTTGCTGTCTGCCTCCCTGTGTACTTAAAGCAAGTTTAATCAAAAAATTAAGCACACTAAATGACAAATTAAAAGCTCTTTATTTTCAATGGCAAAGCTCATTTCACATTTATAAAAAAAAACAAAAGATATAAATTGAGTAAGAGATTACATTTTTTCAAAGTTCACACATGAAAATAGAAACAAGAAGACAAAAACGTTTGTGCTGCTAACTGATATTTACCAGGTACTTGCACATGTCAAAAGCTCATTGAAATATTGAGGGAGCATTGACAACAGGTAGCACAATAAGCGCAGTGAATGTCCTTCCCAAAGTAATGAAATGAGACCTGGCCCTCTATAAATTCCTGAACAGTTTACCAAGCATTATTATTTGGTTTTATTTTTAGTTGTATCTTCTACTATTTTGTAAACACCTGATGGTAAATTGATAAAATGATAGTTGCCAAAGTTGTATGTTAAGATATCTATATACAAATAAGTAACATATGCTCCTGTATAAAGTGCTAATCTTCATTCTCCAGGTTTACAACATTACATAAATCCTTTTATTGTAGATTACACATAAACTTGTGCAGTTTCATTATCACTTATTTGTTCCACAAAGATGTAAAACCAAATTGGAGCCTGTTTTCTGTTGGAAGAGTCTTATTCCCTACAGAGTCAGGCGGGCTTTATGCCATGACTAAATACTTCAATTTTCTATTGGTAACAGTCAAGTGTATTACACCTAAACTTACAGCTCCCAATAAATAAATGTGAACCAGGGAAACAATTATCAGCTGAAAGATTTTTGCTCTAAAGCAAAAACATATGAGTTTTTTTTTAAATTCATTCATGGATTGTGGACATCACTGGCTAGGCCAGCATTTATTGCCCATCCCTAATTGCCCTTGTTCAGAGAGCTTTTAAGAGTCATTGTGAGTTGGAGTCACATGTAGGCCAGACCGGGTAAGGACAGCAGATTTCTTTGCCTAAAAGGCATTAGTGAACCAAATGGGTTTTTACAACAACCAGCAGTGATTTCATGGTCATCATCAGACTTTTAATGCCGAATTTTATTGAATTCAAATTTCACCATCTGCCATGGCTGGGATTTGAACCCAGGTCCCCAGAGCATTACCCTGGGTCTCTGGAACAAAAACAGAAATACCTGGAAAAACTTAGCAGTTTTTTAGTTTTTTGTTTTTACCTCTGGAATACCAGCCCAGTGATAATACGACTATGCCACCACCTACCTACTTCATGGGAATGCTTGCCTTATTTCTGATAAGACACGGGCATCTCAAGAGTTGGCACTGTATTATGCAACTACGAAATGTAATTATTGTTTCAGACAAAAGTATTAGAAAATCATTGCCACCACTGATAATGTTCCATTTGCCATGATCTATATAAAACACTGGTTTGGCAACTGGAGCATTGCAGTGTAGTTCTGGGCACCACGCTTTAGGAAAGATATGAAGGCATTAGAGAAGGTACATAAAAGATTCATGATGAGAATAGTACGAGGGACGAGGAACTTCAGTTACATAGAACGATTGGAGAAGTTGGGACTGTTCTTCTTGAAGAGATGGTTGAGAGGAGATTTGATAGAGGTATTGAAAATCATGAGGGGTCTGGATAGAATGGATAGGGAGAAACTGTTCCCATTGGTAGAAGAATTGGGAACCAGATTTAAGGTAATTGGCAAAAGAAGCGAGGGTGACACGAGTGGTTAGGATCTGGAATGCACTGCCTGGGAGCATGGTGGAAGCAGGTTCAATTGAGGTTTTCAAAAGGGAATTGGTTCACTTTCTGAAAAGAAAAAAAGTTGCAGGGCTACGAGGTAAAGGCAGGAGTGTGGCACTGGGTGAATTGCTGCTTCAGAGGACCAGTACAGACACGACGCATCAGATGGCCTCATTCTGTTCTGTAACCATTCTATAATTCTATGATATCAGAGGACTAATTACATTAATGCTGTGCAATTAAGTACCAGTAAGGTCAGTATTCATGATTAGATGCTTAATCCCTGATCAAAACAGTCAAACATAAAAGTTTGAAGAGAGTTGTGTTCAGTTAGTGAAGTCAGTTAGTGAATTACAAGACGTTCCAGTTTTTCCACATTAACACATTCCTATCTTTTATATTTTTCCCACAATTACACCTCCTTGCTGCCACCATTTGTTGTTGTGCTTCCCACTTCAGTTGGGAAGCTGAAACAATCTGGCCCACAGAACTAGACAATGTTGCTTCACAATTTACAGCTGTGAGGAGCTACAAATTGCACAATTTTCAACACAGAATCAGGCCATTTGGCCCAACTTATCTATGCTGGTGTTTATGCTCCACATAAGCCCCCTCCTACCCTACTTCATCTAACCTATTGACAACTCAGCAGGAAATAACTTCATCAGCTTGTTACAGTATACCTTTCTTAAGCTTCCATACAGCGTTCAATCTTCAGGCCCTAATGTGAACAGTAAAAGCTCACTCAGTAATGGTGAACAACTTAAGAGGATACCTGAGGACGAGATCCAATCCAATAAACGTCTGTCGTTTGTCATTACTAAACCAAATAGATCACTCAATACTGAAAACATTTATGCTGTAATGCAATTTTCTTCCAGTTTAACTGTGTTAACCAGAAGAACTTTGCAAGAATGTTTTCGCCCGAATTAATTTGGGCTTTTGATTTAGAAAACATGTTCTAATGCTCACATCCACAACTACTAATCCAGCACAATGAATGTCACTTTTATACCTATCAAAATTGTTCTTGTTTAAATCAATTCAACAACACATTATCCCGTTCTGGAATTTTAGTAAATGTAAACTGAATGGTCAGATTATAAAATCTTCTTTCCCAAGTACACCTAGAACCTGGTTTGATAATGCACATTCAGTGCCTGTCACTACTAATAATACTTGCAATTCCTCGTTTCAGCCAATCAAACTGAAGCATGTCCGCAAAGCACAAAATGAAAGTGCTCGTTATTAAATTGTTCTTACTAACCTGGGTAGAATCCAAGCCAAATTTAACATTAATCTGAAATGTGAAAAAGGCAGAGAAAAGGAAAAGCCGTGGAAAATGAAGCCAGTTAACTATTGTGCTTTGTAAGTACTACTGCACAGACTATATAAAGTGTAATAGCAGTAAAATATCTCTCCAAATATGTTTTAATTAATTATTTGCTGCATATTCAGTCTCTCCACTGACTTAAACATAAATATGATGTTCAAATTTCTATTGTCTTCCAGTGTTATGCAATCAATCAAGAGTTCATGTCAACATTATCAAGTGAGATTTTTAAAAATTCAATCAAAGGATATGGGTGTATAGGCCAGTATTTATTGTCCATAACTCGGGGGAAGTGCAGTTGTTAGGCTATATGAGAGGACAGTTAAGAGTTAACCACATTGCCTGAAATCATTTAAGCCAGACTGCATGAGTAAAGCAGATTTTCCTCCCTAAAGGAAATGAGTGAACCAGATAAGTTTTTACAACATACACGAGTTACACAGTCATCATTACTGGTGCTAGTTTCTTAATTTCAGACCTATTTATTAATTGAAATCAAATTCCCTAACTGTCATGGTGGGATCTGATGTCCCCACATCTTTAATCCAGGCCTCTAGATTATTAGACTAGGAACATAAATACTACACTACAGCCCCCTTAATACTCTGCAACACCTGTGTCACAGGACATCTGTTCTCTTTGCGGCAAGTTCATAGTATTAACCATGTTGTTGTGGGTAGGCACTAAGTGGAGACCAGGTTCTATCTGACATGGACCAGAAAATCAGAGTAGAGTCACCTGAGTTTTCTCTTGTTTACTAACAGCTGTAACCAATATGTCAATTTTGGCAGAGGGCTTGGAGGTCCAGCTTGACCTCAATGTAACTTAATCTGAAACAGATGGAAACATGTTTGTACTCAGAAGAGTTACACCTAGTACAAAGTTTGGGTTGGCCTAAATAGCCAAGTGGTTATGGTACTGGGTTTGTAACCCCAAGATCAAGAGTTCAAATCTCACAATGGCAAACTGTGAAACATGTAACTTCATCTGAAACAGATGGAAACAGGTTTGTACTCGAAAGAGTATCAAGAGTTCAAATCTCACAATGGCAAACTATGAAACAATGTAACTTCATCAAGAGTTCAAATCTCACAATGGCAAACTATAGAACAATGTAACTTCATCTGAAACAGATTGACCTCTTCGCTTAGAATATGGGAAGACTCGGGAGGGGATTGTGGAAAAGGAAACAAAGTTGTTGAGAAAAATGTATTTGGCTGAGTCTGTTCACTGAGATAAACACATCTTGGACTGGACGTTATTTTTAAAATCCCAATCGTGACAACCCGCACTGTTGTTGAAAATAAACAATTAGGCAGGAATTGCCTCAGGAGATCTTGGATAGATGTGGAAATGAGGGCTCATATTTTGTGGAAGCTGTAAATATCCTACCACCAAGGCTGCAAACGGGAGGCAATCTCACTTCAGTGAGCGGGGGACCCGGGACCACATTCTGCCGTTGGCAGCCAATTAAATGGCTGCTGCCCTATTAAGGGCCCTATCAGAGGGCCAGCAGCTCAGCTGCAGTACCACTAGTGGTTGCAACTATTGGGGCTGCACCAGGAGGATAAGGGTGCGCTGATGACCAGCACCCTCGAAGACATCTATGTGGGCAGTGGGGGTGGGTGCAGGCAGGCCTTCGCAATTGTGATTGGGGGGGAGGGGATGGTTCACTGAGGGCAGACAGCATGGTGGACTTCCTGCCACTTCCTCCGAGGAGGTGCCTCTGTGGCCAAAGTGCCCTAAATTGCAGAACCCCCAACCCCAGAGCCCACTGGAAATCTGCCAGGTTTTACATTAACAGGGGTGGTGTTCTCACCTTAACTACTATACTATTTACCAACTCCTGTCTGAAAAAGAATATCTAGGAGAGGGGATCTTCTGGTAAGTATTCCTCTCCAGTACAAAATGTTAGATCCAATTATTTAAGTTTTCCAATTACTTTGAGTTTTAAGATTCGTCTGTGGAATTGCTTTGTACCTTCCTCAATAGTCCTATCATTCAAAATGTTAGCAGCCTGAAGGTAGTTATGTTTTCTGGTTAATTCCTAAATGCTCTTTGTTGAGCAGTGAAAATAATGTAGATGACAGAGATACTCAGTTTCTTTTTCTTTAGTGAAAATGATTGCATCAGTACTGAGTATACCACAACTTCAGGAGGCAGACAGGAGGTCAGTGTTAATCCACCAAATCCATGCTGTCTTTTCATTCCAATGTCCTCGGTGCATCTTCTAGATTCTGTAAAGTTTTATGGGAAGCATTTTCCGTACTATTGGAATAATGTCCAGAATCTACACTTGATTGACTGCTTTGCAGATCATCCTCTTCATTATGGATCTTCCCATCAGACTTGGTTGTGTCTTTGTCTGACTTTGAACCATCAGTTTTAGTCGAATCTAGTAGTACTGAAGGAATTTCTGATTGAGAGACAATGGAGAGTTTGTCCCAATGGTCTTCATGCAGGTCGTCTTTATTCAGCGTTTCAAATATAGGTTGTTGGGATGGTTCAGTCAAGTACTGAAAAATGTAAAATTCAACTATTAACATTTATTTAGGTTAACATATTGATAATTTTAACTGAAAATGTGGGATTAATGTCATTCTGGTTCTTATAAAATTCGATAAAAAATCCCAAAAAAACAAAGTCCGCTCCCTAAAGGTTTTATTTGTCGTTTTGCGCTGACCTAACCAGCATCCATAATTTGTAACTTTGTTCCCCAATTTGTCTCCCACCCCCTCCACTGCCCATCATTCCTCAGCTAAAAGTCTGGGCAGATAATCTTCTCCTAAGCCATGGTCTGACAGTGGAAGCTTCAGAAGAGCAGCGTAATTCACATAATTGCATATGAAGATGGCTATCTACTCCACTCAGAACCTGCTTCCATGAGACATGTTACAGACAAGTGGAACAACAAAAGCCTGAATATACAGAGTGCCTGTAAAATAACAAACGTGCCAAGGTGCTTCATAAAGGCAAGACGGAACAAAATATGACACCAAGCCACATGACAGTTAGGGTTATGGGACAGTTGATCAAAAAGGTGGTCAATGAGGTGGGTTCAAACAGTGTCCTAAAGGAGGAAAATGAGGTTGAGAGGTGGAGAGGTTTAGGGTCAGAATTCCAGATGCTAGGCTCTAAGCAGCTGAAGATATGGCCACTGAGAGTGAAGAAATTAAAATCAGGGATGCTCAAGAGGCTGGAATTAGAGGACTGCAGATACCTCAGAGGAAATTATAGAGATAGGGAGGGGCCAGGCTGTGCAGGGATTTGAAAACAAGGATGAGAATTTTAAAGTCAAGACACTGTTTACTCAGGAACCAGTACAGACCAGCACAAGGTGATGGGTGGACAGAATTCGGTGCGAGTTAGGGTAAGGACAAAAGAGTTTTGGATGACCTCAAGTTTATGGAGGACAGGATGTGGGAGGCCAGTCAGGAGTGCACTGGAATAATCAAGTATAAATGTACTCAGGATTTTCCACCTAGGAAGTTCATGGTCTTAACCAAGTCAACAGGGCAAGAAGTAGAGCTGATGTCAAGATGAAAGAAAATAATTCTAATCTCTTATTGTTGCATGAATTACTAAATAGTATCTCTGTCATTCATACTTACTATGTGAGTACAGTGGAGCATGAATGCATGATTGACTGATGATCCAACATCCAAACTGTTGTAATGTAATATTCCACTCTCCCTAATTCCATATCTTTATGTATCATTTATAAAAACAAAATTATTTTATTTGTGAACCCAACTCTAAAAATTGACAAAACTGTAATAATGCCAATCTCCCCAAAATATGATTTCACTGCCTGGGTCACCAGTTACAAATAATGTTGTTAAACAACAGGAAATGGAGCTGAAGGATAAGGTAAATGTACAGCAATTTAAGCATGTTCCGGTTTATTAATAAATAACGTATTTACTGCTAACTGTAACTGCCTTATGATATTTAATACCATTGGAGTACTTTCACTTCTTGCTTTCAGGCAATTAGAGCCATGACCAAAGTCACTATCAAAAATATCTCCAGAGGAACAGAATTTCCAGATTCTTTTAAGGGGAGAAAGTAAAACCTCCCATTTCTTATTTGGTTTTCTTCTTTTCTTTAGATTTCCCCATGCCACAATGTCCATTTCCCATCTATGTTCACAGAAAGTTGACAGGCAAGCAATGTTAGGTCGAGATGATTCTCCATTTTCTGTTTTCTTGTTGAAAATGCTTCTGGACAATGTGCCCTGATGGCATGGCTAAGACCATATGTTTCCTATTAAGGAAATGTTGGGTATTTTTCTGTAATGCTATGCGGTCAAACATTAATCACTCAACCTTAAGATCTTTTAGCTGTACTGAAGTATAAATCACTGAGATAAAAGGGTAGCCATACCTCTCTTATATGTACTGGGAGACTGTAGGAAGGATACATTAGGTACTTGATGGCTTTGCGTGCATAGATCACAAAGAAGAAACAGCCCAACGTTACCACCAAAACAGCAACCAATGTTATGAAAAGGGCCTGGGCTGCTGCTATAGCTCTTCTCTTAGCTGCAGATAAAAGAAAAACAGGGTCTGGCGTTATGTGGACCAGCAACACAAGACATCAGCACTGCACAATACTCCATATGCCACCTGGAGCTGGGCTGCTAATTTTAATGTCTTGCAACTCCCTGTAATTTGAGTTCTGACCTCAAAGATAGCTAAACGAAATCAGGATTACCTCAAAGCTACTTCTGTCCCTGAAACAGAGTGCAGCCATCAGCCTGAAGTTATCGTACATTCTTTTTAAATTGAAGTCATCTTTAATTCACTTGTTCAATGTCTAGCTTCACCACTGAACATCATACTTTCAGCTGCTAAGACTCCAAAGCTCTGGAATTCCCTCTTCAAACCTCTTTGCTTCGCTATCGCTCTTTCCTCCCTAAAACCCATCTATTTGTTCAAGCTTTTGATCATCTGTTCAACTATTCTTTATGTGGCTCATTCCCAAAATTTAATCAATAATGCTGTGAAGCGCCTTGGGACATTTTACAATGTTGAAGGTGCTACATAAATGCAAGCTGTTGTTGCTGTACAGTAAACACGAGGATTAAGAGACAACAACAGCACCAACAAAGCATCGTAGAGATATGCATAACAGCGTGATTTGCCCATTCACCATGTTACTTAATAAAATTTGAAGTTTTGTGGTCAATGGAGCATATTTGCTCTCCAGCAGGAATATAATTCTGCCAAGAACATCAATAACAAAAACAACTTGCATTTATATATTAAAATTAAAATATAACTAAGAGTGAATGTAAAAATCTTACTATCAGCAGTGACATATTCACAAATCACTGGGCTGAGCTGTCCTGGCTTAGATATCTCCTGAGAATAGGCCTGTACTTTCAAGCAGTAGTTGGTCCATGGTTGGAGATCAAGCAAAACAGTTGATGTAGAAACAGTTTTATTATATTCCTAAAAGGAAATAGGGACAAGCCAATTGATTAGCATTTCTTTAACTGTTAGTTTGTGTAATAGTTGCTAGGTTGTTAGCACAACTTTGATGCACAAAATCAAAACCCGTCAACATTCCTTCATTGGAATCATCCATTCTAATATGTAATGGCAGACCAGGGGCAATAGAATTTGATATGGCTAAAGGATAAAATACTGTAAACTAAAAAAAGTATGGGCATATTTAGTTTGTGAACATTGTCAAAGTTGCTAAAGGTGAAGCTGGCAAAGATCTAGAGATACTAGAAGGCTTAGCACTTAGCATGGCGAAGTCACCGTAGAGCAGTAATCAAAAGCGTAAATGGAATCAAACTGTGCCAAACTATGTGGTCAAATTAGTAGAGTGTGAATTAGAGAAAATCATTCTAAAAGAGTATTGCTCTGGTGAGACTGCACCTCAAAAATTGTGTTCAGTATTGGTCACCAAGACTCAAAAGAGGACATTGAAGAGCGGAAGGATATGCAGAGAAAAGCCTTGAGGTGGACCTCTAGATTGGAGAACTGAGTTATGAGGAAAGACTGGAGAAACCTGGGCTTTTCAGTCTCAAAAGGCTTCTGACTTAGAGGGGGTATAATAGAGGTATATGATCATAAGCCACATGAAAAAGGAAAACCTCGAATAATATTACAAGTTAAACTATGGCAGGAAGACAAGAAAAGCATAGATCTTTGCCAGTTTGTACGGACGCCAAGAAATTCTTCACTCAAACAATGATCAACATACAGAACATAGGGTAGTGATGCAAAAACTCTGGAATAATTTAAGAAACAATTAGGTTCAGTGAGGGGCTAGATTAGACTTGTCCTGGATGGTAAACCAGAATGGATCAAATGTCCTTAAAAAAAGACTTGCATTTATATAATTATTTTCACAACCATCAAATGTCTCAAACCACTTTACAGCTAATGAAGTACTTTTGAAGTGTAATCACTGTTATAATGTAGGAAACACAGCAGCCAATTTGCGCACAGCAAGCTCTCCCAAATTGCAATGTGATAATGACCAGTTAACCTGTTTTTGTGATATCTATTGAGGGATAAATATTGGCCAGGGCACCAGAGATAACTCTCCTGCTCTTCTTCAAAATAGCACCATGGGATCTTTTAATCCACCCGAGCAGGCGTTGATTTACTGTTTCATCCAAAAGACACCTCTGAGTGCAACACTCCCATAATAGTACATTGGAGTGTCAGCCATTTGTGTGGCACCTTATTGAATGCCCTTTGAAGATGCATATAAATTACATCCATTGATTTTCCCTTATCTACCTTGCTCGCTAGACCCTGAAAAATCTCAACAGATTTGACAAATACAATTTCCCTTTCATAAAGCTGTGTTGATTCTGCCTAATTATATTGTGATCTTGGCTGGATGGTGCATGCCTTCATATCCAGGTGCCATATTTAAAAGGCACCCAGACATTTGCAATGTGAAATCGAAAACTGAGATGTCTGGAAGGGAATCTGCAGTTCCAGCTCCAAAGTTCAGTAATGCCCCCCTGCACATCTTCCTGGGCCATGTATATGTGGGAAGGCATGTACCCTACCTGCCTGATAGGAGGGGGAGGCCAAGCAGGGAAACCAATGCTGCGTGGGCATAGGTGGCCGATGCCGTCAGTGTCCAGGCGGTGCACAGGAGATCAGCCATACAGTGTCGGAAAAGGATGAACGACCTAATTTGCTCTGCCAGGATAAGTTTCTTCAGATGGTCGCATAAACCACAAAGACTCCAAAATGTCAGAGTGCAAATGCCAGTGGCAACAGCATGTCCTTCCTCACAGCCCCACTGCAATGCATCCACACTGTGGTGGAGTGCCCACTGTGCCTCCTTCACCCGTCAACAGACATGGAACAATGTATGAAAGGGGGATGGGGTGTGGGGTAAGGAGGGGAGAATGGGCTTAGGCGCACAGGGAGCCAACAAATCAGATGCCTGTCTGAGCATTCCAATTACATATGAATAGGCTCAGTGCTCTGGAGGGAACTGGTCCACAACCCTTCTGCACAATTTGCACCAGTGATGACCTGCCACACAGAACTGAGGAATGATAAATAAACCAAATTCCACTGTTCCACTCCATGCAAGATGCAACTCCTCTCAAACATGTTCTCTTCTTTGAGCAGGAGAAGCTCTGTCCCAATCGCAGAGAACGTGAGAGCAGGGGGTGGCTGGGGGGGGGGGGGGCGGCGTCGACCCAGTAAGGATTCATCCATTCAATGCAAACCTGAGGGTCAAATGTGCCTCCATGTTAGAGGCAGCTGATGATGTCACGTTCACTCTTCTATCTCACTTACAGGTGCCTCCAGGAAGAGACCAAGGCCCGAGGAGGAGGAGGTCTCCCTGTCTGGCCTCAGCACCAGCCCCAGCCCTGAGATGAGCCAGGAGAGAGAAGAGGAGAGCTCCATACCTGTTGAGGCATCACAGCAGTTACTTGCACCCTCCACCAGCTCAGGAACACACACCATGGTGGGTATTAGTGCTATTTTAGGAAGGGCCTCACAATCTGTGGTCACTGCACGGACATGCGTCCGCAGCAGGTGATGGCAGCTTCAGCCCAGCTCCCCGGCTCTTGGAGGACTGCTGGGGAAGAGACATCTGTGAGGTCAAATTCAGATGACGAGCCTCTGGAATCAGCCTTTCAACTCATGGTGGAAAGTCAGCAAGAGGTGGGGGAACATCACGCAGAGCATGCGAGTTGGAGGAGTTCGTCTGCCTGGTCTCTGATTAAGTGGTGCCCACATGTGCGAGCATGGAGGTCTTCATAGGGATGATGATGGAGACCCTAGTCCAGCAGAATGCCCATCTTCTGCCAGAGATGCACGCACACTTGCACTCCATCATGGTAGCCATGGATGATTTCATGCAGTGGCACTGTGAGATGGGAACAGGACACGTCGATGTCCCTCCAGGTGCTCTTTCCCCTCAAGGGGTCAGGCGGGGCCCTCGGGCACCCAAACGGAGGAGGAGCGACAACTGGACACCCCTGGGTCATCCGCTCAGGAATCTCAGAGGTTGTCTGCTCCCTCTGAATCCTCTTTGCCTGTGACCCCTTCAACTTTGTCCCTTGTCACCGCTGAGGGAGCAGCTGGCCACAAGGGGCCAGCCAAAGGAAGCCAGGCTCTCCAAGCCTTGGCTCTCCAGAGCATGGCCATCAAAGTCATCAAAGGAAACAAGGCAAACAGCTCCACTGGCTGTCTCCACCCCTGCTCTGGATGTCAGAGCAGCACCTAGAAGTAGTAGTAGGCCATGGAAAATCAATAAATTTTGATCACAAGTGGTTGCACCAGTGAACACAATATTGTCACAGATCATTCTGCAAATATATTCATTTTCACTCCAAAATGTCGACTGTTTTCCTCCAGCATCATTATATAGGCTTTGCGATCAACGCCCCCCTCTCCCCACCACCACTAGCAATTCTGCTGCACTCAGCCGGACCATGAGTGATTCTAGAGGGGGAAGTGCCTGTGGCAGGGCCTTTCTGGGCCTCGTGCACGCACTCTCCCGCGTATGTGGAGCCTTCATCCATCACATTCATTTCACTGGTCCTGAGCATTTTCAATGCTGTCTGCTGGGGTTCCCTTTCATGTGTCCATCTGAGCTGCCCTGCATCTCCGCCCACCCACTGATTGAACTCCCATGCTGCACCTACGCCCGTTCAGTACCAGACTCCGGTCACTTTGGCATTCACCAACATGGTAATCATTATGTTCTTTATGAGCTCCCACACCATTTTCCCTCCCCCAGTCATCCATGTCCTTTCCCTCATTATTATTGACACCCCTGGCATCACCTTCAACCTCCTTCCCATCAACTTCCAGTCTGAATCCTTCTCTTCCTGGAACGTCCAGGTAATTGCACATGCTCCCTTCCTCCCAGAGAATCCTACCCCCATCCACACTGACTTGCCCAACATCCCCCTTCCCATCCCACCGTGTGTGTGTGTACCTCCGTGCCCCCACCAACAACCCTCGCTGCCCCTTCTACCGATACCGTTGCACCCTCACCCTCCCAACCTACCAGCTCCCACTGCCCCCTGTTACCCTAACCATCCCCTCCTAACACACCCACCCTGAGTTCGCTCCCCAGGAGTCAGCTATTGACTCCACCAACCCCTCACTGTGAGCATGCTCACCTGGAGATTCTCCCCAGTTCAGATCTAGATATTCCCCCCACCAAATTGCCGCCCATCTGTAGCCCCCCCCATGGCGATGTCCCTGGAAGAATGTAGGAGTCCAACCTAAAGTCCCCGGAAGTTCGAAGCCTCAGTGAGGTTGAAGTTGCAGCGTGGATACCTCTCACCTTCTGAAAGCCACTTCGCAGATAAGACATGTGGATGAGGCTCCCCCCACCATGTGATGCACGTGTTCCTCCAGGGCCCGGCAGTGGTAGGCCTCCATCGTCATTTTCTCCTTGGTTGCCCGCAAGCTGATCAAGGAAATGGGATGCAAATCGGTTTCACACCAGCCTCCAGTGGGATTCCTGCTCGTCATGGCGGGCAGCATTGGAAGATCCCACTGCAATTTCACGCCGGCATGAAATTTTTGGACCTCCCCCTGAATTGCCCTGTTCCCCACTTGGTATTGATCCCGCTGGGGGAGGCATGGGAAAATTCCACCCTACATTCTTGCAGAAACTCTTACCTTTATTTATCTTTCTTGCTACTTTACTCTCAAATTCTACTTTCTTCCTCTTTATCAATTTTGCAATCATCCTTTGCTGATTTCTAAAGCTTTCCCAATCCTCAGGCTTATTACTCTTTTTGGCAATACTGTTAGCCTTTTCTTTTAATTTAATACTATTGTAACTTTTCTAGTTAACTATGGTTGGACCACTTTTCTCATGAAGCTTTTATTCCTCTTGGGGATGTATGCTGGTTGAGAATTATGAATTATTTCTTTAATGGAACTATATTGCTGTCCTCGACTGTTGCTGTGTCAAAATCCAGGAACTCCCTCCTTAACAGCACTGTGGGTGTACCTACATGACATGGACTGCAGCAGCTCAAGAAGGCAGCTCATCATCACCATCTCAAGGGCAATTAGGGATGGGCAATAAAAATGCTGGCCTAGCCAGCGACGCCCATGTTCCGTGAAAGAATTTTAAAAAAGTTTGCCGTTGCCTATCTACCATCATACCATTGATTCTAATTTCCTAATGTAACTCGACCAACTTGTCCCTTGTACCTACATAATTGGCTCTGTTTAAATTTAAGAGCCTAGGCCAGGATTTTTCAGTCGGCACGTGGGGCAGGCCCGATGCATCAGTGCGTAGAATGACGTGGGATAATGTCGGGGCACCGATGTTTTGGTCGGTGGGCACACAACGGAGTCGGCTGCGCGCCCACCGATAATTGATAGGCCTATTAAGGCCATTAACGAAGTAATTAATTTGAAGTTTACACTGCCGTCCAACCTAACGGTTGGCGGGCAGGTGAAAAGGCCAAGCGGCCTTTACATTTTTCCGGAAACCTCATCTACAAGCGAGATGAGGTTTCCTAAAGCATTTACGAATTAAATTTTAAAAAAAAATTCTGACAAATTAAAACATGTCCCATCTCATGTTTCATTAAATTTTTATTCCATTTATTTAATTTTTTAAAAAGCGCTTCAATCTCCCTGAGGCAGCTCGGTGCCTCAGGGAGATTGAAGCGCTTTTTCGCACGCATGTGTGAAAGAGCGCTGGACCCGACTCTCCCTCCTCCCCCCCACCCACACAGGTGGCACTGTACCGCTTGCATATTACACTGGGAGGGCTCAACCGCGTAAAATGATGGTGCAGAGCCGATCGCGGGCAACGGTCAGCTCCGCGACTGCCCCTGTCCGCACCCACCCGATGCGGGGAAAATTCAGACCCTAGTTTTGGAAGCTAGATAAGTACATGAAGGGGGGATTACAAGAAGAATATGCAGGTAGGATGAGATGAAGTAAGGCGGAAGGAGGCTAGTGTGGAGCATAGAAACCAGCCATTTAGCCCGACAGTTTTATGTAAGATTCTTTATAATTTTGTGAATCAACGTCTCTCCCCACCAGCCACAAGGGAACATTCTATAAACAACTTACCTTTAAATTTCCTTCTTCACTTTTTATCCAATAAAATACACGGTAATCAAGATCCGCATAATTGTTGCGCAGGGTAAGTCCATCTTTACTGACTGGATCCCCAATACTGACGTGTAGTTCACCTGCCTGTGAGACCACTCTGACTGTTGGAGGCCCAATCACAGCTAGAGTTTAAAAAGAGAGCAAATTGTTAGAGATCCAGTGTTTAATTTTCAGCAACATTCAGCGTATAATGTACACTGTGTTAAAAACTGTTCAATTTTCTTCTTAAAGGTTCTAACTTAAAGCTTAATTGTTTTCTTTTCCCTTTCACCCTATATTTTGCTGCTCCGGTCCTGAAGATACCGACCCATTTGAGGTTGCAAGCTCTCCAGTACCCCAGCAAAGTAGCCAAACTTTTTTTATTCTTTCACGGGATGTGGGTGTCGCTGGGGAAGGCCAGCATTTGTTGCCCATCCCTAATTGCCCTTGAACTGAGTGACTTGTCAGGGCAGTTAAGAGTCAACCATTTTGCTGTGGGTCTGGAGTCACATGCAGGCCAGACCAGGTAAGGACAGCAGATTTCCCTCCCTAAAGGACATTAGCAAACCAGATGGTTTTTTACAACAAAAAATTACAGTTTCATGGTCAGCATTACTGAGACTAGCTTTTATATCCAGATTTATTAATTGATTTTGATTAACCAGCTGCTGTGGTGGCATTTGAACCAGTGTCCCTAGAGTATTAGCTGGGTCTCTGGATTATTAGTCCAGTGACATTACCACTATGTCACCATCTCCCCTTAATGTATAAACTTGACAATGAGTTTCATCAGGCTATTTGTTTGTACAGAACAACTCCCTCTGCATACTTTCCAGATGAAGCTATTGGGATAGGGACGTGGAGCCTGAATCCAGGCCTTTGAGGCTAATGGTAGCACCTCTAGTGATGCCGTGGCAGAGATCAGCTAACTCAGCAGAGAATCTTCATGTTGACAACCATGTGGAGACATGTACCAGGCACCTTTAGGTTTGCCGTGTGCAGATACCACCCACTTTGAACAGTTAGGCCTCCAATCATGTCAGGCAAAACGGATATGTACCAAATCAGGCCATCTGGAATTGGACCAGGAATAAAAATGTTGCTGTGGCTCCAAAGACTGAAATGAGCATTTCTACCACTGTTTTGAGATGGCGGGGTCAATCCAAAGTTGGGACATCCACCTTTAGCTCTTTTTAATTAAATAACAAATGGGTTCAGTCAGTCACTTCAGTTTTCGTGGGTTCAGAGGGTTGTGGTTCATGTCCAATTCCAGACAGCTGAGCAGAGAAGGGTCTCTGGGAGAAAACTTTGTAAAATTACATCTATCATTATATTTACAATGTTGCCTTTTTTAAAAAAAAACCTAAACTGACAATCTAGTGCAGCACTGAAGGAGTGCTGCATTCTTGTCAGTGCCATCTTGCAGGTTAGAGGTTTTTTCTGTCCTCTTGGGCAGTTGTAAAAGAACCCATGATATTTTTTGAAGAAGGGCAGGGAGATTTCCATGGTGTCTTGGCCGATATGTATGCTTCAATGAACACTAAATCAGATTATCTCGTCATTGTCGCATGGCTGTCCGTGGGATGTTGCTGTGTTAAATTGGTTGCCACATTTCCCACATTACAGCGGTGACTGTATTTCCAAAATCCTTCATTAGCTGTTAAGTCATCCTGAAATCATGAAAGGCACTATATAAATGCATGCCATTTTTTAATAATAAATGATTACCACAGCTTTGCAGATCCAATCAAATACCTGTCAGAACAAATCAGCTATTCATTTGGGTATGTTAAGAAGTTAACGGTATGGAAGGTAGAAGTATTCAAGAAAACATCCCCAGTGTATGCAAAGTTCTTACTGTCTTTATATGGAGAAAACGGCTCTGTTTCAACCCAGCATGACGTTGTACTTCCACGCTCTGCTCTCACTCTTATGTAGTACTTTGCGTAGAAAGCGAAACTGTCTTGCAAATCACATTCTGTCCCATTGATACCTGTACAGTACAGTACTTCTGTCCAATTGTCATTGTTTGTTCTTTCAAAATTTCTGGAGAAAGTAAAAGATTACATGGAGAAAATTAATTAACAAGGTGATGCCTTAACAAGCTAAAATATTCTAAAGAGGTATCTAATCTTCTGTAGAATGCAGCTACATCAGAAGTGCTGCCTGGCTCAAGGACACATTGGGCTGGATTTTGCAGTTAGTTTAAAAAATCTGATAAATCACGCCAAAAGGTCATAGCTTTTACTTTTTAATAAGATGTACTGATTTGTTTGAAAAGGGATTCACATTAAAACACTGAAAGACTATGATAAATCTGAAGTAAAGTCTTACGGACTTGAAACGTTAACTCTGCTTCTCTCTCCACAGATGCTGCCAGACCTGCTGAGTTTTTTCCAGCATTTTCTGTTTTTACTATGATAAATCTTAAAACTTCCAAAAGGTCTGATTATATTAATGTTCTTAAAAGTCTATTCATTTTAACATTTAAGACAGCCTTCCTGCTGTGAGCCTCCTCAAAAAGTATTTGCGAAATGAGAGCAGGCCCCTTAATGCCTGGAAATGCCAGGTTTAAAATTTCTACATGAAAATAATTCATAATTAGTGGGCAATTAGCCCAAATTTCAAACTGATTCCGTACAGCTGTTGGAAATAGTGAACATTCAGGAACAGAGTTGGTTGGTGCACCGCAACTTGCGGATTTACACGTCTTGGTGAACATACTATGAAGTTGCTGAAACTTTCTGGTGTCTATTAGGGGCACCATAAAGTCCAAGCCTTTTAGTGCATATCAGATGATCCACTCCACATGTTAGTTGTTATTGTAACCTGGAATATATTGTGAGAGATGTTACTGTATGTCTGCTTAAGCACTTGAGCAATAATGTTCCATTTAATAATTAAAAGAAAATAGTTAATTATCTGCAAAGACTGGAGAAAGGAACTTGATGTGGACAAGATGGTCAATGGTGCAATAACATCCATCATTTCTAGGTCAATCTCTTTATAAAAACAGTTAAGACTTTTCCCCTCTGCCTTTCCTTACCATCAATAATTTAATGTTAGTCTGGACCATTGAAGGCCTTTCAGATAACTTCTAGACATTAGCAAAAATACTGCAGAACATAATCTGGCTAGCATAGATGTTCAAGATCTGCGTCATCTGTCAATACCTACACTAGGATAGATATTATTTTGTTCAGTCAGTAACACACATAATATCCACCATGCATATTTCTTGCATTCTGCTTAGTATTGAACTCTGACAGCTATTACATGATGAATCTTCCAGTCAATGAGGACCATAAAGTACTTTTAAAAGTTCAGCATTACATGGGTTATAAATATGTTCTGCTAATAATTTGATAAACACTTATAAATTTATAGCCACCACGGTTCCAAGGCTGTTTTAATGGTGTCGGGCTGTGGGGAATGGATATAATCACAATTTTCCTGTTAAGAAACCAGCATATAATTTTCTTTTATAAAAAGGCAAGATTGTAAATATAATGATAGATGTAATTTTACAAAGTTTTCTCCCGTTAATTTGGACCCTTCTCTTCTGCTCTTTACTTTAACTTCACTGAAAAAGACCTTGTTCAGATTTCTGTTTTTCCCCCTTGACTTCACTGTCTTCCTGGGACTTTTCTCCTGTTCCACTCCTTGGCTTTGGGACTTTCTGCTTTTCTTTTGGGACCTGTTTCATGCAGTTTCCTCTCCCATGTCCAGTTTCTCCTGGCACCTACTTCCAACTGAACCAAAAATGCTGATCTTGTCTCTGTGGGCCCCTCTGTTGCTAGGCAACAGGATAGTTCTTCCTACTTCAAGAGTCCTAAAACCTCATTAGAATTCAGGTATACAAACAAATCCCCTCAGAGTTGCAGGCATCAGTTTAAAATAAAACTAAAACCCAGGTTCCCTTAACACAAATACAGAAATATAAATTAAACTCAAACTTAAAGCTAAAACTTGTTCCTAACACCCACAAATGTAAACACAACTTACTTAAAACTATGATAAAAACAAAAAACTGCTGATGCTGGAAATCCAAAACAAAAACAGAATTACCTGAAAAAACTCAGCAGGTCTGGCAGCATTGGCAGAGAAGAACAAAGTTGATGTTTCGAGTCCTCATGACCCTTCGACAGAACTGTTGAAGGGTCATGAGGACTCGAAACATCAACTTTTTTCTTCTCCGCCGATGCTGCCAGACCTGCTGAGTTTTTCCAGGTAATTCTGTTTTTACTTAAAACTATCTCTAGTTCCTAACAAAAAGCAATACATTTTTAAAAAATTCATTCACGGGATGTGGGCTTCGCTGGCTAGGCCAGCATTTATTGCATTTCCCTAGTTGCCCTTGAGAAGGTGGTGGTGAGCTGCCTTCTTGAACTGCTGCAGTCCATGTGGTGTAGGTACATCCACTGTGCTGTTAGGAAGGACGTTCCAGGGTTTTGACCCAGCGACAGTGAAGGAACGGTGATATGTTTCCAAGTCAGGGTGGTGAGTGACTTGGAGAGGAACTTCCAGGTGATGGTGTTCCCATCTATCTGCTGCCCATGTCCTTCTAGATGGTAGTGGTCGTGGGTTTGGAAGGTGCTATTGAAGGAGCCTTGGTGAATTCCTGCACTGCATCTTGTATCTTTTGTGTCAATGGTGGAGGGAGTGAATGTTTGTGGATGTAGTGCCAATCAAGCGGGCTGCTTTATTCTGGACAGTGTCAAGCTTCTTGAGTGTTGTGGGAGCTGCCCTCATTCAGGCAAGTGGAGGGTATTCCATCATATTCCTTACTTGTGCCTTGTAGATGGTGGACAGGCTTTGGGGCGTCAGGAGGTGAGTTACTCGTCACAGGACTCCTAGCCTCTGACCCACTCTTGTAGCCACAGTATTTATATGGCTCGTCCAGTTCAGTTTCTGGTCAATGGTAACCCCCAGGATGTTGATAGTGGGGGATTCAGTGATGGTAATGCCATTGAATGTCAAGGGGCAATGGTTAGATTCTCTCTAGTTGGAGATGGTCATTGCCTGGCACTAGTGTGGTGCAAATGTTACTTCCCACTTGTCAGCCCAAGGCAGGATATTGTCCAGGTCTTGCTGCATTTGGACATTGACTGTTTCCAAATGCAAAAGCGTGTTCAAAGAAGGATAACTGCATTGGATACAAATGTAAACTGAAGATTGCAAGCAAAATATAAAGAAGCAATTGCAATTAAAAATAAAGAGACAACAAAGGTGTAACATAATAAATAGGTTTATCTAATATTATGTATATATATGTATAATTCCACAGGAAATAAATAAGGATAACAAAGAGTGAGTAATTGTAAGGCAGTCAATCAGACTGGGGAAATTCCATCCAGCAGGCAGTTATGAAAATTCCTGTAACTCTGTGACTGTGAGAAAATTCTTCAACTAGCACAAAACAGGCCTGATGAGGTTACTGATGATGTGAAAAATTACGCTCTGCAGACAATTTACTTGTGAATCACAAAAGAAATGGTTGGAGATCTTGCTGCCTGGAAATTTTGATGGTAATAGTCCAAGAAGCAGGCAACAACAAATACAGCTAGATAACATGGTGGAATAGGCTGGTGCTATGTCAAAGGCTAATGCAGTGCAGTGTTACAGTGTTGCAGAGACAAGAGTATTCTATACACTCCCTATATGGTGATCTATATCTCATCAACAACTCCCCTACTATCTACATTTCTACAAAAGCATGAAATCTATCATCTTTGTAATTCTGTTGAAAGGTCAGGGTACTGAAACGTTAACTCTGTTTCTCTCTCCACAGGTGTTGCCAGATCTGCTGAGTATCTCCCGTACTTTCTGATTTTATTTCATTTTTCCACTATCCCCAGTATTTTGGTTTGTTCGTAATCT
The DNA here is from genome assembly GCF_017639515.1 of Carcharodon carcharias. NCBI lineage: Eukaryota > Metazoa > Chordata > Chondrichthyes > Lamniformes > Lamnidae > Carcharodon > Carcharodon carcharias. Next base: position 29,234,887 of record NC_054484.1, read on the forward strand.
GCTTGTCAGACAACAATCAGCACTGTTAACAGTACCTGATTCCTGGGTTAGCATTTCTTTAGAAACATTGGGCTGGATTTAACGCTCCCCCCACTGGTGGGTTTGAAGGCAGGTGAGGGCTTGTTAAATCCTGTGGGCAGACTGCTCACTGCCTACCTGCCCGCCCTTGCCCCTGTTGCAATTATATCAGTAGTGGGGATGGCATCAGGCAGCCTGCCCACTAGTGGGCCAATTGAGCCCCTTAAGTGGTCAATTAATTCCCACTCAAGGGCTTCATCCCGCTGCCACTGAGACTTAGCCAGCGGTGGGCAAGGCCCACTGCAAGCGCCCAGCCCAGTAGGTTATCCTATGTGCGCAGCTGGTGGGCCACCTAGGGCCATCAGAGAGTCCAGTCACATGGTTTTGTGCCCCTCCAAATTTGCCCTCGACACTACCCCCTCACCAGGGCCTGCCAGTTTGCACCCAGCGAGACCCCTGTACACTTACCCAAATCCCAATCCAAAGCCCCACGCCTGTCCCAAAGTGCTGGAGAGCTGCCAGGCTCTGACTGGCCAACAGTTCTCTGAGGCGGGACTTCATGTCCCTGAGGGGTAGAAATCCCACCTCCAATGTATTAATGGACAATTGGCTGTTAAATGACTGTGGGGCAGCTAATGTTCTCTTGGCAGGCTCCCCTATGACTTTTTTACTCAGGGGTGGGTGGTGGTGAGGGGGGTGTTGGGGAATCTGGTGCTTCAAATAATTCGACCCATAGGATCAGAAGCTTACAGTACTGAAGGAGACCATTTGGCCCATTGTGTCTGCGTTGGTTTAAAAAGAACTACCCTGTCTAATCCTACTTTTCAACTCATGGTTCATATGCTACGGCACCTCAACTGCATTTCCAAGCATTTTTTAACACAGTGAGGCTTTCTGTCCCTACCACCCTTTCAGGCAGTGAGTGCAAGACCCCCATCTCCGTCTGGGTGAAAAAAGTTCTCCTCCACTTTCCTCTAATCCTTCTATCGATTACTTAAATCCTTGTCCCTGGTTATTGCTACCTCCCTGCTAAGAGAAATAGTTCCTCCCTATTCATTTTATCTAGGCCCCTCCTGATGTTATATACTGAATTAAATTATTCCTCAGCCTCCTCTGTTCCGAAGAAAACAACCCCAGCCTATTCAATCTTTCCTCATAGCTAAAAGCTTCTATTCCTGGCAACATCTTAGTAAATCTTCTCTGTATTGTCCCTGGTGTGATCCTTGCTGTAATGTGTTGACCAGAACTGCACATAGTGCTCTAGCTGTACCCTAAATAGTGATTTATATAGTTTTAGTATGATTCCTTGTTCTTATGCCTCAAATGAAAAAGGAAAGTATTCTACTTGCCTTCTTAACCACCTTATCTACTTGTCCTGCCACCTTCAGAGATCTGTGAACATGTCACTCCAAGGTTCATCTGTTCCTCTACTATTTATTGTTAATTCCCTCGTCTTATTTGCCCTCCCCAAATGCATTACCTCACACTTCTCCAGATTGAACTTGGGTATAAAGTTTGCAGATGACATAAAACTTGGAAGCATATCAGTGGGGAGAATGGTAAGAGACTTTAGAAGGTCAGAGACAGACTGGTGAAATGAGTAGACACATGGCAGAAGAAATTTAACCCAGGGAAGAGTGAAGTAGGAAGAATGAGGAGGGACAATATAAACTAAATAGTACAATGCAGGAGCAGAGAGAGCTGGGGCTATGTGTCCACAAATCTTTGAAGGTGATAACTTGAAGGATAACTTGAGACATCTGTTAAAGGATGGGATCCTGGGCTTGATTAATAGAAGAATAAAGTATAAAAGTAAGGGAGTTATGCTAAGCCTCTGTAAAACACAGGTTAAGCCTCAGCTAAAGTATTGTATTCAATTCTAGATACCACGCCAAGATTTAGAGAGAGTGCAGAAGAGATTTACTAGAATTTTACCAGGGGACATAGAGAGAATGGAGAAGCTGGGCTTGGTCTCCTTGGAGCTTGGGGGGTTAAAAGGATATTTCATAGAGGTGTTAATAATTATAAATGGTTTTGATCGAGTATAAAAGGGAAACTGTTCCCAGTGGCAGATAGATCTGTAACTGGAGGATACAGATTTAAGGTAATTGGCAAAAGAACCAGAAGCAACTGCAGGAAACATTTTTGTATTACAAAGAGAGTTGTGATATGTAATCCACCGCCCAGAAGGATGGTGGGACAGATTCAATTGTAATATTCAATAGAGAATTGGATAAATATTTGAAGAGAACGAATATGCAGTTAAAGCACATTCGTAGTAGTCAAAATGGGATAACTAAATCCAAAGTGAAGATATTCGCTGATGATTCCACAGATTCCAGTTCCATTCTCCACCACCTAGGAGAACAAGGGCAGCAGGCGCATGGGAATGTCGACACGTCCAAGTCACACGCCATCCTGACTTGGAAATATAAACTTCATCATTGCTGGGTCAAAATCCTGAAACTATGGGAGTGCCTCCACCACACAAAATGCAGCTCTACCAAAAAACCAGCAGAAATAATATGGGTCAAAAGGCCTCCTCTTTGTTGTATCATTCTACGATTTCATGGTTAAACAAGAAGTGGAAATTTACATTCGGCTGGAACTGTGGCCAGGTTTTGAGCTCTGGGCATAGTACTGTCCTCCAGAACTATCCATTCCTCTAGCCAAGCTGTGCCTTTACAGCTACAACACTGACATCTATCTGACAAATCAGAAAATTTCCAGTTATATCCTGTCCATAAGATGCAAGACATATCTAACCAAGCAATTACTGCCCCATCTGTCCAGTCTCAATCATCAGTAAAGTGATAGATTTCATAAACAGTGTTATCAAGCTTGTTCACCAATACTCTGGTAACTGATGCTCAGGACACATTACAGCCTTGGACCAAACACGTACAGAAGAGTTGAATTCCAGAGGTGTGGTGAGGGTAACTGTCAAAAACTGCCTTGATGCCAAGAGCGGATTGTGGCAAAAGAAGCCCTAATAAAAATGAAGTCAATGGAAATCAGGAAGAAAACTCTCCACTAACTGGAGTCATATCTAACTCAAAAGAAGATGGCTGTGGGAAGGTAGTCATATCAGCCAGGACGTCACTGCAGGAGTCTTTCAGGGCAGTGTCCTGAACCCAAACATCTCAACCTACTTCATCAATGGTCTTCCCTCCATCAAAAGATCCAAAGTGAAGATAGTCACTGATCATTCCACAGAGTCTGGTTCCATTCATAACTCATGATCTCCACCACCTAGAAGAAGTGCAAGGGAACGCCAACACGTCCAAGTTCTGCTCTAAGTCACACATTAGAGATCCAAAGACACTTAAGGGTCCACGTGCATAGATCATTAAAGTATCATGGACAGGTTTGAGAATGTAATCATGAAGGCAAACGGAATGCTGGGCTTTATATCTAAAGGGTTAGAATACAAGAGATAGAAGCTATGCTCCAATTGGGACCTAGTTAGACCACACCTGGAGTACTGTGGCCTGAATTTTGTGCTCGTTGGGCACATGCTATCGGTGGACCTGGGAGTAGATGGGAAACAGTGCCCTCCCCACCGCGATTGACCCCCGGCTCAATTTCACGCTGTCCAATTATTGGCTAGCCAGCGTGAAATGCTGAGAAAGGCTCAGCAGTGCTGTTTCCCTGGTGGTGGCGGGAAGAGGGTGGGTGTCGACGTCACCGCGGGTGCTGATGAGCACTTCCACTGAGCTCCCTGAAGGCAGACAGATCCCCCAGGGAGCTGCAGACCTCCAAATAATAAAAGAAAGCACAAAAATGCTGCAAAAAATGTCCATGCAGCACAATCAAGCACCTGAAAGCATACCTCATTATTTATTTATTTTAATTTTATATCCTAACGGAGATTTCATCCCACCCTTGGATGAGGTTTCATCAAAAACGTAAAGCCTGCCTGGCTATTTGGCCCATCCGCTAACATTACGGTTGGATGGGCTATGAAAAATCGCTTACAATTGGGCTGTTAAAGAGCTTAATTGCCTGTTTAATTGGCGGCGGGCGCTCTTCCGACTTTTGCGCACGCCTGCCAAGTGAAATATTGTGCGACGGTGGGACACTTGCCCGATGTCATCTCGCAAGATTTTACACCCATTCGGGTCGGGTGCGCTTCCACGCATGGGACGTAAAATTCTGGCCTGTGTTCAGTTCTGGCCACTATACATTCGGAAGAATATATTGGTGTTGGAGTGAGCACAATGTAGATTCACCAGAACAATACCAGGATTCCAAAGGTTAATTTATGAGGAGAGATGGTGATGAGAGTATTTTTTGAAACTTAGGAGGTGAAGGGATGACTTGATTGAAGCTTTCTAAATATTAAGAAAAACTGATAGGGTCGAAAGAGAGAAACTTTTCTGTTGGTCAGGAAGTCTAGAACTATGGGATATGGCCTAAAAATTAGATCCAGATTTTCAGGACTGAAGTTAGATACAATTCTACATGTAAAGAGAGGTATAGAAGATTGGAACTCTCTTTCACAAATGGCACTGATGCTAGGCCAATTGTTAATTTAAACCAGAGATGGATCGATTTTTGTCAACCACAAGTATTAAAGGACAATGGACAGAGGCAGGGTACATGGAGTGCAGAATAGTCCAAACTGATTGTAACACCTTTAGACCTCCACTAATGTGGCTCTTTAAGTGGCTGCTTAGAGCTGTACTGCATTGACTTCCCTCCCTTCTACAGGAGAAGTACAAAGTGAAACCTTGGCTTTAGAGAAGGTACAGAAAAAATCAGCATGATCTCAGTGAATGGCAGAGCAGGCCTTAAGGGGCTGAACGGCCTACTCTTGTTCCTATGTAACATGACTTCTGGGACTCACAGTCACCCCACAGTGTCTGGTGCAAAAGGCATGGGAAGAGGTGGATGAAAGTAAGCAGCATTAGTTGTCCATTAGTTGGGGAGCTGGGAAATGGGTGTAACTGATTGCCACACCACACTTCAATATTGTTCACCACTACTGCACATTTGCCATTGGTGTTAAACTTAATTGTAACAGCAATTTCCAAGTTATAATCCTTTAAGTTGAAGTCCATTCTCTTACCCTTGGAACTGGACGGAATAGGTCACCGGGCCAAGTTGGTAAATATCTGGATCCCACTTCACGATATGTCTTATATTGAAAGAATCAACTATCACATTTTTTGGTTCGGACACTACAAACAGAAAGGGCAAACAATGGAAGTTATTAGTTTGAGAAAATAAGAACATTTTTAACATTTAAAAGTATAAATAATTTACACTGAGTCATATAAAATGTCATGGTGCAATGCAGGATAGTTTGAGTTGAAATAAATGCCTCTCTAGGTAGCAGGTCCACGCACCCCCTGGGCTTTACCAATTCTAGATGCAGCCAGTACGTTACTTGCTCGGACTGAGAAATATCACACATATATCATTTTAAAAGAGTGTAGGATTGCACCATAGTTAGGAAATGCAATTTCTCACTGATAAGATCAAGACTCCCTCCCTTGCTAGAAATAAACATGAGATTATATTTTTGGAATGGCAAAGTTAATTATGGTTCTATAAGCAACTAATTTAGATGGTAACGATATAACACATTAGTGGCTCCATTTAGAACAATAGGATGATTACAGCACACAGGAGGCCATTTGACCCGTCAAGCTAATGCCAACTCTCTGCAAGAGCAATTTAGCTAGTCCCACCCGCCTGCCCTTTAATCCTGAAAATGTTTTCCCTTCATATGTTTATCCAATTCCCTTTTGAAAGCCACTATTGAATCTACCTCCACCAATCTTTCAGACAGTGCATTCCAGATCCTAACCACCTGCTGCATAAAGAAGTTTCTCCTCATGTCACCTTTGGTCCTTTTGCCAATCAGCTTAAGTTGGTCGTCTGTTTCTCAACCCTTCTGCCAACAGGAACAGTCTATCTCTATCTACTGTCCAGATCTCATGATTTTGAACACCTCCATTAAATCCTCTCTCAGCCTTTTCTTCTCTAAAAAGAACAACCTCAGCTTCTCCAATCTATCCATGTAGCTGAAGTCTCTCACCCTGGAACCATTCTCATAATTTTTTTTGGCACCTTTTCTAAAGCCAAGGTTCCACTTCATACTTCCTCTGCAGGAGGGAGGGAAGTCGATGCAGTACAGCTCTCAGCAGTCACTTACTGGGCCACATTAACGGATGTCTAAAGATGATACAATTAGTTTGGGATATTGTGTACTACACTCTGTAATTGAGCTTACGGTAACAACAGCAGCAACTTCAGCAGTAACTTAATTTAGATGAGCTTCTGGCAATGTAGAAGCATCCCTTCCAGTCAGTAGCACAGCAACTGGCTCACAGCAAAGAAGAGGCTTCCTAACAAGTTAGGTTTATCCAAGTTAGTCATAGAGCCAGATATTACAGGCCGCTGCAGTCCCTGCACTCCCCCAATCCCGGTTAAAAAGTCAGGGGAGACGGCCCAGCAGAATGATGGCTGCCCCACTGAGATTGTAGGCCTGGTTGCCAATTAAGAGAGGTGAGGCAGCCCCTCAGGAACAGAAGGTCCCATCTCAGAGAACCGATGGCCAAATAAGCACCAGCAGCTCTCCAGTACCGGCAGCGTCACCAAGAGCAGAGGCCACCGCCATTACCGAAACAAAGCTGACAGGAGGCAAGCTGCACTGGATCCAGCCCAGCAAGTGAGTCAGGAGCCTCCCCAGGTGCGAGGTCAGCAAGCCCTGCCGAGAGGGTTTGGGGTGAGCAGAGGGAAAACCCAGGGAGGGGAACATTGGGGGGGTGGGGTTAACAGCTTGGAGGGAGGTGGGGGGCCTTCCATGGGTCTAGAAGATTGATAAAGGAGGGACCCTCCTCCGCCAGCAACCTGCACAGGGAAACCTGGGTGCTTGGTGTCATCCTCCCGCACAACCAGTTAAATCCCTTTGATAGCGAGATGAGGCCCTTAAGTGGGGATTAATTGCCAATTTACGGGCCTCAGTTGACACACTGACAGGTGGGCTGTCTGATACCAACCCTACTGCTGGTAAGATTGTGGTGGGGCCAGGAGTGAGCAGGTAGGGGGCAGGCAAGTCGCCCGCTGGATTCTACATGCCTCCTGCCGTCAAACCCGCTGGCGGGGGAGTGCAAAATCCAGCCCAGTCTTCAAACTCACTGTTCCACCTATTCACCAGAGCTACTGCCTCAGCTACAGGAGCACTTCATAGTAGGACATAACATGCAAGATGCTCATAAGGTAGAAGAAGCTCATAACATACGAGGTGCAAAGTCACCAGCAAACATAGTCACCATTAGCACTGAAAACCTTAATAAAAATAACTCTTAATATAGCTCGAGGGAAATTGGTCAGATATTCAAGGAGACATGATGCTCTCTGTGAGAAACTGTAAGCCCTGTTGCATAAAAATGATGGCAATTTGTGATCTAGATTGATGCTAGTAGTGTCTGGCAGTTAGCTGATTATCCTTCAGTTTTCTGTCTGACTGCACAGCCGCTCAATACCACTCAAGCTCATCATTAATTATCTTAACAAGGTGAATCAGCTTCCTCTTCTTTGTTAATCTATCTGCTTTTTTGGAAGGGAAGATATCTTCAGAGGAAGTTAGGAACACAGTCAGATAGTCTGCTAGTGCTTTCTTAGCACTAGTTATCACTCTTAACTACAATGCTATGTGACACATATTTAATATTTAATAGAACATTTGAAAAAGGTGGAGTGCCAGAGGACTGGTGGATAGTTAGTTACACTTAGACATAAGATGAGAGATAATACATGTCTGGGGAACTATAGACCAGTCAGCTTGACATCAGTGGTAGGAAAAATAATGGAATCCCATCTAAAGAAGAAAACAGAATAACATCTAGAAAGCAAAAAACATAATAATGAATAATCAGCGTGGATTAAAAAGGAAAAGCTTTGCTTTATCAACCTCATTGGATTCTTTGAAGAGGTAAGAGAGAAAATAGACAAGGGTCAGGATAATGTGGTAGATGTAATTTATTCAGATTTTCAAAAGGCCTTTGATAAGGTGCCACATAATAGACTAGCAAATAAAGTCAAAGCAGGCAGAGGTAAGGGACAAGTGGCAGAATGGATAGCTAGCTGGCTGCAAGGTAGAAAGCAGAAAGTAGGGGTAATGGGGAGCTAATCAGAGTGGCAAAGAGGGAAAGTGAAGTCCTGTAAGAATCAGTGCTGGGATCACTGTGGTTCACAATTTATATTAAATATTTAGACTTAGGAATTAAAAAAAACTTGCGCCTACACTAGCTTGGGGAAAATAATAAATACCGAGGAGGACTGCAAGAACTTAATAAGGACATTAATAAACTTGTAGAATGGGCATATAAATGGAAAATGATATTTTTTATTCTTTCATGGGATGTGATATTGCCCCATTTTCAACATAGAAAAGTGTGAAGTATCACATTTTGGTAAGAGATAAAGGTCGCTCATTACTTGGAAAATAATTGTTTAAATGGGGTAGAGGGCAAAGAGATCTGGGAGAACAAATAGACAAATCGCTAAAAGTAGCATTGCAGATTAATAGAGCAATTTTTAAAAAGGGCTTATTTCTAGAAGAATAGAATTGAAAAGTACAGAGTTTATGCAAAGCTTGTATCCAAACTTGACTGGATCACATTTGAAGTACTGACAATAGTTCTGGTCACCATATTGTGAAAAGGATATCAAGGCACTGGAGCAGGTGCTAAAAAGATTTACATGGATGATACCAGAAATGTGAGATTATGCTTATTAGGATGAATAGGCTGGGTCTTTTTCCTCTTGTACAAAAGAAGACTAAGGGTTGACCTAATGGAGTCTTTAAAATTATGAAAGATTTTAATAGGAAGAGCTTCAATATAAGATGTCACCAAGAAATCAAAGGGGAAATTCAGAAGAAGCTTCTTACTCAGGCAATAGTGAGAATGTAAAACTCAATACTAAAGGGAGTGGTTGAAGTGAATAGTATAGATGCATTCAAGGGGAGGCAAGACAAATATAAGAGGGGAAGGGAATGGAGCTTTATGCAGATAGAAAAAGATTAGGAAAGATGAATGGAAAGAGGCTCGAGAAGAGCATAAATACCAGCATCAACTGTTTGAGCTGTATATTCAAAGTAATTCTGTGCAACGCTTGCTGATGTACAGTTCCAATAATGCTGACAAACTTCTGGTACTTGGTCCAATGACTATTCACTATCTGTGACTTTAGATAGTAACTTATTATACCATGGAAGGCATGTTAATGGAGTCTGATTCCATCCACACATAGCAATACTTTAGCAGAAGAAATCTGGCTGAATGTTTCCCTTCTCCATTAGCACCCTCCCAAGTCAGCAGGAATCGAGGATTGAACCTAGGACCTTTAGAGTCTGTATGGCACTTTAACACAGATCCAATCAAATGCTGGTCTAATTGAGCATTAGGAATTTCTCCACTCAATGTTAAGTCTTGCTGTCTGAAAAGCAGAACTATTCAAGAAACAACTTACACATATGTCAGCGATGTTTTCTATCTCTTACCTGCTTCAACCCAGTTTGATGTTTCATTTCTATGTTCTGCCCTCACTCTTAGGTTGTACATTCCATTCAAAGAGATATTGTCCAACAATTCACATTTTGTTTCAGTGATGTGCGTACAGTTCTGTACATTCGTCCAACTCCAATTGTCATTACTTTTGAAAGTTCTGGACAAGGAAAATGCAACAAGAATGACATTTAATCAAGTGATGTCCTAAAAATTGCATCTCAATCTGATCTAAAGAAAAGGTTAATCGCCTGAAGGAAAAATATCAACTCAGAAGCTGCAGTTTACACTACTGCTCTGCACAAGATCACATTTAGTTAGGGTGCAACTTTTCAGTTTTTGATGCCCTACTTTAGGCAGGATGTCAAGGCCGTGTGGAGGGTGCACAAAGGATTCACTGAACAGATATCAAGATCAGAAGCTTTAGTTATAAGGACAGTTTAGCAGAGCAACTGCTCCATCCACTAAAGCAGAAAAGGTTAAGAGTTCTGCTACAGGTATTCAACATTATTAGGCTTTTCATAAAGTAAGTAGAGAAAAATAATGGTCAGTGAGTTGATAGCTAGCAGGCGTAACTTTATTGATTTTACCAGAAGGAAGAGTTAGGCAAATTTGTTTTTACATACAGAGGCCTGTTAGAGTAAGGAATTGCCTTCCAGAAATACTGGTGAAGGTAGAATCCAAAATAGCTTTTACAAGGGAAATAGGTAAATATTTGTAAAATGGATGTTTAAAAGGGTACTGCTGAAGGGCAGGGGAAAGGAACTATGTGACTATCTCTTTCACAGAGTTGGTGAGAGTGAAATGAGCTGAGGTACCTATTGTGCTGCAAACTTCTGTAAGACGCCCTGGTTTAGTTTGTGTATCATTTCTATTTTCTTTTCAAATGATTCCTCCTCCCTGTATCAAGGCTGAGAAGGTTGAGCAGCAAAAGTTTCTCCAGCCAACGTTTCTTTGATAAAGCGCAAACTTCCCCAGAACGTCAGCCAAGTTAGCAGAAAACCTCAAAGGGCTGCCATCAAGGGCAGGATGCCAGGTGGGAGGTTTACAGTCAGAAGTTGTATACCTGCTGGGTGATCTCATCCCATAGAGGGAAATGAAATTCTGGGAATTACCTACACAAGCCACATACATGAGAGATACACAAATTTTAGGCATGAAATCAGAAAATCCCACACAAGACTGCAGCCCAACACAACTCCAACTTCCTTCCCCTTTTGCTCCTTTCAATGTCTCATTTCCAATTCATTCTTCTGTCTGGAAAGCACTAGTTTTCTTGGAAAACTCCACCCCCTGTTCATGTTGAAAGACCCATTCTCCATGAAACCAATATTCTATAATCTGTGAAAGACCTACTCCACATTCACTGTATAATCTCATACCTCATTCTCTCCAAGAACTCTGCTCTCCATTCTCTGATTAAGCTCTCCACATGATCTCTGCACACGCCCTGTTCTCCATTCTCTCTGAGAGCCACAATCCCTATTCTTTTTGAAAGCTAGGCTCCATATTCCCACTGGGAGTCTCACTTCTTGGTTTCTTCCACATATTCTGCTCTTTTGCTCTCCCAAGTCCCCATAAGATCTTTCGAAGGTCCTACTCACTGGCTGATTGAAAAGCTACCAGCTGTAAACAGTGTAAAGGGAAAACTTTTAAAGAGACATTGTGGGAGCACAGGCCCCGCAAGTACCACAACAGTTCAAGAAGGAGGGCCAGTATCACCTTCTCAGGGCAACTAAGGATGGGTGCTGAATGCAGTCTTGCCAGTGTTAACCACATCCTGGGTACACATGACAAAGGAAAAATAAGTAAAGAGACAATTTTGAAGTCTTCTTTGTCATAATCCTAGTTTGGAGACACCAATGAACCAATCTGCCCCTAAAATGACCTGAGCACTGGTTTCCTGTTGACATCCAAGTCACAGGCTGGAAAGGAGGCAGCAGTCAGGAGAATGAAGAAATCTTGGCTGGCCCTGTCTCCATGTTCTGTCAGAGCCAATGTCTGAGGCATATGTATGTTCCTCCTGCCTCGAGCCCCCTCAGGAACTGGTTATAGATTCCGTTCGGGGCAGAGACCAGGTCCCATTTGACTTTACACTACTACAGGACTTATTGCACCTACTGTACCCCTCTCCCATTATGCCTCAAGTGTCAAAGAAATTCAGGATCAAATCATATAATCAAACAATGAATTTGTACATTCAGAGAGTACCATGTATAATGAAATATACCCATGTCCCAGAAATTCTGATTCATATTTGACATTAGAACTGTATAGAAAGGTAACTATCTGTCACATTAAAGCTGTCCAAAATAAATGAGCAATAACTCCCCATCAGCTGATTCCATAATGCAAATGCATAAAAGATTCAACATCACTGGGGTCACTTGTACACTTTCTGCACTAATAACTTAGACCGATAGTTAAACAGCACCTCCCTCCCCATGATCTCTTCCACCAAGAAGTTCAAGAACAGTAAGGTCATGGGAACACTTAGCACCGCTGAGTCACACATTGCCCTAACTTGGACATTCACAGTGGGTCCTTCATCATTGCTGGTCAGAATTCACTACCTAATAATATTGTGAGGGGGACATTAGCACCAGAAACACAGCAGCACAATAAGGCCTACCATCATGTTCTCACGGCAACTAGGTTTGGACAACAAATATGCAGCTTTACCAAAAACCATTGTGATTCCAAGACAATCATCCCTGAAGCACAAACAAACCCTGCACTGGCATCCTTCACCCTGCGTACAAAATTCATCCAAATTGGGAAAAGGATTAACTGATTTTAACTGTGTCTTTTCCTTTGCAATTGACTTGAAACAGTTTCTTCAGCTCCAAATCTGTTATCCATCCCTGACTGCAATAACATGTCTTAACTTGATTTATTTTCATGGAATGTTACTTCATAAGTCTGCAGTACTTCTTTCACAATGAATTACTTTCTGAACTGTACAGAATATTATGGAGGAAATACAGAATGATGCATCATTTTTCTTGGAATCAGTCAAATAAGGATTAATTTTATACGCATACAAATTCTCAATGTTCAGCTGGTGATTGCAACTGTCTAAGCTGAACATATGTGCTTTATGACTAGTCAAATCCCTTACTTGAAATATTCCTGGAAATCATTCCTTACTGATGTGCTACTGCACATTTATATACACAATACACTGACTGACCCAATAACTCACTACTGCAGTACCCTTCTGCATGTTGTTATCTGAGTGTTAATTGCCACTTAATAAAATTGCTTCTCCTGTTGTTTATTAGAGTGTCTTTTCAAAAGAAAAACGTAGGTAGAAAGTCATTATATACACACACACAAAACAGCAAATGGTAAATGATTCTAAGACAGTAGCTCAGGGCTGAGCATGTAGCATACATTAAAACTGGTGTAGGGGATGAATTATGAAACTAATTTAAATTTCTTGTTTGTGAAATTGTTTTACACTTTTTTATAGCTATACACTGTTACCAACCATAACAGATCTGAACCCCTGGTGGGTAATGGAAACTGGATGATTGAGAGTCAGCAAATTAAGATCTTGCACTTAGGGAACATCAATACCTTAAGCTAGGAAATGAAAAGATAATTTAATTTTTGAGGTCTGTGCAATTGATTTTTATCAGGAAGGATGACAGTAAGGGTGTTACTGTGCTCAGCAATGTGGCACCACTGCATATAAGGCCCTGTGTAAGAATTATTCCTGGATAATTGGGAAAGTTGAATAAAGGGGCGATGGATAATGTAGCCTCCTCTGTAGCTGTTCTAAGTTAGAACACAATCTCTTACCTTTGAACAGAGTATGTCACTGAATCAACTTGAGAAAAAACAGAATCCCACTTGAGGATACGCTTCCATCTGTCAGAATCAATGCGTAGGTTTTCTGGTTCCAGGATCTCTCCAAGCACTGTGTAAGCAGAAAGAATGACATTAAAAGATGTTTTAATCCGAAAAAATGAAACATTTTTTGAAAAAAGAGAAAGAAAGCTAGACATGGGTTCAGCCAACTTGGAAACAGAAATTTCTAAGTTGGCACAATTCCCTGTGTTTAGATCTGGCGATAATTTTACACATTAACACAGCCAGCAGGGAGTCTTGTGGGCACCACAGGCTTAAAGTTGTCCCTCAGTCCATCAAAGGCAACACTTGAGCGCTGGTCTTGGGGGTACAGACCCAATTAAATGCAGGTCATCTTAGCATCTAAACATCAAAACATAGTTTTTCCAAGCATATTTTATTGAAGAGGAAATCCACAGAGGGTCCATTAATATTTCATATAAGGGTGGTCCTTAAGTTTAAGTTTTAATTAAATAATGTGAGGTTTGAACTGCACGTACATAGATGGTCGTCTATATTTGAAAAGCACTACATGTTAATAGGGACAAGACTGTTCTTGGGTTAGAGGACTAGAGGAGTTGGGTGGAGATATCCACACCACACTATGGGCAGAATTTTCTGTGCCTGCTGGCGGCGGGCGTGATAGGTGGTGTGAGTGGACAATATGGCACGATTGGTTTCATGACAGCAGGAAGGCAGGCCGTGATTGCCCGCTCAGCGCCACGTTTCCCGCCATCAGTCATCGGGTACCTCATTGTAATACATCAGCATATCATTATCAGGCCATTCCGCCAGACTTTTGCTAGATCGTCCATACACATCGGCAGGAAAGCATGCTGACATAAAAACAAAAAAGCCGCGGATGCTGGAAATCCAAAAACAAAAACAAAAACAGAATTACCTGGAAAAACTCAGCAGGTCTGGCAGCATCGGCGGAGAAGAAAAGAGTTGACGTTTCGAGTCCTCATGACCCTTCGACAGAACTTGAGTTCGAGTCCAAGAAAGAGTTGAAATATAAGCTGGTTTAAGGTGTGTGTGTGGGGGGTGGAGAGAGAGACAGAGAGAGAGGAGTGGGGGTGTGGTTGTGGTACCACACCCCCACTCCTCTCTCTCTCTCTCTCTCTCTCCGCCCCCCCACACACACACCTTAAACCAGCTTATATTTCAACTCTTTCTTGGACTCGAACTCAAGTTCTGTCGAAGGGTCATGAGGACTCGAAACGTCAACTCTTTTCTTCTCTGCCGGTGCTGCCAGACCTGCTGAGTTTTTCCAAGCACGCTGACATGTTTCACAACAGCACATAAGTGCTTGTTGGCCTGCACTTTGGGTGAATTGGGGATGAGTGCACAGCAACGTTCTGCAGAGCTCGCCAGAGATGCCTGTTGGTTTGCAGGCTTCAAGCATGCTGGGGGTAGGGGGGGTGGGGGGTTCGTGGTTAAGTACCACCCTGCCCTGGAAGCGACTTTTGAGGGTGAGGGGGAGCGGGGAGGAAGTGCAGCCTTGCCACTGAGGTGACTGGTGGTCGGGGGGGGGATTGGTGGTTAAGGGCAGTCCTGCAGTTGAAAATGGCACACAAGCATTCGGGGTAGGGGCTAGGGAAGTGGCCACACATTCAGGAAACCTTTAGAAAGTGACCATTCCTCTACAACTGAGTTAGTTCAGGTGCAGCCACGTTGATATGATTGGGGTCAGGGTCCTAGGTTATCTGCCCACTCAAGCAATGCAGAGGCATCAAAGTGTCACCAAGTTCTCCAGAGCTTTCCCCACATAACCCCCCAACCACATGTTGGATGTTGCATTGTTGGATCCTCACTTGGTACAGCAGCGCCGACCTCACCATCAGCACAAAACCGGTCCAGATCCTCGCCAGCCAGCTGGATGGCTCTGTTTTCAAAGTCTATGTGGACCTTGATTTTGGGCATTCTGCCTCTGGTCTGTGACCTCTCTCTCTCTTGTTGTGTACCAGCTTGTCCTGCATGGATAGAGATGAAGAAAGTGTATGCAGGATGCCTGCCAGGCCAGATGACAAGTTTATGGCCTGTGTGGGTGTTGAGTGGTTCCATGGACAGGATGAGGACAATGACGGTGTGAGAGAGTGAATGGTGATGCCCCTTGAACCGGCAGTGAGCGCGGGCCCTATGGATGTTGATGGGTTTGTGATTGTGTGAGTTGAGAGTGATGAAAAGAGTGACTTAACCTGGCGGAATGAAGGAGATCATTCATCCTCTTGCGGCACTGGATGGCTGTCCTCTTTTGCAGGGCACTGGTGCTGACCACTGATGCCACGGCCTCCCAAGCTGGACAAGTGCTGTTGTTGCTCATCCAGACCGGGGGCAGAGGGCATCCCGGCGGGCCTCCATGGCATCCAAAAGTCCGTCCAGGGACCCGTCGCTGAACCTGGGGGCTGCAGTCTTTTTCAGTTTCAGGGCCATGTCTTCTGTGCAGCAGTGGTGAACTGGAAGCACTGAGATGTGCGCTTGCGGCTGAACTTTAAATATGGCACCCAGTGCGATGCAGGGGCGGGGTGATGGCTGGCAGGCGAATGTGAGCCTGCCTGCCATGGAAAGGGGTGTTTCCCGGGAGTGCATAAATAATGAGGCGGGTTCGGCACGATACGGTGTAAAAACCCGCCATTGCGGCCGGCGGGTCAAACAATGTTTGACCCGCCCGCTACCGCACTTTGTGCAAATTTGGGAAAATTCCGCCCTATGTGTGGGTTTGTACATTCGCGTGATTACGTATTAGAGGATCCCAATTTGAAGCCCCTCACTTTCAAAACATCCTGACATGAATAATTCCTTTGAACATGAAACTCACCTTGAATGCATTCCAGTTTATGCTGCTAATAAATGACATGAGCACTGCTGTCACCTGACTGCCATAACTCCATGCTCCTTTAAGCAACAGAAAGGTAATGCGTAAAGGTTGGCTGTGAATGCCTTGATAGTATGGAGACTATTTATGGATATGTGACTAACCAAAGGGCTGGTTAGGTCAGTTGGCTAGATGGATAGTGTGAGGTTTAGATTAACACCAGGAGCACAGGGTTTGATTCCCATTCTAGCTGAGGTAGATTTGAGACCTGCCTTCTCACCCTGCCCTGTAGTAGAATCACAGCATAAGCTGTGGTATGACGACCTTCGGATAGACGAGGATACTACATGGAGAAGAAAATTAGGCTGGTCATGATGCTTTTCTTCTCCAAGTTTCCTTCTAGTAGGGGAGTGGGGAACATTCCTTTTGAAAGAGAAACTACCGCAGCTTTTGGGTGATGTAATGGTATCACATTTACTTCTGTATTTTCCCTGTAGTTTGAACTGATGTTTTGCTTCAGTTGGTGGAGAGAAAGTTCAGAGGGTGCCCTCCCACCACAGAATACCATAAGGAAAATTACTAGTGGGCATCAGCCTTGAATCAGTGATAATATTCTCATCTCTGAGTCAGAAGGTGGTATGTTCAAGTCCCACTCCAGAGATTTGAGTACATAATCCTTGCTACTACTTCAGTGCAGTACAGAAGGAGTGTTACATTGTCAGAGGAGCAGCCTTTTGGATTTGGCAAACTGAGGCCTTGTCAGCCCTCTCAGGTGGATGTAAAGGATTGAAGAGCAGCACGAGAGTTTTCCTGATGTCCTGGCCAATATTTATCCCTCAAATAACTTCACTCAAACAGCTCATCCAGTCATATATCTCACAGATGATAGGGCCTTGCTGCACACAAATTGCCTGCCAAGTTCCTCTACATTAGGGAAGTGAATATAATTCAAAAGTTGATTGGCTATAAAACCCTTTTGGGCCAAGGTTGTGAATGGCACTATATGAATGCAAATCTTTTGCTGCCAGCATGTAGGCAAGGGCCTAAAGACTTGGGGGAGCAGCCAGGTCTCTTGCACTGATGACTGAACATTGAGGTTGTTAACCTCCATGTTCAGGTTCAGAGTGTCTTCGTGCAGGTTGGTCTTACGCACGGGAATGGCGAGCAATTAAGGTGAGTGAACAGGTGTGGCATATAGGTATCAGTACACACTTTCATTCTCATAGTGGAGATTAGCTGCCCCCACCCCACTTTTTAAAAAGTCAGCTGATCTCCTTATTGGCTCTGAAGTGGACAATTCAATTTTGGGGTTGGCTGCCCAATAATTTTGACAATTAAAAAAAAGTCAGTAAATATCTATTTTTCAAATTGTGAAATTTGAACCAGGAAAATCAATCACACAACTTCTTAAAGAAATACTCTTTCCCCTTTTTTCTAGGCTGGGCAACAGGTTTTAGGCAGGATTTTAGAAAGACTCCTGCAAAACATTTCCAATACATTTATTTCATGATACTACATTCGCCTGTGTACAGTGTAACGAACAGAGGCCCGAACAATCCCCATCCACCACTACTCTCCTCCGTCTGGCTGAACTTGTTCTCACACTGAACAATTTCTCCTTCAACTCCTCTCACTTCCTCCAAATAAAAGGTGTGGCTATGGGTACCCGCATGGGCCCCAGCTATGCCTGTCTCTTTTTGGGGTATGTGGAACATTCCTTGTTGCAGTCCTACTCCGGCCCCCTTCCACAACTCTTTCTCCGGTACATCGATGATTACTTCGGTGCCGCTTCATGCTCTCGTCAGGACTTGGAAAAATTTATTAATTTTGCTTCCAATCTCCACCCCTCCATCATTTTCATGTGGTCCATCTCTGACACTTCCCTTCCCTTCCTTGACCTCTCTGTCTCAATCTCTGGTGATAGACTGTCCACCAATATCCATTACAAACCCACCGACTCCCACAGCTATCTCGACTACAGCTCCTCACACCCCGCTTCCTGTAAGGACTCCATCCCATTCTCTCAGTTCCTTCGCCTCCGTCGCATCTGTTCCGATGATGCTACATTCAAAAACAGTTCCTCTGACATGTCCTCCTTCTTCCTTAACCGAGGTTTTCCACCCACGGTCGTTGACAGGGCCCTCAACCGTGTCCGGCCCATCTCCCGCGCGTCCGCCCTCACGCCTTCTCCTCCCTCCCAGAAACATGATAGGGTCCCCCTTGTCCTCACTTATCACTCCACCAGCCTCTGCATTCAAAGGATCATCCTCCGCCATTTCCGCCAACTCCAGCATGATGCCACCACCAAACACATCTTCCCTTCACCCCCCTTATCGGCATTCCGTAGGGATCGCTCCCTCCGGGACACCCTGGTCCACTCCTCCATCACCCCCTACTCCTCAACCCCCTCCTATGGCACCACCCCATGCCCACGCAAAAGATGTAACACCTGCCCCTTCACCTCCTCTCTCCTCACCGTCCAAGGACCCAAACACTCCTTTCAAGTGAAGCAGCATTTCACTTGCATTTCCCCCAACTTAGTCTACTGCATTCGTTGCTCCCAATGTGGTCTCCTCTACATTGGAGAGACCAAATGTAAACTGGGCGACCGCTTTGCAGAACACCTGCGGTCTGTCCGCAAGAATGACACAAACCTCCCTGTCGCTTGCCATTTCAACACTCCACCCTTCTCTCTTGCCCACATGTCTGTCCTTGGCTTGCTGCATTGTTCCAGTGAAGCCCAACGCAAACTGGAGGAACAACACCTCATCTTCCGACTAGGGACTTTACAGCCTTCCGGACTGAATATTGAATTCAACAACTTTAGGTCGTAAGCTCCCTCCCCCATCCCCACCCCCTTTCTGTTTCCCCCTTCCCTTTTTTTTCCAATAAATTATAAAGATTTTCCTTTTCCCACCTATTTCCATTATATAAAAAAAAACCCCACTAGAGCTATACCTTGAGTGCCCTACCATCCATTCTTAATTAGCACATTCGTTTAGATAATATCACCAACTTTAATTTTAACACCTATGTGTTCTATTGTACTATTGTCGTTGACATCTTTTGATGATCTGCTTCTATCACTGCTTGTTTGTCCCTACAACCACACCCCCCCCCTCCACCTCTTTGTCTCTCTATCTCTCCGCCCTCCACACACACACCTTAAACCAGCTTATATTTCAACTCTTTCTTGGACTCGAACGCAAGTTCTGTCGAAGGGTCATGAGGACTCGAAACGTCAACTCTTTTCTTCTCCGCCGATGCTGCCAGACTTGCTGAGTTTTTCCAGGTAATTCTGTTTTTGTTTTGGATTTCCAGCATCCGCAGTTTTTTGTTTTTGTTTTTAACATTTATGTTCTTCATTATACAGGTTTATTAGCATTTGATTAAGCGCCAGATAGACATAAGTCCTTTCAAAAACAGCCAATGATTGTAGGTCTTATGCTAAAGCTAGGCCTGAGGAGAGACTGTAGCTTGCTTGTCCGATTCTGATAGGCTGCTGACACTCACTGTCAAAGCTGAAGTATCAGAGGCTGAGCTATATTCCTTGTGCATGTTCTTGTTCGGAAAGGTTAGTAGAAAATGGGAATGGAGATGTAAGAAAAGTAAACAAATTACTGTAAATAAGTATGGAAACCTTATTATACAGTAAAGTTACAATATGACAGATACATTTGTTTTGGACAGTAGTTCTTATTACAGGATTCATTTTCACCGAGCTTTACTTCCTCTTTCGACTTTACTCTCAGTCCCTGGCCTGCAGGCTGTTCAGGTGACCTGAACTTTTTTTTTAGTACATTTTGACCTTGGAATCATGCTGTGAAATATTGGTAAGGCAGATATTAATATGTTCGTGTGAAACTCATTCTCTGCTATTGTAAACAGAAGTGAAAGCTTTGAATTTCCCACTTAATGAACAATGCCTTCTTGTAGGCCTGAACTTGATTTGTACTGGTGGGATGAGGTCACATAAAAGGGTTGTTAAAGCATGCAGGTAAAGTTTCTTATGAAGAACTTTACTGTTTATGACCTGTGAGGACACAGTCATTCACTAGCTGCATCTGTTGCTGCATGTTGTAATAGATTTGACTGAAAAACTTATCAAAATTCTAAACACCACATTGTAAACATTTGCTGACATGTAGTGCCTGCAGCAGTGGGAGGACCAAAAAGAGCAAGAACATATTGCAGAAGAATTCTTTCAGAAGCAGGTCTTGTGCTCTTCATCCATGTGACTGTGCTAGAGCTATCTACTCAAATACATTTATACAATTCACTTCAAGGATTAAAGGGGAAGCCAAATAAATATAAGAAGAAAGAAAGACATAGACATATCTATTGATGGTGCTGGCAGGAGGGTGGGATGAGGCTTGTGTGGAGGGTGAATATTCAACCATGGACTTAGTGGGCTGAATGGTCTGTTTCTGTGCTGTAAATACTGTGTAGTAATCCCATCTCACTCTTTTGTCACTTCTTTCCACACTCTTCTTTTTCAAAAGCTTATGCAATTCCATTTTAAATGACACTACATTTATCAGCCTCAATAAATAGCCACAATGTCCTCAATAACATTCCAGCCATGATGCAAAAGTGGGAGAATCTAGAATTAGGGGTCATGGTTTAAAAATAAAGGGTCGTCCATTTAAGACAGAGATGAGGAGAAATTTCTTCTCTCAGAGGGTCTTGAGTCTTTGGAACTCAAAAGGCGGTGAAGCAGAGTCTTTGAATGTTTTAATGGTAGAGCTAGATAGACTTTTGATAAGCAAGGGGGTGAGAGGTTGTCGGGGATAGGTGGGAATGTGGAGTTGAGGTTACACTCAAATCAGCCATGATCTTACTGAATGGTGGAGTAGGCTCGAGGGGCCGAGTGGCCTACTCCCACTCCTAATCCATATGTTTGTATGTTCTTTTAACTCCCCCTTTTGATCTTGTAGTTTTCATCCTCATCTACCTTCCTTTGTATCAATTCACCAACCAGTTAAAAGAAAGATTACATTTATGTAGCACCTTTTACAACCTCAAGATGCCCCAAAGCACTTTACAGCCAATCAAGTACCTGTGAAGTGTAGTCGCTGTTGTAACACAGGAGACATGGCACCAGTTTGCGGATAGCAAGGTTCCACAAACAACAATGAGAAAATGACCATATGATCTGTCCTCTACTTGTTGACTGAGGAATAAATGTTGACAAGGACAGCGGGTAGAGCCATGAGAGCTCCCTTGCTCTTCTATGAAATAGTGCCATAGCACCTTTTATGTTCAGCTGAGAGAACTGATGGAGCTTCATGTCTCATCTGAATGGTGCTACCTCCAACAGTGCAGCACTCCCTCAACATGCACGAGAGTGTCAGCCTAGATTTTCTGTACTCAAGTCTCTGGATTGGGGCCTGAACTCACAACATTCTGACTCAGAGACAAAAGTACCACTAACTGAGCTGAACCAAACTTTCATCATTGAACCTTAAAAGAACATTGAAAATAGCATGAACAGGCCTGAACGGTGTATATAAAACTGACCAAGGGAAAATACACCAGAAATAATAAATAATTCAACAAAAGGTAACATGAAAAATAAAGCAAAGCATCAGTAATGAAAACACAACAGTAGTCTGAAAGATAAAGAGCAAGACATTCCTAAGTGGAAGGGAAAGCAGAGAGGCTAGGGAAAAAGAATGTAAACTTAAATAGTGGCTTTCACCTCCTCATGACATCCCAAATAACTTCACAGTCAATGAATTACTATTTGAAGTGTAGTCACTGCTGTAACATAGGCAATTACGATAGTCAATTTTTAGACAGGCATGGATAGAGGGAGTAAAAGTTGTCAGAGGTAGATAGATAGAAAGGATTATTCAGTAAGCATTTTGTTTAAAATGTTAACCAAATGGGTTTAAAGAGAGAGTAAAAAAGTAAAAAGCTGAAAATTTTGGAAAATTGAAAACACTGGAAATACAAAACAGGTCCATTTGTATCTGAAAATAAGCATGAGAAAGGTCAGTGTTTTGTATATAGAAATGGAAACTGGAGGGCAAGTTAGCTGCTGTATAGGACTGAACAAAACAGAGAGGGAGAGGCAGGCAAGAGACTAAGGTCAAGACTCAGGTATACAGACAACAGCTGCGGAGGTATTTAATAAAATTGAAAAATAAATTTAAAATGGTATTCAGACTCAAGCTCACTCTCATTCTGTACCTCTTGTGGCTCTTCAGTTGAACACTCTCCCATTCCTAATATTTTGTCTTGCATTGTTCCATCAAATTTAACACAAGCTTCAGGAGTATTGGAGCAAACTCATTGAGGCCATGGTCCTGCCATAATAACTAGTAGGATGAAATAGCAGTTTAGAGAATTGGGGAATGTTAGAGTAATGGCCTTGTCTCTGACCAGCACTTTCACTCAGTGAGGATGTGTGCAAGGCTTGCAGTATCACCGAACTTAGCCTAGTGGTGCTCCTTACTGCCTAAAACCCTGCACCCTGCAATCCTCGGGCCAGGTTTTCAACTGCCCTTAAGGATGAGAAGGGGAGCAGGTGCACTTTGAAAATAGTGCTCTTGGATGACATTTCAGTATCCTGAAACCTCCGGGACATGCTGGGATCTGGGGGATTCTACTCCGGATCAGCTGCAGTGCTGCCTGTTCTGCAAATTGTATGGCGATACTAACTGGATGCCGAGCTTATCTCCGGCCCAGTCAGGGCATTGACGATAGCGTTGCATGAGTAACACACAGATGTTGTAGGATAAGGAACTGGAAATTATCCAGGCATCAGATTCTCAAGCCTTGAGTGAAATTCAAGCCTACGTCTTAAATTAAATTAAATTTCGAGACCTCAATCCATTTTCTGTCATCCTCCTTATTCCTCTCCATTTTAGAAGATTCATTTTTGTTTCCCTCTAATTTTTTCACCATCATGTTCCGTTATTTTCATGTTATTTTTGTCCTTTAAAAGCTTTTCACTTGAATGAACTAACATGGGTTCAATAAATTTTAAGTTATCTTTTCATATTACAGGCATTGATAAGTATGCAACTTGACCTTGACCAAAACACAGAAATTGTTGCCAGGGTTGCCTTCAGCAAAGCTGTCAAAAGAGACAGCAACATTGTTACATCAGACATTCAAAAAGAAGCTGAACATTTCTAGAGATGTTAATATGCACAGACACACAAACAGTATTGTAAAGCAAAGCTTCAACTTCATCTGTAAAGAACGCAGGCTACATTTGCCTGCAAAAATAGAGCTACATTTCAGGCATAGATAGCAAAGGAATCACCAGCCACAGGATAAGCTCACTGAACGAGAATTTCAACATTTCTTAATCCGTTTATTCATGGGATGTGGGTGTCTCTGGCAAGGCTAAAATTTAATGCTCATCCCTAACTGCCCTCGGGGAGATAGTGATGAGCCAGCTTCTTGAACCGCTGTAGTCCATGTGACATGGCTACACCCACAGTGCTGTTAGGAAGGGAGTTCCAGGATTTTGACCCAGCGATAGTGAAGGAACGGCAAAATATTTAAAAGTCAGAATGGTGAGTTGGAGGGGAACTTTCAGGTTCTTATGATTCTGCTGCCCTTGTCCTTCTAGTTAGTACAGGCCACAAGTTTGGAAGGCTAAAAGAACAAAAATAACATGAAAATAATAGAATATGGTGGTGAAAAATAAGAGGAAACAAAAAATGAATCTTCCAAAATGGAAAGGAATAAGGAGGAAGACAGAAAACACCTTCCAAGAAGGAAGGAAGCCTTAGCAAGTTGCTGCAGTGCGTCTTGTAGATTGTACCCATAAGCCTGGATTTTGTGGTGCTAACAGTAAAGCTGTCATCTTTCGCCACTGAAACTGACAGCAAATTTGAGAGTTCACACATGCATAAAGTAATGCAAAAGTCCATGCAATAGTCAGTGCAACAGAAGTTGCTGTCAGTGATTCTACTCTCCTTCAGAAAACGTACAGTTGAGGCCCCCTCTAAGTGCAATCCCTAAGCAATCAGTGAACGGTTGAGGACTTCCACATTTATATCATCAGTCTTGTTTTTAAACACCCTTGAAAAAGTTACACTTTACTGAAAAAGGTTTTTTCTTACAGTGTATGAATATCATAACTGGAGGCCCAGTTAGCTCAGTTGGCTAGCATATAGTGCAGGTTCAATTCCTGCTCTGGCTGAGATAGACTTGGGACCTGCATCCTCACCCTGCACCTGAGAGTGGAAGACAATGGCAAACCATCACTTTAAAAAAAAGGCTCAGGATAAAGCATCAGCAGGCAATGAGCACACATGACAGGAAATAAATTCATAATTACTTTTAAACATATGCAGTGGACCCGAAAAGCTAATTTTATATCTGTGGAATGTTAAATTTCTCCATTAAAAGAATATCCACAAGGATAAAAGAATGCCCACATTATTAAAAATAATGTTTCACAAAGTTTGTCATTTTAGCTTCTATCTCAATCCAGTCATAATCATTTATTTTGTTATCCAAAAATTTAACTTAAAAGTGATGGATAATCAGTGCTTTTAACTTCTTGATCTGCCGCCTGAGAGAATACTTCAATGAGATTACCTGGATACCTTCCTTGTTGCTGACATCACTGCAGCTGGGTGTCTGAAGATCCCCTTGGCTTGGCTCCATAGGGAGGGGATGTCTGTGCCACAGAGATTGCTACATCTTTGTGGGCAGCAGCGTTCCTTTGCAAAATCCAGCTAATTACAATACATGAGGGGAATTTTCTCACCTTAATCCCTGGCCAAAAGTCAGGACTGCAGCGGGTCAGGAACCCAGTGCAGGAACAGGTTTTGCCGAGGCTCTTTAACTGAGCCACGGCATGATCATCCAGCTTCCAGGTTCCTGGCCAATCAAAGAGGACAGGCAGGATGAGACACTGAATCTGTCAAAGGGAGGATATCTAATCAAAGGGACCATGCCATGGTTAGAATGGCTCAACAGCATTTGGATTTCTGAGGCTTCAACAACCACAGGAAACAACCATAGGAATGGAGAGAAGATGGGAAGGCTGCTCCCTGGGTTTCTCAATCTCACTTGGAGGTCCTTTTTTCATTCATTCATGGGATGTGGGCATCGCTGGCTAGGCCAGCATTTATTGCCCATCCCTGCCTTCTTGAGCCGCTACAGTCCATGTGTTGTAGAAACACCCACAGTGCTGTTAGGAAGGGAGATCCAGGATTCGGACCCAGCAACAGTGAAGGAACGGCAAGATAGTTAGGATGGTGTGTTACTTGTAAGGGAGCTTGCAGGTCGTGGTATTCCCATGCATCTGCTGCCCTTATATTTCTAGGTGGTAGAGGTCGCAGGTTTGGAAATTGCTGTTGATGGAGCCTTGGTGAGTTGCTGCACTGCATCTTGTAGACGGTACACACTGTTGCCACTGTGCATCGGTACTGGAGGGAGTGAATGTTGAAGGTGGTAGATGGGGTGCCAATCAAACGGATTGCTTTGTCCTGGATGGTATCAAGCTTCTTGAGTGTTATGAGAGCTGCACTCATCCAGGCAAGTGGAGAGTATTCCATCACACTCCTGACTTGCGCTCTGTAGATGATGGACAGGCTTTGGGGAGTTAGAAGGTGAGTTACTCTGCACAGAATTCCCAACCACTGACTTGCTCTTGTGGCCACAGTATTTATATGGCTAGCCCAGTTCAGTTTCTGCTCAATGGTATCTCCCAGGATGTTGATAGTGGGGGATTCAGCAATGGTAATGCCATTGAACGTCAAGGGGAGATGGTTAGATTCTCTCTTGTTGGAGATGGTCATTGCCTGGCACTTGTGTGGTATGACTGTCACTTGTCACTTGTCAGCCCAAGCCTGGATATTGTCCAGGTCTTGCTGTGTTTGTACGTGGGCTGCTTCAATATCTGAGGAGTCGCAAATGGTGCTGAACATTGTGCAATTAACTGCGAAGATCCCTACTTCTGACCATATGATGGAAGGAAGGTCATTGATGAAGCAGCTGAAGATGGTTGGCCCTAGGACAATATCGTGAGGAACTCCTGCAGTCTGTCCTGGAGCTGAGATGATTGACCTTCAACAACCACAATCATCTTCCTTTGTGCTATGTATGACTCGAACCAGCAGAAAGCTTTCCCCTGATTTCCACTAACTTCAGTTTTGCTAGGGCTCCTTGATGCCACACTCAGTCAAATGCTGCACCTCTGGTTTTCAGCTCTTTTGTCCATGCTTGGGCCAAGGCTGTCATGAGGTCAGGAGCTGAGTGGCCTTGGTGGAACCCAAACTGTGCATCAGTGAGCGGGCTATTGCTGAATAAGTGCCTCTTGATAGCACTGTCATCAACATTTTCCACCACTTTGCTGATGATCGAGAGACGGCTGATAGGGCAGTAATTGACCAGGTTGTATTTGTCCTGCTTTTTTGTGGACATACCTGAGCAATTTTCCACATTGCCAGATAGATGCCAGTGTTGTAGTTGTACTGAAACAACTTGGCTAGGGTCGTTGCAAATTCTGGCACACAAGTCTTCAGTGCTTTTGCTGGAGTGTTGTCAGGGCCCCTAGCCTTCACAACATCCGATGCCTTCAACCATTTCTAGATATCGTGTGCAGTGAATCCTGCCATGGTATCTGAGGGACTGCAGTGAGGTGAGCTCTCCCAAGACTGGGAGGAAGCAGACAACCTCTCCATCAAGCAGACGTGGACGGAAATAGCCAAGGAAGTCAGCAGATGTGAGGTCCCTTCAATCTAGAGATGGTGGACGAAGGTGCACTCT
Organism: Carcharodon carcharias; assembly: GCF_017639515.1. Classification (NCBI taxonomy): domain Eukaryota; kingdom Metazoa; phylum Chordata; class Chondrichthyes; order Lamniformes; family Lamnidae; genus Carcharodon; species Carcharodon carcharias. The sequence continues at coordinate 29,261,839 of NC_054484.1, forward strand.
CCTCAGTGTGGCATGATAATGAAAGGCATAATACTTTCAGGTGTCAAGTCCCAAACTCTGACTTTCACAGCCTTCTCCTGCACAGCACTCTTCAGAAAGACACACCTTGCAGCTCCACTGATTCCTCTCTCCTCAGGAACCTCACCAGCTTATCTCAGCCTACACTTATCCATATCCTATTGCCTTCTTCTACCCCTGCCTCATAGTCATCCTCTTCAAATCCATACAAGCCATTAAGACCTTGAACTTGAATAGTGGCTTTCACCTCCCCATGATATCCCAAAGAACCTTACAGACAAAGAATTACTGCTCAAAGTGTGGTCACTGCTGTTACATAAGCAATTACAAGTGTCTGCTTTCTCTCCTTGCAGGAAAAGGGCATTACAACCTCAGCGAGAGTCAGAGACCTGAGATGGGGCTGCCTTCCAGTGAAGGCACCTTATTAGTCATTGACAATGCATGCCTGCCTGCTTCACTGGGAAGGTGTCTTTTTCCAGCAGGCCACAGATTTCAGCAGTGACCTGCTGTGAGGACCTGACTCTCCTGAGGCACTGGTACTCAGCAGAACTGATCCTCTGCCTGGAGACCCTGTGTTGAGTGTCTCGCCTCCATTCCAGTGGGCCTTGGGTCCATCCCTTCTCCCCTGTTGAGGTGCATATGGCCGAGGGAAAAGCAGCTGGTGGTGATGCTGGTGTTGCCCCTGGGGCTACTGGTGATGGTGTTGCTGCTTCTCTTGCCCTCATCAGAGGTGCAAGGTGAAGTTGCATAAGCTGCTCCCATACTATGGTGAAGGCTGACAGCAGGGAAGTGCAGCTGGAGGTGAATGAAATGCCAGACAGGTGAAATGCCTTCCAAGAAATTGGCAATTACCTATCGAGCAGTGATAGCACAGTCTAAGAGAACGAGTGCTTTGAATGACAGCCTCTCACCTGGCCATGGCTGAAGCTCTTCAGTATAACCAACCAAAGCCTTCCCAGCTGGTCACTTTCACTGAAGTAGCATTCCCCACTGTGCAGTCAGCTGATGAGTTGCTGACAGGTCGGGAAACAGGTGCCCTGGCAGTTAGAACAGAATTGAAGGTTTAAAAAATACTTAATTACCTATTATAATATTTAAATACTTCACCAGACAGCTACACAAGGCATCCTCGATCATCTTCACCCTCACCCCTGTGACCAGAAGTGGAGTGATGACAGGATCCTGACCGGACGTCACTCTTAGGGGATTTTACTCCTTGCACACATCCAAACGCCCCTCCCCTTTGCCTGGGGAAATTTCTCCCTACATTTCTGTCTGGGATTCCCCCACTTTGGAGGTTTTACTTGCTGAGCATTCCCATTTTTCTCCCCGGTCTCATGCCAATCTTTATTTACCCCAGCAACTACACCCCATTCCCATCCTCATCAAAACGTGCCACTGTCTGTACCACAAATTCATGCTAAAACTAAAATAAAGGAATTATCTGTGAGGTGAGCTTGACACAAAATAAGCACAACTGTAGTTCCCAAATTTCTCATCACAGAAACTCAGAAAAAAAACCCAATGCCAAAGGTTTCCAAAAAAGAACAAATTTGCAGAACAGATATTTCACATCTTTCACAGAAACTCCCCATCTTGGTTTAATTGATCAAAAGAATAAAAATCCAAGTATTTTGAAGTGCATGTTCAGAGTTTGTTATGCAGCCACAATGGAAAGAGAAAAATCAACAACTTCATAAGGAATTAGTGTTTATTTTCCCACAATTTTAAACATGTTGGGGGCACTCTGACACAACTACACCGGCCTCCCACTCTTGTTCCTTTTGTGCTCAGAGGTTCCCCTCCACCTGTCTATGTGGTATATTTTCTAATCAGCACTATTCTCATACAACCTAGGAACATTGGAGCAGGAGTAGGCGATTTGGCACTTCAAGTAGGCTCCACCATTCAAAAAGATCATGGCTGATCTGGTTGTGATCTCAGTTCCACTTTCCTGTCAGGGCCCCATAACCCTAGACTGCCTTGTCTAACAAAAATCTGTCTAACTCTGCCTTGAATAAATTCAATGTCCCAGCTTCCACTACTTTCTGGGGAAGATAATTCCACACACCAATGACCCTTTGGGAGAAATATATTCTCCTCATCTCTGTCTTAAAAGGGAGACTTCTTATTTTTAACTATGCCACTAGTTTTAGTCTCACTCACAGGAGGAAACATCCACAGGTATCCACCCTATCAAGTCCCCTTGCATTTAATGGGGGGAAAAATACATTCACGCAATGCCGCTAACCAGACTGATGTTGACCCCCCAGCAGAGTGCGGGGTACTGCTTGAGTAGCATTCTTTAATGAGATCAATGAAGATTATCTGCATTCAAAACTGCGAATAGAAATCTAGCACAAGAACATTAAGCTCTTGGTTAGGGACAGGCTGGTCAGGAAAAACAATGGTCCTGTGATTCTCCTGATCACTCATTGTATCTTCAGCACAAAATCCTGGAGGTAATGACATTACTGACCATTTTTTTGTCATTTAGATCACTTCCCCTGGGTTCCACCAATCTCTCCCATTGCACAATCCTGTAAAAATTCCAGGCACAGGCATAAAAGTTTCCCTTAGCACAGATTCCTCCTGTTTCCAAGACTCAAACTGCAGCCCCTCCCCCAAAGATCAATCCTCCCCAGTCTCTGCAATCTCTGAGATCTTGCTACCCAATGTCTTTGAGACAAGCTCTCTATCCGCCCTATATTTCCAAGATTTCCCCCTCTTTAAGAGAATAAGAAGCTTAAAAGATTTATAAATGTTGTTACTTAAATTCACTCAGTCACATCCCTACAGCAAATCTACACCATACCATTTAATTGTATTTTGAGTGTCCCTCCTGTGTTTGCCTTCACTTTGCTTGGCATCTTTTAAGAAGACAAATCTTTGATTAAAGAAGTTAATCATTCCTCTCAAGCTGCCTTGCCTCTTTAACTCTCCCACCCTTTGGAAGGCCCCTTCGAATTCCTTTGAAGTCGCTCCTTCTCCATATTCATTGTTCCACAATAAGCTATCTGTACTTTATCATGACCCACTGAACGCCTCTCTTAATTAAAACAAAAACAGAATTACCTGGAAAAACTCAGCAGGTCTGGCAGCATCGGCGGAGAAGAAAAGAGTTGACGTTTCGAGTCCTCATGACCCTTCGACAGAACTTGAGTTTGAGTCCAAGAAAGAGTTGAAATATAAGCTGATTACCAATGATTACCAATCCCTTTTCATTCATTTTCCAAGTCTAAAATGCAATGCCACAACAATACCTTGTATTTATATAGTATGTTTAACATTGAAGCACCCCAGGATGCTTCAGAAAGGGGAAAAAACTGAACACCATGCTAAAGAATGAAATGTCAATGAAACTGAGGATGGAAGAGTGTTGAAGAAGTTTATAATTGGTAGTGAAGAAACGCCGAGGTTAAGTTTGCTCTCTAAGATGAATCTGGAGTGGCGAGTGCTTTTGGTAGAGGTGACTAAGGTACAATAGCACTTGATGTGGCCCAGCCAAATCTGATGTTGGATGGCCAATCTAACAATGCATCTTACATGCTCATGTCATATGAGGAAGCAAAGATGGGGTGGACCATCTCAAGGGAAACAGTCACAATGAGAAAGAATAAAGGTTTTTCTGCAGACAAGGGTTTCAAAGGTAGCAGTGAAGGAATAGTTCGCTAAATTGATAACTACATAAGTATAATGGAAAACGGCTGGCTGATGTAGGATTTTGAAAGTGCAACTGTCAGCAGCTTGAATGAAAGTTATTCCAGAGGCAACTGCAGATGAAAGTGGGGTTGGAAGGGGTTAAGGAGTCACAGGCAGTGGGGGATAAAAGGAAGTGGTCAGAGAGGCCCTTGTTAGTGATCAAGACCATGGGAACAAAGATCCCACAGGACCTGACAAGGTCAAGGGAGTGAACGAATGTGGTTTGAAGAGGAAAATACTACATAGCGTTCCACAGTATAGAAACAGGCCATTTGACCCAAGAGGTTTATGCCACTCACAACAAAAACAAAAACAGAATTACCTGGAAAAACTCAGCAGGTCTGGCAGCATCGGCGGAGAAGAAAAGAGTTGACATTTCGAGTCCTCATGACCCTTCGACAGAACTTGAGTTTGAGTCCAAGAAAGAGTTGAAATATAAGCTGGTTTAAGGTGTGTGTGTGGGGGGCGGAGAGAGAGAGAGAGAGAGAGAAGTGGAGTGGGGGTGTGGTTGTAGGGACAAACAAGCAGTGATAGAAGCAGATCATCAAAAGATGTCAACAACAATAGAACAAAAGAACACATAGGTGTTAAAGTTGGTGATATTATCTAAACGAATGTGCTAATTAAGAATGGATGGTAGGGCACTCAAGGTATAGCTCTAGTAGGGTGGGGAGAGCATAAAAGATTTTTAAAAATTTTTTAAAAATAATGAAAATAGGTGGGAAAAGGAAAATCTATATAATTTATTGGAAAAAAAAGGAAGGGGGAAACAGAAAGGGGGTGGGGATGGGGGAGGGAGCTCTCGACCTAAAGTTGTTGAATTCAATATTCAGTCCGGAAGGCTGTAAAGTGCCTAGTCGGAAGATGAGGTGTTGTTCCTCCAGTTTGCGTTGGGCTTCACTGGAACAATGCAGCAAGCCAAGGACAGACATGTGGACAAGAGAGCAAGGTGGAGTGTTAAAATGGCAAGCGACAGGGAGGTTTGGGTCATTCTTGCGGACAGACCGCAGGTGTTCTGCAAAGCGGTCGCCCAGTTTACGTTTGGTCTCTCCAATGTAGAGGAGACCACATTGGGAGCAACGAATGCAGTAGACTAAGTTGGGGGAAATGCAAGTGAAATGCTGCTTCACTTGAAAGGAGTGTTTGGGGTCCTTGGACGGTGAGAGAGGAAGTGAAGGGGCAGGTGTTGCATCTTTTGCGTGGGCATGGGGTGGTGCCATAGGAGGGGGTTGAAGAGTAGGGGGTGATGGAGGAGTGGACCAGGGTGTCCCAGAGGGAGCGATCCCTACGGAATGCCGATAGGGGGGTGAAGGGAAGATGTGTTTGGTGGTGGCATCATGCTGGAGTTGGCGGAAATGGCGGAGGATGATCCTTTGAATGCGGAGGCTGGTGGGGTGATAGGTGAGGACAAGGGGGACCCTATCATGTTTCTGGGAGGGAGGAGAAGGTGTGAGGGCGGATGCGCGGGAGATGGGCCGGACACGGTTGAGGGCCCTGTCAACGACCGTGGGTGGAAAACCTCGGTTAAGGAAGAAGGAGGACATGTCAGAGGAACTGTTTTTGAAGGTAGCATTATTGGAACAGATGCGACCGAGGCAAAGGAACTGAAAGAATGGGACGGAGTCCTTACAGGAAGCGGGGTGTGAGAAACTGTAGTCGAGATAGCTGTGGGAGTCGGTGGGTTTGTAATGGATATTGGTGGACAGTCTATCACCAGAGATTGAGACAGAGAGGTCAAGGAAGGGAAGGGAAGTGTCAGAGATGGACCACGTGAAAATGATGGAGGGGTGGAGATTGGAAGCAAAATTAATAAATTTTTCCAAGTCCCGACGAGAGCATGAAGCGGCACCGAAGTAATCATCGATGTACCGGAGAAAGAGTTGTGGAAGGGGGCCGGAGTAGAACTGCAACAAGGAATGTTCTTTATGGGGTATGTGGAACATTCCTTGTTGCAGTCCTACTCCGGCCCCCTTCCACAACTCTTTCTCCGGTACATCGATGATTACTTCGGTGCCGCTTCATGCTCTCGTCGGGACTTGGAAAAATTTATTAATTTTGCTTCCAATCTCCACCCCTCCATCATTTTCACGTGGTCCATCTCTGACACTTCCCTTCCCTTCCTTGACCTCTCTGTCTCAATCTCTGGTGATAGACTGTCCACCAATATCCATTACAAACCCACTGACTCCCACAGCTATCTCGACTACAGCTCCTCACACCCCGCTTCCTGTAAGGACTCCATCCCATTCTCTCAGTTCCTTCGCCTCCGTCGCATCTGTTCCGATGATGCTACATTCAAAAACAGCTCCTCTGACATGTCCTCCTTCTTCCTTAACCGAGGTTTTCCACCCACGGTCGTTGATAGGGCCCTCAACCGTGTACGGCCCATCTCCCACGCATCCGCCCTCACGCCTTCTCCTCCCTCCCAGAAACATGATAGGGTCCCCCTTGTCCTCACTTATCACCCCACCAGCCTCCGCATTCAAAAGATCATCCTCCACCATTTCCGCCAACTCCAGCATGATGCCACTACCAAACACATCTTCCCTTCACCCCCCCTATCGGCATTCCGTAGGGATCGCTCCCTCCGGGACACCCTGGTCCACTCCTCCATCACCCCCTACTCCTCAACCCCCTCCTATGGCACCACCCCATGCCCACGCAAAAGAAGCAACACCTGCCCCTTCACTTCCTCTCTCCTCACCGTCCAAGGACCCAAACACTCCTTTCAAGTGAAGCAGCATTTCACTTGCATTTCCCCCAACTTAGTCTACTGCATTCGTTGCTCCCAATGTGGTCTCCTCTACATTGGAGAGACCAAACGTAAACTGGGCGACCGCTTTGCAGAACACCTGCGGTCTGTCCGCAAGAATGACCCAAACCTCCCTGTCGCTTGCCATTTTAACACTCCACCTTGCTCTCTTGTCCACATGTCTGTCCTTGGCTTGTTGCATTGTTCCAGTGAAGCCCAACGCAAACTGGAGGAACAACACCTCATCTTCCGACTAGGCACTTTACAGCCTTCCGGACTGAATATTGAATTCAACAACTTTAGGTCGTGAGCTCCCTCCCCCATCCCCACCCCCTTTCTGTTTCCCCCTTCCTTTTTTTTCCAATAAATTATATAGATTTTCCTTTTCCCACCTATTTCCATTATTTTTTTAAAAATTTTTTAAATCTTTTATGCTCTCCCCACCCCCACTAGAGCTATACCTTGAGTGCCCTACCATCCATTCTTAATTAGCACATTCGTTTAGATAATATCACCAACTTTAACACCTATGTGTTCTTTTGTTCTATTGTTGTTGACATCTTTTGATGATCTGCTTCTATCACTGCTTGTTTGTCCCTACAACCACACCCCTCCTCCACTTCTCTCTCTCTCTCTCCGCCCCCCACACACACACCTTAAACCAGCTTATATTTCAACTCTTTCTTGGACTCAAACTCAAGTTCTGTCGAAGGGTCATGAGGACTCGAAATATCAACTCTTTTCTTCTCTGCCGATGCTGCCAGACCTGCTGAGTTTTTCCAGGTAATTCTGTTTTTGTTTTTGTTTTGGATTTCCAGCATCCGCAGTTTTTTTGTTTTTATCTCAGGTTTATGTACATTAGCTTCCTCCCACCTTAATTCATCTCACCCTATCAACTTATTTTTTCTTTTCTCCTTCGTGTACTTATCTAGCTTCCTTTTAAATGCACCAATGCTATTCCACTCAACCACTCAATGTGATTGTATGTTCTATATTTCTACCATCTTGAATTCCTTATCGGGTTTAATCGTGACTATTTTATATTTTTGGTCCCTAGTTCTTTCTACCCCACCAGTAGAAGCATCTTCTGTACTTTTATCTTATTGAACTCCCATATAATTTTTTAAAATGTTATCAGTTACATCTCAGTGTCTACATTCTTTCTTGATTGCTGTATCCTTCAATTCTGGTGTCATCCTTTCCCCAGCATCTTTTTTGTAATATGGAGTCCAGAACTGTGCGCAATACTCTAAGTGTAGTCTCTCCAAGACCCAAGATAACCTTGGGAACAAAAACAGAGAGTGCTGGAAACACTCAGCATCTATTGGAAGAATTGCTTTAGGAACATATTGGGGAAGGTTCTTCCACCAGATGGGGCTTTACTTGTTATTTAAAATTTTAATCAATCAAATATAAGTTGTCTTGATTGAGTAAATGTTGTTTTGAATATTGCTGAAAAAAGAGACATGTCTAACCTTTTCATCTTGCACTCATCAGGAAACTCACAAGAATACCAATATAAGGGAGAAAACAACAGTTTATACTGTATGTGAAGAGAGTGTACTGGAAGCTACAAATATTAATATACAGGTTCCCGTTCTTTGCAGAGAGAAAGATATGTATATACATTGCATTGCGCCTGTTTCAGCTAAACAAATTAAGTAACAACCATTCACTGACTCATTCCTCAGGGCAATGCCTTGACCAATCAGGGTCAAACTGCCTGGTTTAAATTTCAAACAATGCTTAGCAGTTAATTGTCAGTCACCATCAGTGGTGCATTCTCCATGGCAACACCACTTGCCAACCAATCAGCACCCTCTTCATATACAGAATAAATTGTTGTTTCCACCCCTTATATTGGTATTCTTGCGAATGTCCTGATGAGTGCAAAATGCAAAGCTTAGACATTTCTCTTTTTTTCAGCAATACTCAAGTTCTGTACTACCAAATGACTAAATGTTGATTTGAGACATTTCCTGTTTTCATTTCTTCAGATGTGAAAAGTACATCAGTTGGGATTAAACACGTTCATAGTATAGGATAACTTTGTCTTATTCCTGAAAATTAATAGAATGTCAGAATTTCCTCATGGACATTCTGGGAATTAACAACTGGTAATAATTTGGACATGAAGTAAAAGGATCTCAAGCATATTATCTTGAGACAGCTAGCCAAATTACACAATGTGAGTGGATCCAACAGTTTAGAAGTTAACTGATGCAACTTATTCTGTATCTCAATTTATGTCACTCCTAGCCATGACCCCTTGACACTAGGTGAAATGTGGATAAACAGAATATTGATTAAAAAGCCAAGATTCCATTTGTCATTCTTGCTGGTCAGGCAGATACATGTTAAAGTATAGGCCAGGATATAGGTTTGGAGTTTCATTCTGTTTTCTTTGTGAAATAATGAGGAAGTACAAAGTGAGTTTGCTCTCATTTGTTGACTCTTTAATCTCAGCTATGGTGCCATGGAAAGGATTAAATGGAGGCCAAATATTTCTCTCTAGAAAAGTTTAATACACAGGAGATCATCCCGGCCTGCTATTATGTACTTTATAGTTTCAGAGCATCACTGATAGAGGTTTATGAGGTCTATAACTAAATTATCCACCTCGAGAATTATTCTGGTACCATTACAGTGTAGAATATTACAAAACTCATCCTTGTATACGGAGGGATAAATTAAATGGGTACGGGCAAGAATGTTTTCATTTTTTATCCGGGGAGGGGTCATTTAGGAGTCAGTAACCTTTCAGTCTATTTTCCACTGGGCATAAAATTCTCTTTGTGGGCGAGAAACTGGATTTTGGGCAAATTCCAATATTTAACCTGAGTGGAAGATTGTCTGCAGGCAGTACTCAAAGCTGTCCAACTGAAAAGGACTGGCCAGGTCATCCGTCAATGTTAAAGCTATTGCCGTTAGCAGAATTTAGCTGTATTCTGAGTGGATTTAACAATATCGCATATGAGGCAAATAACTGTTCCCCAAGATATATCATTTTATTGATAATGAAAAGCATTGTCAAGCTACTTTTCACCCATTGCAAATACATATACAGATTAATCATTGATTCCAGTACATATTGCTGAATGCTGGTTTTCCATAACATATAAGGTAGGCCCATACCCTGAAGGCTCCCAACCTCCAAGTCAGTCAATAACCATTAGGATCAAATGGTCTAAATCAGGGCACTTCAGCCCCAACAATGTGTGAGGGCATGTAATATAGGTGGTGGGTGGGGGGATAATTTTGGGTGGAATTTTTTCCCTAAAACATACTCATAAAATTTGTAAAAGTACATTACAAAACATTTCAATTTGAAAATTACAGGAAGTGCAACGCAATTCAACTTATTTCTATACAGCATGTTCTACTCTTAGCTGCCTCTATACAATTGTAATGCTCTTAAAAATTACAATATAGCTTCCCTGTTAGGCATACTGCCGCAGGCAAAACATTTCAAATTGAAAAATTACAGAAAGTGCAATGAAGTTCAACTTTTCTCCATGCAGCATGTTTCATTCTTAGATGCCTCAATACAATTTCAATACTCTTGATATTTACAATGTACATTCCATGTCATTTTTACAGCTGAGAGGTTCCACACATTTTCTAGCGCTGTGTATTCTGGCAGAAAGGTCTTAAACAGTAACCTCTCCCCATCGTGCCTCCTCGAAGCCTAAGTTTCCCTCCATGCTATGGAATTCTAACTCCACAATGTGCAAATTCTTCCCTTGGAAGATTCTCCACTCAGTCAGTCCAACTGACATTCTTCTTGGCTCCCAGGTTGGTTGGGCAGCACTCTGGAGTAGGCTGCAGCCTCAGCCTCGGGTAGTAGACCAGCAGGAGCATGGCCGGGAGATAGGGTATGATCATTAAAAAACGGTTTCTTTTTCTAGAGAAAAGAGCCCCAGCCTATTCAATCTTTTCTGACAGGTATAACCTCTCAGTTCTGGTATTATTCCAGTAAATCTTATTCACATCTTCTCCAGTTTCTCTGTAAGCTTTTTATAAATCAGAGGCTGAAAGTGTCCACAGCACTTGAGGTGCAATTATCCAAGATTCTACACAAGTTTTGCATAGCTTTTAATGATCTGTGTATCTAGACCTACAAATTCCTTAGTTCCCCTATCCCATTTTGACACCTATTCTCTTTATTTTCCCTATCAAAGTGTATTACCTCTTATCTAGAATAAGGTTCAAATTTGCTAATTACCCTCCCCTTCTTCAACCTTCCTGCATTTTGTGACAGTCCTCCTCTGGTGATATCTGCAAATTTTGAAATTGGATTTCTGATTCCGGCGTCCAAATTATTTGTGTAAATGCTGAACAGTGGCCCCAGCATCGACCCTTGCAAAACATCACCTCCCACCATTTGCAATCTGAGTAATACAATCTTTAATCTCTGTTTTGCTACTTGGTCCTCTGACAGCCCCCTGAGTTTAGTTATGAGTCTACTGTGTGGTACCTTATCAAAGGTTTTTTTTGGAAATATTATATCTGCTGGATTCATAAAAGAAAACTGACCAATTGCAAGGGTCTTGGTCTCTATTTTTAATCACCTTTTGGAAGACTTGCTAAACCAGTCCTGCCAAGTACCTCGAGCCAAGAATTATCTGCCACAATAGAAATGCTGCATATTAGGAGGTCAGCCAAATCACTTAATTACTATTTAGTCTTTACAGAAAGTATTTCAAAGCATAGCTCACTGGTATTTTAATCACCTGTTGTCTCATGGACCTTTCTGAAATTTGTACGGATACACTTTGCATCCAAGAATCAACATTTAAAAGTAACTCAAAAATGTCAAAATGTAACAAGTGGAAAATTTTAGGATTGTACCATCATTAAAGTTTGGGTGGATGTTCTGAATAAAGGTCCTGATTTAAACATCAGGATTTAAAGAGAACATTTCAGGTACATTAGCCACTGTTGGGGACATACGAATAAAGAAAAATATACTTATTTTAATTATTTAAGTTTTACATCTTTTCCCCATTCAGTATCCACACTCTAAACACGAAAAGCAAAAAGCTATTCTCGCCGAACTACATGTTGGTTTATTTGTGTGTAAGGAAAAAAACTATTTATTTTCCAGAAATCAATTAAAAACCCCTTACTGCACCCTCTGCATAGACAATCCTTTTCAAATGTTTTCACTGGTGATGCACACTTTCTATCTGTACACCTTAAGCATTTGCTCTCATACAAATGTATCCTGTAAGTGACCATATGTAAAGCTCCAGGAAATTCACCAATGTTTGGCCTGTTTTCAGCACACATTAGATACTACACTCCAATGCATCGCAGCAGTCACTTCCCACTGGTTTATTCTGGGAGACGCAGATTTGAAAACTTTTGCCAATTTACAGGGAAACCTTCTCAGTAAGTAATCACAATATGATCTCAAGCTATGCCTACTTGCAGGAGGTAAAATTAAGATTTATGACTTTAAAGAAGAAACAGCACTGTTCCACGTTTGCAACACAATACTAAACTGGATAATGACCATAAGACCATAAGACATAGGAGCAGAAATTAGGCCATTCGGCCCATCGAGTCTGCTCTGCCATTCAATCATGGCTGATAAGTTTGTCAACCCCATTCTCCCGCCTTCTCCCCGTTATCTTTGATCCCCTTACCAATCAAGAACATATCTCAGTCTTAAATACACTCAATGACCTGGCCTCCACAGCCTTCTGTGGCAATGAATTCCATAGATTCACCACTCTCTGGCTAAAGAAGTTTCTCCTCATCTTTGTTCTAAAAAGTCTTCCCTTTACTCTGAGGCTGTGCCCTCGGGTCCTAGTCTCTCCTACTAATGGAAACATCTTCCCCACGTCCGCTCTATCCAGGCCTTTCAGTATTCTGTAAGTTTCAATCAGATCCCCCCTCATCCTTCTAAACTCCATCGAGTATAGACCCAGAATCCTCAAACTTCCTCATATGTTAAGCCTTTCATTCCTGGGATCGTTCTCGTGAACCTCCTCTGGACCCTCTCCAGGGCCAGCACATCCTTCCTGAGATACGGGGCCCAAAATTGCTTCCAATATTCTAAATGTGGTCTGACCAGAGCCTTATAAAGCCTCAGCAGCACATCCCTGCTTTAATATTCTAGTCCTCTCCAAATAAATGCCAACATTGCATTTGCCTTCCTAACTACTGACTCAACCTGCAAGTTAACCTTAAGAGAATCCTGGACTAGGACTCCCAAGACCCTTTGCACTCCAGATTTCTGAATTTTTTTCCCATTTAGAAAATAGTCTATGCCTCTATTCTTCCTACCAAAGTGCATGACCTCACACTTGCCCACGTTGTATTCCATCTGCCACTTCTTTGCCCATTCTCCTAACCTGTCCAAATCCTTTTGCAGCCTCCCCGTCTCCTCAATATTACCTGTCCCTCCACCTATCTTTGTATCATCTGCAAACTTAGCCAGGATGCCCTCAGTTCCTTCAGCTAGATCATTAATGTATAAAGTGAAAAGTTGTGGTCCCAACATTGATCCCTGCAGAACTCCACACCAGCCGCCAACCGGAGAAGGACCCCCTTATCCCCACTCTCTGCCTCCTGCCAAACAGCCAATCTTCTATCCATGCCAGTACCTTGCCTCTAACACCATGGGCTCTTATCTTATTGAGCAGCCTCCTGTGCGGCACCTTGTCAAAGGCCTTCTGGAAGTCCAAGTAGATAACATCCATTGGCTCTCCTTTGTCTAACCTACTTGTTACCTCCTCAAAGAATTCTAACAGATTTGTCAGGCATGACCTCCCCTTGATGAAACCATGCTGACTTTGCCTGATTTTACCATGCATTTCCAAGTATTCTGAAATCTCATCCTTAATAATGGACTCTAAAATCTTACCAACAACCGAGGTCAGGCTAATTGGCCTGTAATTTCCTGTATTTTGCCTCACTCCCTTCTTAAACAGGGGGGTTACATTAGCGATTTTCCAGTCCTCTGGGACCCTCCCTAACTCCAGTGATTCCTGAAAGATCACCACTAACTCCTCCACTATCTCTTCAGCTATCTCCTTCAGAACTCTGGGGTGTAATCCATCTGGTCCAGGTGATTTATCCACCTTCAGAACTTTCAGTTTTCCTAGCACCTTCTCCTTTGTAATGGCCACCATACTCACCTTTGCCCCCTGACTCTCTTGAACTTTGGGGATGTCACTCGTGTCTGCCACTGTGGAGACTGATGCCAAGTACCTATTCAGTTCCTCCGCCATTTCTTTGTTCCCCACTACTACTTGTCTAGCATCATTTTCCAGCAGCCCAATGTCCACTTTTGCCTCTCTCTTACCCTTTATATATCTAAAAAACACTCTTGCAATCTTCTTTTATATTACTGGCTAGTTTACCCTCATATTTAATCATCTCCCTCCTTATTTATTTTTTAGTTGTCCTCTGTTGGTCTTTGTAGGCTTCCCAATCCCCTGGTTTCCCACTGCTCTTCCCCGCATTGTATGCTTTCTCTCTAGCTTTTATGCTGTCCCTGACTTTCCTTGTCAGCCATGGTTGCCTCGTCCTCCCTTTAGTATGCTTCTTCTTCCTAGGGATGAATTTTTGCTGTGTCTCCCAAATTACTCCCAGAAACTCCTGCCATTGCTGTTCCACTGTCTTTCCTGCTAGGCTCATCTCCCAGTCAATTCTGGCCAGCTCCTCCCTCATGCCTCTGTAGTTGCCTTTATTCAACTGTAATACCGCTACATCTGGTTCCAGCTTTTTCCTCTCAAATTGCAGGGTAAATTCTATCATATTATGGTCACTTCCTCCTAAGGGTTCCTTCACCTTAAGCTCCCTTATCAAATCTGCCTCATTACACATCACTAAATCTAGAATCGCCTGTTCCCTAGTGGGCTCTACCACAAGCTACTCCAAAAAGCCATCTCTTAGGTATTCCACAAATTCCTTTTCTTGGGATGCACTACCAACCTCATTTTCCCAGTCTACCTGCATATTGAAATCCCCCATGATCACTGATAATGCATAATGCTCCTTGTTCTAATGAAACAAGTTATCATCCAAGTTACGATGAACAATACCATGGGAGGCTTACTCAAAAAAGAACTTCTTGTGGCACTAATGTGAATTTCGCTTTCCAAACCAACAATCGTTACACCCTATCAGGTTGATTTTGTCAACCCACTGCCAATTAGTGTTCAGCTATGGCATTGAAGGTCCTTCTAGGGCAAGCATGCCAAGCATTCTAGAGCTAACAAAGCAAAGAAGGTTTTGCTAGCCTGCGTTTGTGCACAGGATGTAAGAATGTTGCATTGCCAAGGATATTCTATACGGGGAGGTAGCATGTGCCAACAGACCAGCAGGCCACCGCAAGCTCTGATTCAAGAAAGCTGTCAAAAGTGACATGAAAGCGCCCAACACCAATCACATCGTGGGAACTCTAGCTGACAACTGATACAAATGGCGACACCAGCTGTGGACAGGAGTTTGCCACCACAACGGAGCACCAAAGCAGATGGCACCTGTGCAAACAAGGTGTCAGCACAATTCATCCCACGCCACTAGCAAGGGACAGCTTCATGTGTAGCACGCCTTGCCTTTCCAGAAACAGCTTGCTCAGCATCAAAAGAAATGTGGCAGATGACTCCATCTGACCTCAAGGCTGCATTCCCATCATCTTTCGCAAATGGAAGGATGCCAACCGATTGTGGGCTCATGCTAGTCAAAAGATGAATTTGTACTGCTTAAACTCATTTCCCTCGGATCGATCAAGGTCATCAGAAAACTAAGATTTTCCTGCCACTGAATCTCAGTTAGATTTAAACAAAAGTCTCAGGAGGTGAAAGATCAATCTTTTAAAACGTTGCACCACCCAGTCCCTTGTGGTTTAGTACTCTTGACATCTTTGACAGCTGTATTATACATTCCATATCTATAGTACTTGCAGCTAAAGAGGAAGTCTCAAAATCAGGGCACGAATATCAATGTGAGGATAGTAAACTGACACCCATAGTTAAATCATAAGATTACTGAAATGTGCTAGATCAAACAAGTTTCTGCTTGTAGGGCATCTCCCATCCTTCACCTGGCTTGGTCCTCCATCGCAGATTTATTAATAATATTGTTGTTCACTAAAAGAACATTACTTAAAAACATCCACCATAAGATAATAGAAGAAACCAAAAGTATAAATGACCAAAACTAGATATGCAAACAACATACCCTTTTTAAATGCATGGCATTAGTTAAAGGAGGAACCACAAAAGGAAACAAAGGCCAAGTTTTTAAACATAATTATATCTTCTAAGTCAATGTAACATGTGAAGACTTTGCCTTACACCAAATAATAAATAAATATGCAGACAATCTAAACAAATTAAAGTCTCAGCATGCCTGCTACGTCAACAACATGCTGTATTCACATATTAATCTGTGTTCAATTTTATAGCAAACTATACATCCTCAGCTTTATATCAAGTCACATCTTAAAAGAGCACGTTGGAAACATTTCCAACTAAACAGTACTTGTAACAAGTTACACTGTCACATAACATCATATATAAAAGCGCTGGGCAATGACCATCTCCACAAGAAAAAAAACCAGTCTTTGACTTGCAACTGCACAACCAAATGCAAGGGTTGGGGAGGGGGCAGGGGAGGGGAGATGGGGGAAGGGGGGATGGGGGGAGAGGAGGAGGGCGGAGAGGAGGAGGGGAGGGGGGGAGGAGGGAGGGAGGGGAGGCGGGAAGGGAGCCGGGAGGAGGGGTGGAGATGGTAAGGGGGTGGGAAGGGGTGACGGGAAGAGGGAAGTGGTGATACGGTAGGAGGGAAGGGGGGATGGGAAACAGGAGATGGGAAGGGGAAGAGGGAAGGGGGAAGGGGTAGAGGGGACAGGTAAAGGGGAATGGGGAAAGGGGGAGGAGAAAGGGGGAAAGGGAGGGAGTGGGGGAAGGGAAAGGGGAAGGGGGAGACAGGGAAAAGGGAAGGGGGAACGGGGAAAAGGGAAGGGGAAATGGGGAGGGGGAAGGGGAAATGGAGAGGGGGAAGGGGAAATGGGGAGGGGGAGGGGGAGGGGGAAATGGGGGAATAGGGGAAATGGGGTAACGGGGGGAAGGGGAAAGGGGGGAGTGGGGGAAGGGAAAGGGGGGAGTGGGGGAAGGGAAAGGGGGAGTGGGGGAAGGGAAAGGGGGAGTGGGGGAAGGGAGGACGGGAAAAAGGGAAGGGAGGACGGGGGGACGGGGAAAAGGGAAGGGGAAGAGGGAAGGGGAAAAGAGAAGGGAGGAGGTGGAAAGGGAAGGGGGAAGATGGGAGGAGGACTGTGGGGAGCTGGATCGTGGGGAGGTGGAGCAGTTGGATGGAGTGTGTGTGGAGGGGGAGTGTGGGACAGGGAGGGGGGAGTGTGGGACGGGAAGCAGGAGGAGTATGGGACGGGCCGGGGGGAGTGTGGGACGGGGTGGGGGGAGTGTGGGACGGGCCGGGGGGAGTGTGGGGAGAGGGGAGGGGAGTGTGGGGAGAGGGGAGGGGAGTGTGAGGAGGGAGTGTGAGGAGGGGGGGAATGTGGGGAGGGGAGGAGGGAGTGTGGGGGAGGGGCAGAGTGTGGGGGGAGCGTGTGGGGAAGGTGGGGAGTGTAGGGAAGGGGGAGTTGTGTGGGAATGGGGGGAGTGTGGGGGTGATTGTGGGAGGGGGGAGTGTGGGGAGGGAGGGAGTGTGGGGAGGCGGGAGGTGTGGGGAGGAGTGGGGGGAAGTGCGAGGTGGGGAGGGGGTATTGTGGGAAGGGGAGGGGGGAGTGTTGGGAGGGGAGGGGGAGTGTGGGGAGAGGAGGGGGCAGGGGAGGGGGGAGTGTGGGGGACGGTGAGGAGGGGGGATAGTGTGGGGAGGGGGGAGTGGGGGGAGGAGAGTGTGGGGAGGGGAGGGAAGTGGGAGTGAGTGCGGGGAGGGGAGGAATGTGGGGAGGGGGAAGTGTGGGGAAGGGAGGGAGGGGAGGGGGTGAGGGAGTGTGGGGAGGGGAATGGGGAGGGAGCGTGGGGAGGGGGGAGTGTGGGGAGGGGAGAGAGTGCGGGGAGGAGGGGGAGTGCGGGACTGTGGGGAGGGTGGGACTGTGGGGAGAGGGAGTTGGGGAAGGGGGCGAGAGGAGAGGAGGGGGAAGGGGGCGAGAGGAGAGGAGGGGCAAGGGGCGAGAGGAGAGGAGGGGCAAGGGGGCGACAGGAGAGGAGGGGCAAGGGGGCGAGAGGAGAGGAGGGGGAAGGGGGAGAGGAGGGGGAAGGGGGCGAGAGGAGAGGAGGGGGAAGGGGGCGAGAGGAGAGGAGGGGGAAGGGGGTGAGAGAGAGGAGGGGGAAGGGGGAGAGGAGAGGAGGGGGAAGGGGGAGAGGAGAGGAGGGGGAAGGGGGGAGAGGAGAGGAGGGGGAAGGGGGGAGAGGAGAGGAGGGGGAAGGGGGAGAGGAGGGGTAAGGGGGGAGAGGTTGGGGGAAGAGAGGAGGGGAAGAGAGGGAGAGGAGGAGGTGCGTGAGAGGAGGAGGGGAGGGAGAGGAGGAGAGGGCAGAGTGGGAGAGGAGGAGGGGAGGGAGAGGAGGAGGGGTGAGGGAGGGAGAGGAGAAGGAGGGTGCAGTGAGGGAGAGGAGAAGGAGGGGAGGGAGGGAGAGGAGGAGTGGGAGAGAGGGGGGAGGGGTAGGGAGGGAGAGGATGAGGGTGAAGAAAGGAGAGGAGGAAGGGAGAGGAGGAGGGAGGGAGAGGAGGAGGGGGAAGTGAGGGTTGGGGGGCTGTGGGTTTGGTGAGGTGAAGTGAAGAGGGGAGTTGTGGGGATGGAGAGGGGTCATGTGGGGGGTGGAGAGGGGGCATGTGGGGGGGTGGAGAGGGGGCATGTGGGGGGGGTGGAGAGGGGGGATGTGGGGGGGTGGAGAGGGGGGATGTGGGGGGGGTGGAGAGGGGCGATGTGGGGGTCTAGAGAGGGGCGATGTGGGGGGTGGAGAGGGGCGATGGGGGGGGGATTTTTGAGGGTGTAGGAGGAAAAGGGTGTGGGGATGAGATGGAGTGATGGTGTGGGGAGGGGGTGGAGGGTTGGGGGAGAGCGGGTGGAGATGGGAGGAGGGAGGTGTGGGGACAGGGGAGGGGTTGTGGGGATGCAAAGGAGGGATTTGGGATGGGTTGGGGATGTGGGGAGGGTGGAGAGGATGTGATGATGGCAAAGTGGTGTGGGGAGGGGGCATGGGGAGGGTTAGGTGGTGTGGGGAGGACGCTGAGGGGTTGGGGTGGGGGGCGAGGGGTTGGGGAGGAGGTAATTTGTGAGGGTGTAAGAGGGAGTGGGTGTGCGGATGGGGAGGGGTGGAGGATGTCGGGATGGTGAGGTGTTGTGGGGAGGGGTGTGGAGATGGGAGGAGGGGAGGGGTGGGGACAGGGATGGGGGTGTGGGGAGGGGAGAGTTTGGGGATGGTGAGGTGGTAGGGGCAGGAATGGGGAGGGGGGAATGAGTGAGGGTGTAAGAGGGAGAGGGTGTGAAGATGGGGAGGGAGAATGAGGGGGATAATTTGGGGAAAGATTAGGGTCTATGAACAAAGAGAGCCTCCTGGGGTGATTTATATCTTTAGGTGAGGAAGGGAAAGAGAAACAAGGCTGAGGGGGTTGGGAGGTAGCAGTGAGATGTTTGACATGAAAGCCGGGCCCAGCTCCCATTGTCTCGGTCTGGATCTGAAATCCTCCGGCGGTATTTGCGAGAACTCAGGCTTTGAGTGTTAACAATCTCCAGCTCGACACTGCGGCGGATCAGCGGCCCAGTCCCAGCGTCTCCTGGCCCCGGGGAGCAGGGATTCCGGGGTCGCCCACTCGGCTCACCCTCACCCAGAGCCCCGAGCTGAGCCGCCCTGTCTAGCCTTCAGCCCCACCGGAGCATCGCCCGGACTGGGGTTGGACTCCGGAGCCGGGCAGATTCCTGCCCCCATTTCCACTCAGAGAGAGAAAAAAAAACCCCCTCTCCATTCCCAGAAGACAGAAGCAGGAAAAGGTCCATTAGGTACAGGCTACCAAAGATCAAACTCTGCTTACCGATCGCCCACAGAAAGCCGAAGAAGGAGATTCTGTACTTCAGAGCGATCATGTTGTCAGCTCTCGGTGGATCTATTCAGTCTCCGCCCCGGGTGTTTGTCCTTTACAGAGTCGGCTGGTGGGGAGTGTCAAACCTTCACTACCCCCTCGCTGCTTTCCTAAAGTGACGAAGCGCAACTGGGACCGGAGCCAAAATACAGGCTTCAACAAAAACAACATCCTCTTGGTGAAAGATCCCCTGAGTTTCTCATGCAAAAAGAAACTACGTTTCTTAAACAGTGAAATGCCAGCCAAAGATAAATACGCTCATTCTTCAACCTTCAGCTGCAAACAGATTTAGATTTATATTATAAAGAGGTCATTTGAGACACTGGAGGATGGGACCAGTAATGGTTATACCTATCAAGCGCGGATGAACAAGCTGGGGCTCTTTTTCTCTTGAGGCTGAGGGGCGACCAAATAGACGTCTTTAAAATTCTGAAAGGGATAGAATGAGCAGGAAGAGTGCTTCCAGTTGTGGGGAAGAGCAAAGTTAAAGGCCATCAATATAAGATAGTCAGCAAGAAACCAAATAGGGAACTCCGAACTCGAACTGGCCTCGGGAGCCAAGGTAAATCGTGAGAAGACCGCAGCCATGTTCTTTGGGAACTGGGCTGATCGATCATTTGTCCCCTTAGTCGTCAGGGCTGACGGCCTGAAGGTGCTGGGGATATGGTTCAGAGGGATCGGGGCATGCGTTAGAAATGTCCATGGTGCAAAGAAAACTGGGCATGTGGGATCAACGCTCCTTCTCCATTGCGGGTAAGAACCTGGTCATCAGGTGTGAGGCACTCTCACTGTTGCTGTATGTGGCGAAGGTCTGGCCCATTCCAGACTCCTGCACGATGGCGATCACCCGAGCCATCTTTCGCTTTATCTGGAGGTCGAAAATGGATCATGTCCGCAGGGACACAATGTACAAGCCTCTAGATAAGGGGGGAAAAAACGTGCCCAACATTGCCCTCATACTTGTGGTCAAAGGTGTTTCTCTGCATAAGTTTTTGATGCAGCTGCATCAAGATGTGCGTAGACCCTCGGTACGCAAACACTAAGTGTCACTATGTGCTGAGATTCTACCTTTCCCCGGTGTTGCGAAGGATGGGTCTGGCCACGTTGCCGCAGAACACTCCAAATAGTTGGACCGTGCCACACCACCTGTCCCTCGTGGAAAAATTTATGCAGAGAAACACCTTTGACCACAAGTCCACCAGGCAGTGGTCGGCATGTAACGTCTTAGAGGCCCGGTGGGAAAAAGGAGAGGGTGGATCCTGTGGGATGGTTCCCCAAGCAGACTGTCAAAGTCATTTGGCAGAACGCCTCATCGCCAGAACTCTCCAACAAGCACCAAGACGTAGCTTGGCTGGTGGTGAGAAAGGCCCTCCCTGTCAGATCCTTCCAACATGCCAGGAGTCTCACCCCCTCAGCACGTTGCCCTTGAAGTGGCTGTGGTGGGGATGAGACCGTTGTTCACCTCCTTGTGGATTGTGCCTTTACAAAGAAGGTCTGGAGAGAGATGCAGTGGTTTCTGTCGTGGTTCATCCCGAGCAGTTCTGTGACACAGGACTCTGTGCTCTACCGGCTGTTCCCAGCGACACACATCGAGACAAACATTAACTGCAGCTGGAGGATCATCAACTCGGTGAAAGACGCTCTTTGGTCTGCCCGAAACTTGTTGGTCTTCCAGCGCAAAGAGTTGTCCCCGACTGACTGTTGCAGATTGGCACATTCCAAAGTCCAGGACTACACGCTGAGGGACGCACTAAAGCTTGGGACGGCCTCCACAAAGGCGCAATGGGGAAAAGTCGTTGTCTAAGACATTCATGCTGCACTCTGAGGTGCTTCAATACAATTATAATACAATTAGAATTCAATGCATATATTCATTGTGAGCTGTACAGCACCGAGGGCCTGGGAACTATTGAGAACCCCTCGGGCTGTACAGCTCACAATGAATGTATGCATTGAATTCTAATTGTATTATAATTGTATTGAAGCACCTCAGGGTGCAGCATGACATATGTTGATAACTCCAATACCATTGTCTGATTGTCTGTAATGACCATCTTGAAATGATTGTAATATTCACTGATTGTATTGAAGCACCTCGTGATCCATGTGTAAAAGTTGAAGCTGATTGCACTTTTTGTGATGGCCATTTAGAAATGTTTTGTAATGTTCTTCCAGATATTTTATGAATAAAGTATATATATATTTTTTAAAACTACCCAGAGAGTGGTGAAAATGCAGAACGTTACAGCATGGGGTGTTGCTGACAAGACAGGATTTATTGCCCAGAACAAATTGTCCTTGAGGAGGTGATGGTTCACTGTCTTCCTGAACCACTGCAGTCTCCCTGGTGAGGGTACATCCCAGCGCTGTTAAGTAGGGAGTTCTAAGATTTTCAAACAGCAACAATGAAGGAAGGGCACGATATTTCCAAGCCAGGATGGTGTGTGGCTTTGAGAGGAATTTGGAGACTTTGATGTTCCCATGTGCCTCAGCCCTTGACCTTCCAGGTGGTCCAGGTCACATGTTTTGATGCCGTTGAAGGAGCCCTGGTGAGTTGCTGCAGTGCATCTGGTAAATGGTACATATGTCTGCAACAGTGGTGGAGGGAGTGAATGTTTAAGGGGTGGATGGGTGTTGATCAAGCATCTACTTTGTCCTGGGTGATGTTGCCCTTCATGAATGCTTTTGGAACTACACTCATCCAGGCAAATGGAGTCCATTACGCTAAGCTTCAAGTACATATCCGAGTGCTTTTTAAAAGTAATTAGTCAGTGAGTTCAAGGTCCCACCATCCTTGGGATGAAAAATTTTTACTCCCCTCTAATCCTTCTATCAATCAGTTTAAATCTATACCCGCTAGTAATTGGACTCTCTGCTAAAGAAAATAGACCCTTCCTATCCACCCTAGCTGAGCCGTTCATAATCTCATACATCTTAATTAAAAATCTCTACTCAGTCTTCCTGCTCCCATCCACACTTTCCTCACAGATAAGATTCTCCTGTTCTGGCATCATCCTCATAAGTTTCCTCTGTACCCCCTCTGTGTTTCTTTGTTTTGTTTGCCCTCTCCAATTGCATTATGTCAGACTTTTCCAGATTGAATTCCATTTGTCACTTTTCAACCACTTGACTAATCCATTGATATCTTCCTGCATTCTACAACTTTCATCCTCACTATCTTCAACAACCATCCTTGTTACCTCCTCAAAAAATTCAATCAAGTTAGTCAGACACAACCTTCCCTTAAATCCATGTTGACTGGCCTTGATTAACCGGTTGCTTTCTAAATGATTAATACTATCCCTCAGATTTTTTTCCAATAATTCGGTCACCACTGAGCCTACTGGCCTGTAATTACTCAGTCTATCCTTTTTTCTCTTTCTAAATGACCAGATATGGCAGGATTACAGAACTTTGATCTGATCTGTTGATTGCGGGATCTCTTAGTTCTGCCTATAGCATGTTGCTTCTAATATTTAGCATGCACATGTGTTGTAGCTTCACCAGCTTGGCATCTTATTTTTCAATATGCCTGGTGCTGCTCCTGGCATGCTCTTCTACACTCTTCTTTGAACCAAGGTTGGGCCCTTAGTTTGATAGTATTTCTGGATTGAAGGATATCCAGGCCATCAGGTTACAGGTTATGGTGGAATGCAATTCTGCTGCTGTCTCACAGAGCCTCATGGATATCCATGCAGCTGTGAGCAGCAGAACCTGTTCTGAATCTATCTCATTTATCACACGATAGTGCCACAAAACACAATGGATGGTGTTATTAGTGTGAAGATGAGACTTCATCACTAGAAGGACTGTGCAGTGGTTACTCCCACCATTACTGTCATGGACTTGATCTGCAGCCAGTATGTTAGTTATTTTTTGCCCTCTTGGTTTCTCACCACTCACCAGGCCCATTCTAGCAGTTATGTTCTTCAGTTTGGTCAGTAGTGGTGTTCCGGAACCACTCTTGATGATGGACATTGCAGTTGTCAAAACTTGAATAGCGTGATGGTGGAGGATAGATAATGAAGTCAAGTCTTTAATCACATGGGTTAGCTTTTATTTACAGAAATACATATGCTGTGCACATCCAATTGTACAGCCCTCTTTCAGCCGTTTCTATATATATGGAAACAGGTGAGTCCTCAATGAATACCCTCCACTTTTTTTAGTTCTTTCATGGAATGTGAGCGCAAGGCAAGCATTTGTTGCTCATTCATAATTGCCCTTGAGAAGGTAGTGGTGCGCCACCTTCTTGAACTGCTCCAATCTATCTGGTGTAGATACACCCACCATGCTGTTTGGATGGAGGTTCCAGGATTTTGACCCAGTAGCAGTAAAGGAACGGTGATGGATTTCCACGTCAGGATGGCATGTCGCCTGGAGGGGAGCTTGCAGGTGGTGGTGTTCCCATGCTTCTGCTTCCCTTGTCTTTCTGGGTAGTAGAGGTCATGATTTGGAAGGTGCTGTCAAAGGAACCTTGGTGAGTTTCTGCAGTGCATCATGTATATGGTACACACTGCTGTATTTGATCTGATGCCTTGAGACTTCATGAAGTTCAGAGTCAATGTGCACTGGTGTTGGTGAAAGTGAATGTTTAAAGTGGTGGATGGAATGCCAAACAAGTGGGCTGCTTTGTCCTGGATTGTATCAAGCTTCTTGTTTGCTGTGGAGCTGGCCTCATGCAGGAAAGTGGAGAGTACTCTCGCCACAGAATTCCCAGCCTTTGATCTGCTCTGGCAGCCACAGTATTTATATGGCTAGCCCAGTTAAGTTTCAGGTCAATGGTAACCCCCTTGGAAGCTGATAGAATTTGAATTCAATTAATAAATCTAGAATTAAAAAGCTAGTCTCAGTAATGGTAATCATGAAACTACTGGATTGTCAGAAGAGCCCATCTTGTTTACTAATGTCCTTTAGGGAAGAAAATCTGCCATCTTTACTTGGTCTGTCCTATATGTAACTCCAGCCCCACACAATGTGGTTGACTCTTAATTGCCCTCTGAAATGGCCTAGCAAGCAACTCATCTGTACCAAACCACTACAGAAAAAGTCCACCTGAATACAATCAACAGACAACTGATATAAAACTAACAGTGGTTCCCCACCCAGAGTACATTCTGTGCCCTTGTTGCCCTCAATGCTTCTTCCAAGTGCTATTCAAGAGGGAGGAGTCCTGATTCATCAGCTGAGGGAGGGCAGTAAATGGTATCAGCAAGAGGTTTCCTTGCCTGTTTTTGATCTGATGCCTTGAGACTTCATGAATTTCAGAGTCAATGTTGAGGACTCCCAGGGCCATTACCTCCCAACAGTATACCACTGTGCTGGCACCTTTGATGGACCTGTCAAGCCGGTGGGACAGGACGTACCTTTGGATGGTGATATTGGTTGTAAAATATGATGCAGTAAGTATGACTATTTCAAGCTGTTTCTTGATTAGTCTGTGGGACAACTCTCCCAATTTTGGCACTAGTTCCCAGATGTTACTGGGGAGGGCTTTGTAGGGCTGGCTGGTCTGAGCATGCCTTGGTCATGTTCTTCAGAACTGAAGAAAAGTGTCATGACAGTGGATCACAGCCCCAAATTACTTATGGACATATTGAACTTTTTCAGTACGTGTTTTTTCCAAAAAAAAGACATACAAGCAAAAGATGGCTGAGAATGTGAAGTAACCACTTCCTGGAAAATTCCTATGTGGATTAAACGTAACTGACTAGTCCAGACAGCATGGAATGTTGCACCTAAAAAGGTCTCAAGGCCTACTTTTGACAGAGACACTTGAAAGGGAGAGATGCAATGCAAAAGGATGAACTGTAATCTGTGTTGAGGAGACAATGGAGACTGACCACCATCTCAGCAGAAACCATCTCCTAATAACTAATAAACTTACGCTTCCTTTGACTCAAGAAAGCCTAGTTAAATTGGCTCCTTCCAAAACATAAATGGACCTGGGCTGGGAAAAGGTATCCATGGGGGAAGGGATCCTTTTTAAATTAACCTTGTTGCGGCCAACAGAGGGGGTTGAATAAAGAAGGGGAGCTAGCTCATTCATCCTCACCCAGAAGCATAACAAAATTGGGGTCCAATTTGGAAAGTTAACAATTTGGCATATCTTGTTCAGCATCATAATGAATTGGGGGATCTCACCCGAGGACCAGTTGCAAAAAGAGTCAAATTAAGCCTGAAATGTTATCTCTGTTTTTCTCTCCACAGACACTGCCAGACCTGCTGAGTATTCCCAGCCCTTTCTATTTTTATTTTTTATCATACTTAATTTTCCTGAAGCTCTAGGTTCAAGTCCCGTTCAGGACTTGACGGCCAAGGAAGATGTGTTCATAATGCATACAGGTTGAGTATCTACTTGTATCAGCTTGTCAATCCTTGCAATATATACCAATGGCAGGTGATAAGAGCAGGAGAGATTTCTGGTCAGCCAGATGGTGAAAATAAAATTGGAGCTTCTAACATCACTACTTATAGTGCTGGGCTACCAGATGCATGTTGCCACAGCAACCTGGACTCCTTGGGGAGCTGGTTGGCTCAGTTGGCTGAATGGCTGGAGTGGACCAGATAGGTGTTAACACCAAAGGATTCAATCCCCATTTCAGCTGGGATAGATTCAGGACTTACCTCCCTGCCCTACCCATGGTGGAGGTCGAGGTACAGTTGGTTGGACCTGCCTTCAGCAGAGGATGGAAGCAGAATGTATCATTTTAGTGCTTGGTACAAGCGACTTAACCACATTTCTATGGGCTGGAGTCACATGTAGGCTAGATCAGATAAGAATGGCAAATTTCCTTCCCTAAAGATAGGATTTTATCATGGTCACCATTATTGATGCTAGTTTTAATCCTAGATTTATTTAATTAACTGCATTTAAATTCCCCAACTGTCATGGTGCAATTTGAAGTCGTGTCTCCAGATCATTAGTCTAGGCATCTGAATTACTAATACCAGTAATATAGCCACATTCGTATCTGACATCTCAATCTAGTTAAATCAAATCCTGTCTGGTTTTGGTGAAATAAATATCTAAAAAATTCTGGAAACAAGTATAGTTCAGTAAGCATTCATAAAGAGGAGATCTTGGTGTAAACCCCTTCCTCAGAATTGAAAAATGAAAGATGATTTTTTTCTACATTTACAATTCGCTTGGTTTTGCAGGATATAGATTGAGCACAGTTTCTGGTGAATTGTGAAGGATAAGTTTTAAAAATCTTTCATTATGCCAGCTTGGACATAAAGACTTGCATTTGTATAGTCTCTTTTATAATCTGAGGCATCCCATAGTTGTTATGGTGGAAAGGTGGCAGCCAATTTAGCTAGGTTCAGCAAACAGCAATATGCTAATGAGTAGATAATCTGTTTTAGTGGTGTTGGTTGAAAGATACATATTGATCAGGACACTGGGAGGAATCATAGAATGGTTATAGCACAGAAGGAGGCCATTCAGCCTGTCATGTTCTTGCTAGTTCTCTGCAAGAGAAACTCAGCTAATCCTACTTCCCTATGTCTATCTTTTCCCTATAGCCCTGCAAATTTTTTCTCTTCAGATAATTATCCAATTCTCTTTTGAAAGTCACATTTTAATCTGCCTCCACTACGCTCTTGGGCAGATCCAGATCCTAAACACGCCTGCATAAATAAGCTTATCCTCAGTCGTCTTTGGTCCTTTTGAATTCACCTTAAATCAGTGACCTCTGTCATCCTTCTGCCAATGGCGACCTCTCATGATCTATCAAATCTCTTATAAAATGACATCTATCAAATCTCATCTTCTCCAAGGACATCAGCACCAGCTTCTCCAATCTTTCCACGTAGCTCAAGTCCTTCATCCCTGGAACCATTCTTGTAGGTCTTTTCTGCATCATCTCTAAAGTCTTCACATCCTTCTTAAAGTGTTGCCCAGAATTGGACACAATACTCCAGTTGACATGAACCAGTGTTTAATAAAGGTTCACCATAACTTCCTTGCTTTTGTACTCAATGCCTCTATTTATAAAGCCCAGAATCCCAAATGCCTTATTAACTGCTTTCTCAGCACATGCTTCCACCCTAAATGATTTGTGCACATATACCCTCTCCCCCACCCCCCGCAGGTACCGCTGCTCTGCACCCCCTTTAGAATTGTATCCTTTATTTTATATTGCCTGTCCTCATTATTTCTACCAAAATGAATCACCTCACACTTCTCTGCATTAAATCTTATCTGTGTAGTAACTGTAGCTTTAAGGAATGTAGTGACTGTAGCTTTAAGACTTATTGTACTGTGTGGCAGTGTGAACGAATCAGCCCGAAGTGTGGGGACCCTTAGGGGTGGTGTTTGCATCTAGTTCTGGTTCTTGATGGAAGCATGTAACTGCTGCTGAAGCTCTGTAAATAAAGTTCATTGTTTCTTATGAGAACACTTTCTGGAAATTCAAGTCTATAGCAATCTGCCACATGCTCTGCTCATCCCACTGGCCTATGTCCTTTTGAAGTTTATCACTACCATCCTCACAGTTCACCATACTTGCAAGGTTGTGTCATATGCAAATTTTGAAGTTGTGCCCTGTGCACCCAAGTCTAGGATCATTTATATAGATCAAGAAAAGCAGTGGTCTTAATACTAAGCTCTGGGGAACCCCACTATTTACCGTTCCCCAGTCTGAAAAAACACTTCTCACTGTGTCCTATCACTCTTCCAATTTCATATCCATGCTGTCACTGTCCCCTTTATTCTATGGGCTTTAACACTGCTGACAAATCTGTGATGTGGCACTTTAACAAATGCCTTTTGGAAGCTCATGTACACCACATCAACAGGATAACCCTCATCAAGCCTTTCTGTTGTCTCATCAAAAAACTCGATCAAGTTGGTTGAAAGCAATTTGCCTTTAACCAACATGTGTTGGCTTTAATGTGATTGTTAATTTTGTACCAAATTATTGTTACTAAGACCTTTCCCAGCACTGAGATTAAATTGACTGTCCTGTAGTTGCTTGGTTTATCCTTACACCCTTTCTTGAATAAGGATGCAACATCTGCAATTCTCAAGCATCACCCCTGTATGTAAGGAAGATTGAAAGATTATGGCCAGTGTCTCCATAAAATCCAGCCTTACTTCCCTCAGTAGCCTTGGATGCATCTGATCCGGTCCTGCTGACTTCTAAATGTTAAGTTTAGCCATTCTTTCTAATGCTTCCTATGACTTTGGCAGCATCTTCTTGCATGGTAAGGGAGACGCAAACTACTCATTTAGTATCCCAGCCGTGCTCTCTGCCTTCATATGTAAATTTCTATTTTGGTCCCTAATCAGCTCTATGCCTCCTCTACCAACATTTTACTATTTTATGTGCACGTAGATGACTTTTTGATTCCCTTTTATGTTAGCTGCCTGTCTCATCTCATACTCTCTCTTTTCTTCTCTCACTTTCCCTCTAAACTTATATTCAGCCAAGTTTTTTCTTGTATTATCAACCTGACATTGGTCATATGCACCTCTTTTCTGCTTCACCTTACTCTCTAGCTTTTTTCTCATCCAGGAAGTTCTGGCTTTGTCCAACCTACTTTTCCCCTTCTCAGGATAGTACCTGAACTATCTTCTGTTTAAAGGCAGCCCTTTGTTCTGTTTCAGTTTTGCCTGTCAATCTTTGGTTCCAATTTACGTGGGTCAATGCGTTCTTTGAAATAATGCCATGCAATAATTCACATCCACCTGAGAGTGCAATAAGGGCCTCAGTTTAACACCTCATCTAAAAGAAGGCACTTTGGCAGTGCAGCACTTCCTAAGTAATACACTGAATGTCAGTCTAGACGTTGTACTCATGTCTCTTAAGTGGAACATGAACTAACAATTTTGTGACTCAGAGGTACAAGTGCATCACTGAACCACAAAGAAAAAAAGCACAACAAGCACACTGCCCTATATTACTGCATTTTCAATTTCTTTCTGTTGCTATATAAACTGGATTCAGAAATTTCGTTTTACACTTAAAGTTGTTCATTGTAACTTGTTCAAGAGTAGACTTTGAAACTGATTGAAATTTTGTTTTTGCAATCGACTGAAATTTTGTTTATTTTATTGCATATGAAGTTGAGAGAAATACTGTAATAATTTCTATCTCACTTATTTAATTTTAATTCTGTATAAAATTATTGACACAAAGGAAGATAGTTGTGTTGTTGGACGTCAATCATCTCAGCTCAAGGATATTGCCACAGGGGTTCTTCATGGCAATGTCCTCATGTCAACCATCTTCAGTTGCTTCCGGTCCATTCTAAGGTCAGAAGTTGATGATCGCACAGTGTTCAATCCCTTTCGTAACTCCTCTGACAATGAAGTTGCCCATGTTCACATGCAACAAGACCTAGACAACATTCAGACTTGGGTTGATAAGTAGCATGTAACATTTATGCCACACAAATGCTAGGCAATGACCAACTCCAACAAGAGAGAATCTGACCATCACCCCCATGACATTCAAAGGTAATTAATATTGATGACCCCTCCCCCACCACCCCAGCATTAACATCACCGCTGACTAGAAAGTCAAATGGACCAGCTATTTACAAGTGCAAGTTGGAGACTGAGAATTCTGCAACTCACCTTTTGATTCCCCAAAGCCTATCCATCATCTACAAGGCGCAAGTCAGGAATACTCTTCACGTGCCTAGATGAATGCAACTCAAATAACACTCAAGAAACAAAACACCATCCAGGATAAAAACACTTGAGTAATGGCCCATCCACCACCTTAAACATTCACTTCTTCCACCGCTGGTGCACATTGGCAGCGGTGTGTACCATGTACATGATGCACTGCAGCAACTTGCCAATGCTCCTTCAGCAGCAAACCTGCAACCTTTACCACCTAGAAGAACAAGGGCAGACACATGGGAACACCACCACCTGCAAGTTCCCCTCCAAGTCACATAGCATCCAAATTTGGAAATACATCGCAGTTCCTTCCCTATTGCTGGGCCAAAATCCTGGATGGTGGGTGTACCTGTACCACAGGGACTTCAGTGGTTCAAGTAGGCATGTCACTACCATCATCTCAAAGGTGACAAAGGATGGGAAATAAATGCTAGCCTTGCCATTGATGCTGAGGTCCCATTAGCAAATTAAAAGAGGTTGACCATTGGCAATGGAACCACAACCCGGCAAGAAGTCAGAACCTCAAAACAGAGGAGAGGGAAGGGCAGAATTTGTTTGCAAAAAAGGAGAAATGGGGAATAAATAATTGAATTGGTAAAAGTCCTGGGCCTTGATATGTACAGGAGGCAGAGAGGGACTGGGAAAAGCTGAAAGCAGCTGAAGAAGGCAGCTAGGCCAAGATCATAAAGGTTCTACCGATTTGATGACTGGACCTCAGTATCATTTTTTATTCAATTTCATATTTGACAGCCAAAATCCAGGTTGGCTGGCTATCAGGTGAGAAAACCAGAGGCAGGAGATCTCAGTCTTTTGGGGAGACTTTTGGAGACAGTTGCTGAAAATTGGGGCCTGTGGGTGCAAGTGGGGGAGGGTGTGGTTCAGATTGCAGGAGAGATTAGAGAGAGGCCACTATTGTCAGAAGGGAGGCCAAAGGCTTCCCTGATCGGCCCAGGGAAGTACACCTACTTCTCCTAGGCCATGAGCAGTGCTATAAGAGGCAATTAACTTTTGGGGCCAGCAGGTAAATTTAAATCAGTATCTATAATATGTTAAAGTGTCCTGCCTCCCTAAGACAGGCCACTCGCACCCCATATTATCCGCAAGCAGAAAAGCAGCGATGTGTGTGTATTGGGAAGGGGCGGGGGGGGGCAAGGTTTCAATTTCCTGTTTTTTTCAGGGCTTAAACCACCCCCCTCCACCCAGGCCTCCTTCCACCCGTCGTGAGGGAGTTATTATCGAGACTCTAAAGTTGAATCACCTGCCCACTATTTGTTCTGGAGAAAAGGTCTGAGGAACCAAACACATGTAGAACAAGACAAAAAATATTCTCTTTACCAGTCTTGTTTTATATATAGAAAAAAAATTAAAAATTAAAAATAATGTATTAAAAAATTGCATCTAAAACATTAAGATACTATTAGATTAATGTGCAATTGAAATATTTTCTATTATTATTTCAAATTCCCTTTAGGTGCTAACTTTATCTCAAGTTATTTGACTTGTGACAAGTCTTTGAATTGTAACATATACTAAGGAAATCAATAAAAGGGAAGTTTCTGTCACGAGTCAGCTATTTTTATTCTCTGTAGTTTTTGTTCGTTTCAGAGAAAAGTTTTCACCACATGCCTGCCACCTGTGATGAATAATTTACCGCTGGACGGCAACTGATCTATCGCCTACAACAACCTGTGTTTACATAGCGCCTTTAACATAATAAAAAATTCCAAGATGCTTCACAGGAATGCAATCAGGCAAAAATTGGCACACAGCCAAAGCAGGACACTTGAGGATGTGTGACCAAATGCTTGGACAATTAGGTAAGTTTTACAGGAGATAGGGTGATGTAGAGGTCTAGTCTACAGTGTTTGGAGCCTAGATAACTGAAAACGTGGCTATCAATGATGGGGTGAAGGAAATAGGGGATGCACAAGAGGTCAGAATTGGAGGAACACTGTGTTCTCAGACGTTTGTAGGATTGAAAAAGGTTCCAGAGACAGGGAGTGGGGTGGCCTCACAGGGATTTGAACACAAAAAAGAGAATTTTAACTTGGACTGGGACCGTAGGGGTAAGGGTGAATGGAACTCGATGTAAGTTAAGGTAAGAGAAACAGAGTTTTAGATGAG
Organism: Carcharodon carcharias; assembly: GCF_017639515.1. Lineage (NCBI taxonomy): Eukaryota > Metazoa > Chordata > Chondrichthyes > Lamniformes > Lamnidae > Carcharodon > Carcharodon carcharias. The sequence continues at coordinate 29,294,130 of NC_054484.1, forward strand.
CTCAAGTTTATGGTTGGTGGAAGATGGATACCAAATTTGTTAAATTTTTCCTCTTGTCCTTTCTTTACTTCTAATAGTTTGTGTTGATCTTCTTAGTTCCCTGTGAGACTTTGTCACCCATTCGTATAAATAATCTGAACTGAATTAAAACAGTATGTGCTTGATATGTTGGCATAAATCTCCCTTTTTGATATACAACATAGCGTGTTCCTATATATTGCCCTTCTTTATTAAAGGAATTGATTTCTTGGTGGGATGTAGCTCCTTGAATGCTTGCAACCCCAAATACCTCAGCCAGATGACCATCCTTGAGGCGTGAGGTTAGACAGTGAGTATTAAGGCTGTATAGAGCCCAGCTTGGCAGTCATCTTTGCCTGACATTTTCTCTCTCACACAAGCAACCTGTACTCACAACTTTGCAGCACAAGACACTTTTTTATGTCCTTAGCCCAGGAATAGTGAATTGAACTGTGGTCCCTGGGATACCAGAGAAAAAATCTGAAACCGACCTGGGCAGCACATTTACCAACCAATCTACTGGGGTGATACGTCTAGATAGATTCTGTCCCTCTTGATAGCAGTTTTATTTTAGTAATAATGCTGACTTTTTTTTTGCAGAGGGCATGGGCATTTAGTCCCTTGAGCCTTACTCTGCCATTCAGATGGCTGATTTATACCTTAGCTCTATTAACCTGCCTCTGCTCAGCATCCTGTGCTTTTCGTACCTGGCAAAAATCTATTCAATTCAGTCTTGGAAGCTTCTGAAATTCTCGTGCCAACATCCCTTTGGGGGAGAATTCCAGATTTCATGTGCAAACAGTCTCATAGTGAAGCAAGGGTGCTTTTTTTAAGGCTGGGTTATTACTAGAAGGAGCTTTACTGTGTATCTGGTCCATGCAATACCTGACCAATATTGCAATAGGGGCTAAAAAAAACTATTCTGTTCTTCAACACCGATATCCCTTACCTTAACAATCACCAAAAAATTCAAAACACAAAATACAAAATACAAAGCAACTTCCCCTAATGGTCACTTGTGCACTAACCAGTATAGAGCTGAACCATAAATGTAGGAAAGTCCTAGGTTTAATCCTCAGTTTGTATGGAATTACCAGTTTATAGTTGGGGCAGCACCATACAACTAACTTCTCCTTTGTTTAGGAAAGGGTACTTAATTAGCTACATTTCTCCGTTCTGACTATTTTCTAATGATTTGCTTGAAAGGTTGCCAATGTGTACTTTGCGTAAGGACAGAACAGTATTGCTGAAAAAAGAGACATGTCTAATCTTTTCATCTTGCACTCATCAGGGCACTCGCACTCAGATGAATTCTTCTTCCTTGACGTATTCTGTACCACAGTCTACTGCAAGCCTACCTTCACTGGTCAATACATGTGTTGGGATTCTTACAACTCCACATGTTGTAAGATTGGTCTTATCGGCAACCTTGTAATTAGGGCCTGATATATTTACTCACCATGCAAGCTTAATGCTGAAATAGGGCTCATCAATGGCATCCTGCAGGATAATGGCTACCCTGATCAGATCATTTCGCGATGTATATCATACAATGACCAATGGCCGTCACTTTCGGCCCTGAAACATGCCCAGTCTACCTTGGATTACCCTGGAAGGGCAAGGTATCTCAAAAATTTGAGCAACACCTGAAGCCAGCTGTTTCAAGCTGCTACTATGCCACACAAATATATTCACCACTAAAAGGATGCTGCTGTGAAGCTAAAAATACATCCTGCTTATCACACAAATGAGTAATGTGGTAATTGAATTTCAGCGCCAGTGTGATGCTAGGTATGTAGGCCATACATCCCAAAGACTGGCGGATCGTATCAAACAGCATGTCCCAGCTGCTGTTTAGAACAGGCAAGATACAAGCTGTACCCAACCGGCCCATGCTTGCAAAACTCAAAATACAGTGTCCGACATTAGATATTATTCCATGATTGGACAACATTTGCTAAATAATCCTCAATGTGCTAAGAATTACGCTGACAACCAATTTAAGATTGTTAGTTGGGTTCACAGTGTGGCCCATTCACATGAACTGGAAGCCACATATATTAATACATAGGGCCCTGTTCTTTGCAGACAGAAAGAATGTGTACATACACTGCAAATTTCAGCTAAACAAAATAAGTGACAGCCATTCACTGATTCAATCCTCAGAGAAATGCCTTGACCAATTGGGATCAAGCTGCCTGGTTTAAATTTCAAACAATGCTTGGCAGTTAACTGTCAGTCACCATCAGTGGTGCATTCTCCATGGCACTGCCACTTGTCAACCAATCAGCAACATATTCACATAAAGGCTAAATTGTTGTTTTCCCCCTTGTGTTCTTGCGAGTGTCCTGATGAGTGCAAGATGAAAAGCTTAGACATGTCTCTTTTCTCAAAAATACTCAAGTTCTGTACTACCAATGACAGAACAGCTATATCAGCCTGTCAATATCAACTACTCAGACCCACAGATGAAGAATAGCCAATTGGGTGAGATAAGGCATCAAGGACCTTTGCTAATGTAACTATATGATAGAGCTAGGAGATGGGAGAAAAGCTTCAAGTAAAAAAAAAAATCCTTTACAAGAAATCACTGGTTTTATAATTGGGGAACTGACTACTGGCATATGCAGCTTGTGAATATGCACTGGGAAATGACATAGGAAGTAACAGTTCTCGATGCTTAGCTTTTGATTTGCACATAAAGAAATAAATCCACTGGATGATGGGAAATGTATTCTCCTGCATTTCCCTTCTGTCTGGAATGTCCAACAGGATAGGTGAGGGACTGGTCCCCCCCCCCCCCCACCTCCTCCTCCACCGCCTACACCCCTTGACACACTCCAGAACTTCATTTACAACGTTTTCATTAGTCGTACACCCCAAACAAGTGGTAAGAGGCAGTTGGTTGGCAGCTGGCTAGTTAAAATCACATGTCCCATAAACCACCTACCAGTTTTATGGTAGTTAGTAGGGTGTGTGGTTGGCAGGGGCAGGGTGGTGGATTGAATCGAGGTATTAGCAGGGTCTCGGGAGCGGGATAGGGGAAGGGCAGACTGCAAGAACAGAAGCTGAGTCTTTCCAGCTGCTCCTGGCCCACCAAGGAAAGGTTAACATCTAACCTTTTGTGGCCTCTTTGATCCTCTTGGATTGAGAACCATAAGGCCCTGCTTTCATTGAGCAGGGTCCTATGGGTCTCAATTTGACCACATGTGTGATACACCTTCCCGATTTAGGCAGTTGCCTCGTTTGATGCCAAAATCAGTGGTAGTATATTCTCCTGCATGAGTGAACAGAGCAGATATTAGACCTGCTCTTTTTAAAACGCTTCCTGCTTGGTTTCCATCAAATCTCATGAAGGGTTCTGCAGGTATCCCACTGGAGTGCAGTGGCAGACCAGTCAATCCCCCATGGAATTGTAGCCCCATGTTTTTTCCCCTATCATTCCTCAGATTAAGTCTATTTAGACACTGACCTTTATCCTGAATAACCGTGGCCTTCATGTGGCCTCATGGAAGAGCTCCTCTGAATGAAAACAGGAGATTGAATTAGAGTGCAAAATGGAATGAACTGAACTGTAATGGCTCATTCCCTGCTTATTCAAATTAGATGCAGATAGGGGAAGCACATCAGTGACTTCAGTAACACATATATAAATTCTCGGATTCGAGGTAAAGATATCCTTGCCTTGCTCAATTTATATTATTTATATATCTTTAATTGCTTAATTTTGGCCCATCCACACAAAAAAAACTTCATGGCCTTTATGTTCTGCTCATACTTCAAGTTTCCTTTAACCTCTTTTAAACAGTCATTTTCATAATTTCATATTTGCTCTTCTGATTATCTAGAGAAACATAGACTGTATAATACTCCCAGCTGAATCCTGGAATACAATGAAATTTACGCTACTAACCAAAAAATCTATCAGTTCCCATGGGGGAGAAAGCATTTTTGAGTATTATGGCTTCAGGCCTCATTTTAAAGTTAAACCATTTGCACTGATGTGAAAGACACTTTCGGTTCTATGTTAGCATTTTAAAGGAAGTGGCTGTAGAGATAGTGGGGGCATTAGTCAAAATATTCCAGAACTCACTGGATTCCGGGAGGGTCCCAGTGGATTGGAAACCCGTAAATGTGATGCCGCTGTTCAAGAAGGGAGGAAGACAAAAAACAGGAAACCAAAAGCCACTCAGCCTAACATCTGTCATTGGGAAAATGCTGGAGTCCATTATTAAGGAAGAAAAAGCAGGATATTTACAGAATCACAGAATCTCACAGTGCAGAAGAGGCTCTTTGGCCCATCGAGTCTGTACTGACACACGAGAAATAACTGACCTACCTACCTAATCCCATTTACCAGCACTTGGCTCGTAGCCTTGAATGTTATGACGTGCCAAGTGCTCATCCTTTCAGAAAAGCTTAATGCATTCAAACAGAATCAAATTGGTTTTCTGAAAGGGAAATCATGTTCGACAAATTTGTTAGAGTTCTTTGAGGATATAACAAGCAGAGTTGAAAGGGGAACCGGTAGATGTAGTGTATTTGGATTTCCAACAGGCATTCGATAAGTTGCCACATAAAAGGTTATTGCACAAGATAGTAGCTAACGGTATTGGGAGTAATATATTAGCATGGATTGAGGATTGGTTAACACACAGAAGACAGAGTGTAAGGATTAATGGGCCTTTTTCAGATTGGAAAGACGTAACTAGTGGAGTGCCACAAGGATCAGTCCTAGGGCCTCAATTATTTACTATCTATATTAATGAGTTGGAGGAGGGGGCAGATTGTAATGTATCCAAATTTGCTGACAATACAAAAATAGGTGGGAGGGCATATTGTGATGAGGACATAAAGAATCTGCAAGGGGATATAGATAGGTTGTGAGTGGGCAAAATCTTGGCAGATGGAATTTAATGTAAGGAAGTGTGAGGTCATGCATTTTGGTACGAAGAATCAAAAGGCAGACAATTAGTTAAATGTAGGGAGACTCCAAAAAGGTATAGCACAGAGGGATCTGGATGTTATTGTGCATGAAACACAAAAGATTAACATGCAGGTGCAGCACGTAATTAAGAAGGCAAATCATCTACAGAAGGCCTGTATTGCTAGGGGTTTGGCGTTTAAAAATAGAGAAGTCTTGCTACAACTGTACAGGGTGTTGGTGAGGCCGCACCTGGAGTACTGTGTACAGTTTTGGTCCCTGTATCTAAGAAAGGACATATTGGCATTGGAAGCAGTTCAAAAGAGATTCACTAGGCTGATTCCTGGTATGAAGGAGTTGACTTATCAAGAATGGCTAAAGAGGTTAGGTCTTTATTCATCAGAGTTTAGAAGAATGAGGGGTAATCTTATTGAAATGTACAAGATTCTGAGGGGGCTTGACAGGGTAGATGTTGAGAAGATTTTCCACTATTGGAATCTCAAACCAGGGTACATAATTACAGAATAAGGGGACACTCATTTAAAACTGAGCTGTGAAGGAATTTCTTCTCTCGGAGGGTAGTGAATGTCCGGAATTCTCTACCCCAGAGAGTTGTGGAGGCTAGATTACTGAAAGTATTTAAAGGGGAGGTAGAGATTTTTTTGAAATATTGGGGAGTTGAGGGCTATGAGGAACTGGCACAAAAGAGAAACTGAGGCTTGGGGCAGATCAGCCATGATCTTACTGAATGGTGGGACAGGCTTGAGGGGCTGAATGGCCTACTCTTGCCCCTTTTTCTTATGTTCTTATGTTACGATCCCTGTATAGACAGATAACTTTTAAAAATATATTTGATTTCCCAGTGACTGACTTAAGGGAATTGCCCCAACAACATTTCACATTTTAAGACTTCTACTGTAACAAACAAACCAAAACCTTGATTCGTTAAACATTACATAATAAGCAATTAATACTCCAAAGTAAAGAAAAGATATCTCTTATTAGTATCTTAACATGACCGATAACCGCAAACCATGCTTATACATTACAGCACAATCGTCGCAGAATTGCAGTCTTTACAGGAAAGTTACTCCCAGCTTCCAACTGGCTCACTTCTCTTTGTTTTGCTGAATCATAATGTCCAGTGACTGTCAAAGGTAATTTTCCTCTATCTTCCAAGAAATCCCAAACCAACCTTCAGAGCAAGGCTCATTCTGGTGATTCCTTTGCCCAATCACACCAAGACAAATCTTCCAGCATCCTTAAATTTTCTTGGGATCAGTCTCCTTGATCAGAGAATGTCTTCGCACCCACGTCTGGTAGGTAACAGAGAAATAACATTTTCCCCTCTGCTGACCACAGCAAGTGCTATTCTTGTCTCTCTCTCTGGTCAGTTTTTTTTTTAATCAGACTGCCTGACAGTCTGTAAGTCTATCCATGGTGAAGCCACTTGCCCTGTACTTTGTTCTCAGGCATTAAACCTGCATGTGGATTTCAATATAACTTGACCTGGGCCTCCCTGTCCCCATGATAACCAGGCAACACAGGATTGTCATCAGGTGGAACCAGTAGCAGGTCACGTGATCCTTTACAGTACCCCTTTTTTTGAGTTAAAGAAAGTTTAAAACATAACCTATCATAAAGCCTCGCGTTCACAACACCTAAGAGAAATCAATTTCAGTCAGGTGACTTTTTGTCACTGGTTTGAAACATTAACTTTTTTTATTTCTCTGGTTTGCTGAGGATTTCCAGCATTCTTTGTATTTCAGATTTCCAGCATTCACAGTATTTTGCCTCTAAAATTGTTATGTTCTGTACTGGCCCTCAATGTAGCAGCAGGTTTCAATTTTTTGTCAGAAACTCATTGTATCCAGGGTTACAATGATTTATGACTATTCTGAAATAAAAACAGAAAATGCTGGCAACGTGCAGCAGGTCTACCAGTATCTGAAAAAGGAAAGAACTGTTTAATATTTTTGGTAGAGAACAGTTCTGATGAAGGATCTCCTCCTGAAGAATTGACCTCTTCTTTGTCCAAATGCTAAATGATCTCCTAAGCATTTCCATAATTTTTTGCCTTTTTTTCTCATTTGTAGTTAACATTTCCAGAAATTGCAGGATTTATTTTTATTTCATGTCTATGGCCTGTTCCTATTCAGTTCCATCTCTCTTCACACACACATCATCTTTCAGTGGTAACACTCTCTTCTCTAAGTTAGAAGATTGTGGGTTCCAGCCCCACTTCAGAGCTTTAAACTCAAATTTAGGCTGACACTCCAGTGCAGTACTGAGGCACTTCTTCCCTCTCTCTTACATCAACTAACTGCTCTGGTATTCCCTCTTTACAATCTTTGTCTCTTCATTTAGTTTTCTCAATTTGAAAAAACTCGCTTTTGAAACATTCACCTATCTTTTCATTACTCAGATGCCAATGAACCTGCTGTCTATTTGTAGACTTTCTTGTTTTATCTTTAATTTCTTTCAACTTTTTGAAGTTTTATTCTACTGCAATTCTCAAACTGGCCTGCAGTGTTTGCTGTAGAGTACCTTCAGCTGAAGTCACAGCTGTCACTATATTGCACTCTGCCTCTGAAATGGAATTAGGCAGCAAATAATTGAAAACATGTTCTGTGGTCACCTAAGGGCAGCTGCATTGAAACTGGTAACTTGGCAGAGGCCGTTGAGTGTTCTCCTGCTTGAAGTTAATTGTAAAAAATATTTTTAATTGTTAATTAAATGGTAAGTTTTTAATTTGACAGATTGGTAACAGTGGAATTGTAAAAAAGGAATTGTAATGGCCATCATTCCTTTAAGTAATAAGTTATGAAATAAAAAATCCCGTTGCCTTTTATCATGGTAAGTATTTGGCTCAAAATGTTTTTGGTTCAAGGCCAAACATTATTCCTATATATGTCAAAAATCAGCACAAGTGCAGGAAAACAAAATCAGAAAATGACAGAGAAGGGCCATGGTGTCCACTACAATTGGATAAAAATATTTAATTATTAAAACTGACACAGAACTCAGGTGGCTGATAGCATGGCCGCAATGGTGGTGGTGGAGGGGGCTGAAGAGAGGGGGAAATGCACAAAAGGCTGGAGTTGCAGGAAAACAGAATTCTCAGAGGGTTGTTGGGCTGGATGAGGTTACAGAACTAGGGAATGGGGGAGCCATTGTAGGGATTTGAACATATGGACAAGAATTTTAAAGTAAAGACTTTAGTAGACTAGGATCTGATATAGGTCAGCAAGTACAGGAGTGATGGACGAGCCTCTGCCTTGTCTCCTCCACCCTCACCTCCAACAAGTGCAGTGAGCTCATGAACTTCTTTGTTACTAAGATTGAGACCATCCGAACATCTGTTCAGTTGAAGGGTCATTTGGACTCGAAACATTAACTGTGCTCCTCTCTGCAGATGCTGCCAGACCTGCTGAGCTTTTCCAGGTATTTTTGTTTTTGTTTTGCTTCTGCTGCTTCCCTCTCTTCCTCTCACCCACCTGACCAAATTTTCTCTAAGATTCCACCTTACCCTAGCCCGCACCTTTCCCCTCATGCTCATTTTGGTCCATGAGACCCTCCTCTTGCTACTTCTACCCTATTCCCACAAAATTTCTGACTATCCAACCTCTTTTCCTGATATTGTTAACACTTCTCTCTGTTCTCCTCCTTATTCAAATCTGCCATCTTCACCCCTCTCTTGAAAAGAATAACCATTGACTTGCTACCACTCATCTTCAAACTCTCTTTTCAATCCAAAGTCCTTGATTGTGCTGTCACCTCTCAAACTATGCCCCTCTTACCCTTCAACTGAGTGTCCAGCCCTGCCACAGTGGTGAAGTGGCCCTTATTAAAGTTCTACCCTCTGGAAACTTGAAACGATCCATAGCTCTGCTGTCCATGTCCTAACTTGCACCAAATCATACACCCCTGTCACCCCTGATCTACGTTGGAACCTTGGTTAAGCAATGCATTGATTTTAAAATTCTCATCCCTGTTTTCAGAACCTCACCACCCCCGCCCCCCCCCCCCCCCCCCCCCCCCCCCCCCCCGCACCCCACCTTATCTCCGTAATCTCCCCCACCCCTACAACCCTCCAAGATATCTGTGCTCCTCCAATCTGGTCTCTTGCGCATTCCCGACTTTAATCAAACCACTATTGGCGCCACTCCTTCAGCTGCCAAGGTCCTATGCTCTGGCATTTCCTCCCTATGCCTCTCTGCTTCTCTTTTTTCCTTTAATCTTAAAACCTACCCCTCTGATCAAGCCTTTGGGCCCTACTATTTCCTCACATGCCTTCGTGTCAAATTTCATTTTGTAACACTCCTCTGGTGCCTTGGGGTGTTTTACCACATTGAAGGTGCTGTATAAATACAAATTGCTGTTTGTTGAGATTTATTGGGTGTTTGGATATGGGCAGCAGAGTTTTAAATGAGCTTAGGTTTATAGAGAGTGGAAGATGGGGGTCTATAAATACATCCTCAAATAGAACACAACATTAAAATGGAGATAAGAGCAGTTTCTATTCTCTATTTCCCTTTTTTATAATTCTGTTCTAATTTTATCCTTCCTCTCATTTTCACAGATTGTTCATTTGTGAGCAGAATGAATAAATTGTTAATGTCTTCTGTCATGGCAGCTGATGCAGTGGTGCATGCTTCTTGAAAGGTGAAAAATAAGTAACGACTCAAGGGAATAACATTAACCTCTTGGGGAACTGTGATCTGGTGTCCTAGCAAGGATCACACACCTCAGAGTTTATTGCTCCTGACAATATTGCACATTACACTGGCATTTCTTTGGCCATTATACACCTTAAACCAATGTGCAATGACCTAAAAACATCAGAACAAAAACATAGGTTCTTTCTGTTAATGCATAACTTCTAACAAAAATTTCAAATTGTGCAGTAAAGTGAATCTTTGAATCTTCCGGTTTTTCTGAGGAAACCAGAAGCTAGTTGTAGAAGGTCGAGCAGGAGCAGCAACATGTCACAAAAGGAAATATTGTGGGCAACTTGAAATGTAGCCCAAATAAATTGTGCTTTGTAACAGTCACTGTGTCCTCCCTAAAACAGGAAATGTATACGCTGCTTTAGAAATATTTCTTAAAGTCTGATCTGGATTTTGTGATGAAATCATACTTTGGATTTTGTGGCATAGTGAATTAACACACTTTGGTGGTAGGTAACCCGAAATTATAGATAAAAGTCTTTCCTTTCTGCCACCTATTATCTAGGTGAATTTAAAAGTACCTGAAAGTTCTCCAGGTGGAATAACGGCATTGTTCAACCTGGCGCTAAGGTTCCAGATTCAATTCCTAGTTTGTGCAGTATTAGAAGTGAAATCAGGAAGCTCATTTTCACACTAATGGTAGTGCAAAAGGGAAATGTGCCCCTCCTGACCCTCTCCCCCACCAACTGCCACCTAAATGCTATGGTCACTAATTCAGTTGAAGTTTTCAAGACCAAGATCAGAAAATTTTTATTGGGTAAAGTATATTGGGAATATGAAGCAAAAGCAGGTTAAAAGCAATTGACGTACAAATCAGCCCTGAATGGCAGTACAGGAATGAAGAGCTATATGGTCTATTCCGGTACTTATATTCTTCACAATGATCAACAAATGATCAAAAATGATGCTATTCTTCTTACCATTTTACCAACAAAAGTATACATGCATAATCTGTACCAATATGAATATTGAAATCACAAATCCATTGTGTCCATTACTTATTTTTTGTTTATTACTATGAAATAAAAAGATCTACAATCCACAATGGATTCCCAATTAACTACATGAGGATAATGGCTAATATATTGGACAATACTGTATTTATGGAATCTTGGGGGAAAAATTCATTCATCTATCTCAGAACAAAGAGGAGTAGGTCTACCTACCAAACTGAAAGTCTATACAGTAATAGTCCTGCCCACTCTTCTCTATGCATATGAGGCTTGTGTATGAGCATCATGCCAAGTAGGTCAACCACTTTCACTTGAGCTGCTTTTGGAAACTTCTGAAGCTTAAATGGCAGGACAAAATACCAGACACTGAGGAGACACAAGCTGGCATGCCAACAGTCACAACTATGCTGGGCTGGTCATGTAGTCAGAATGCCTGACACTTGCTTACCAAAGTGAATCTTCCATGGATAGCTTGAATCTGGGGTGGTCAAAGGGATATTCAACTGCCCGCAGTATCCTGTCCTATTTGCTGCAGAACTTTCCAGCCTTAGCAGTCGCCTATGTGCTCACCGGACCTCTATCAAACACTGCAGTTGATGAACATGGTCATCTTTGCCTCGAAGGACGAATAAGACATTTATGTACTAGGCGGACTTGCCTCAATTTACTGAGGACCAGGCAGTGCTGTGTGCCACCACCTCAATAGCATTCTTTAATGACGTCATTTCAGAATACTGCATGGGCCACATAGGCAATGACCTGCAGCGTGGGTCTGAAATCCAGAAGTTGTTGTCAGAGAAAACACACTTTGCCACAGGATACATTGTTGCAGGCCTTGCCAATAGACTTGGCTGTGACAAGTGAACCTATGGTACTTGCCCACTAGTTCTGCACTAAAAATGGTTGAAAAAAATTGTACGAGTGCATTCAGCAGTAAGTGAATTTTTAACAGTATAGTATGTGCTAATTAATACTGAACACTATCTCTGATGCTGAAAAAATTATTCAAACAAAAAACAAATCCCTTCAAACAAAAATTAGTGTTGGAGATTTAATTTTTTTTCCACTTTTTGAGTCTGTATCTTTATCCCTCTCCCTGAATGCCACCTGTATTTTCCAATCTTCATTTCACTTTCTATACATCATTTAAATCTAATTTACATTTCCTGCTTCATATTTCCTGGTTTGGATTCTCTATGTCTCACTTCAATCTGATTGGTTGAAGAGCCTCACTGTTGCTTGCTCTGTTTATGGACACCATCAATTCCCCATAGAGGGTGGTGCCAAATTAGAGGAAATATTCACTGAAAAGCCCATGGAAACTCTGTGGGCAGTTGTCAGCGAGATGAATGGTGAGTCATTCTCATGGGGATAAATCAATTTTGCATTGGCTCCTTCAGCCTCTAGCTAGTGGACGTCTGAGCTTGCATTGATGTTTAATGTCAGAGGGTCTGCAGCCATGGCAAAAGGGATGGCAGATTTGCAACCTCTTTCTCTGTATCCTCACTGGAAGAGGGAAAGCAAGGCCTCTAGGCTATTGGTGCACATAGTGGATGCAAAATTTAAGTAGATGATTTTTAACCCTGTTCTTGAATGTGTCAAGAAGTCCATTTGTCTTGAGTACAGCAAGAAGACACTTCCTCTGTTCATTTCGGATCACAATGACTGTGTACGCAAGGAAACAGTTGCAAGATGGAATAAGGAAGTACAAAAGCAAAGGCTAGGTTCAGAGAATATTCACTAGATCTAACCTATTATCAAAAAAAAATTATGTCAAAGATTTAGAGGGTAAGACAGGGAGAATGGCTGAGAGGTTTCCTCATCTACACAATATATTGATTGTTCTCATGATCTTCCAATACCAGGGGGAAATAACTTGATTTCAGACCAATTAACAAAAACACAGGATTGAAAAATAGTGGAGAGGAATCACTATTCCAGGAAATAATCCCCAAAATTGATATAGTCTGTTAAGGGAACAATACTTCTTAAAAAAAATAGAATTGCAATTTCCAAATGTATGCAAAAACAATATTTTCAGTAAATTTCTAGTGAAAGTCATTAGAAACTAGAATTAGATGAGTCCTCAGACCAAATACACATTTCATTAACTTGCAGCAATCTAAAATTATATTTAAAATTAAACTTTGCTAAAATTTAAAGATACTAAAAAAAAGAAAGACCTCCATTTGCTCATGCCTTTCACAAACTCAGAATGTTCCAAAGCATATTTCAGCCAATGAAGTACTTCTGGAATGTCGTCACTGTTATAATGTAAGAAGTGATACAGAAGTCCACCTACAGTGAGAGAACTTTGACAAGAATCTTTTTATGGAAGTCTGCTGAAGAACTTGTTGCTACAGAGCAGTTGAATAAATTTAATGAGAGGAAAAACCTATAAGAAAATAGTAATGATACCATATACTGGAAGTCTCCACAAGTTTAAGGACTCTGGAAATCAAATTATTTGATTAATTTGGTTTGATTAATGTTGTTTGACGCACAGTGCGCTGAACATAAATTGCATTATTTGTGAACCAATACTGAACAATTGATAGGTATTTGATAGAGGCAGACTGTAGCACCCAAAGGTTTTAACCTTTAAAATTCTTTTCAGAAAAAGGACCCAGTTGCTTTATAGCATTTCTGGTTTAAATTGCTTCATTTGTGTTGTGGTTGGTATTGTAATAGAAGCCAAGAAATGTTTGTGTGCTGCTTTGATCAAAAATGGTACAAGTCCAAAGCCTCACAATGGGCTAGAAATTGGTCTGTGCTGCATTTTGGGTGTGGGGTCACATTTGTGATCTGCCCCTGCCTGTTGCCATCAATGAAGACAGCTTGCAAATCTGGTGCTGCATCCTCATTTATCTGATTGTAGCGTAGGTTCAAGTGGGGCCTGTGCTGCTAGCTGGCCTGCACTCAGCAGGGGGCCCAGCAGTGTGCGCTGATGGCACTTGGTGCAGCCAACCTGTTCCTCTTAAATAAAAACAGAAAGCGCTGGATAAACTCAGTAGGTCTGGCAGCATCTGTGGAGAGAGAAACAGAGGGCGGGATTTTCTGGCCCTGCCCTCCACCGGGACCGTCTGGTCCCGATGAAAGTCAATGAAGTTTTGGCTGGCCTGCCGCATCCCCCTCAGCAGGTCTCACCATGGCGGGGCTAGAAAATCCCAGCCAGAGTTAACTTTGAGTCCAATATGACTTTTCTTTGGAACTCATCCACAATATGTTGCTTTAACTTTACTGCTACTCTTAAAGTCAGCATGTCCTGCACTGAATTACAGGACGCTGAATGTTATTGCTGCAATCTTGAAGAAGGAAAATGGGATACCGGGACAGAGAAAGGGCTCCCAAGTTCACAGATGTGGTGTTGGAGACCTTCGTTATGGAGGTGGAGAGGAGGAGCGATGCCATGTTTGCAGGGTAGGGAGGTTGTGGATGGTGTTGGATTAGTGAGGAGGCACTCAAGAATTACCCTCAGAAGGGAATGGGAGCAGGTGGTCACTGAGTTCAATTCCAGAGTCGTCTCCTGAGTACCTGGCAGCAGTCCCATAAGAAGTTTAATGACCTCACACAGGTAGTCAAGGTCAGTAAATGCATGTTCAAGTGACATCTCCCACCCGCCACACACCAAGCTCTTGTACTGTTCAATGTGCCACATACCATCACTCACCCAGCAGCACTCCCTGCGCTCAGGACTCATGCTTAACACCCAGATACTTCACCTCAGCCACACACACTTTTCGGTACTTCCGCTGTTTCCACATACCTCCAGCTATTTAGGTGCGTCAGGCACATCATCCAAACACAGTGCGACATAAACACTGACACTCTACCCTCCCTCTTGTCGTACAAGGTAGCACAAAATAGAAGGAAACAGAGCCAAAGTTGGGGACAAGGGCGCCTGCGTCTCCAGAGTACAACAGAGGAGGTGATTCTCTACACCATGGGATTGGTTGCTCATCGCATCTGACCCCACAGAACATTGAAGATGAAAGTATGTTACGGCCTATACCTCTTCTCAACTCCAACCTCACCTACTATCTGGCATGATGAGCAAGCTGCAGATGGTGTGACTGTGGACCTGTTGCTTCCCACTCCACCTGCCTTCTCTCACCCCAAACTTCGTCTTCTGATTTTTTGTTTTCGTACACCCAAGAACGGTCACCTACCCATCCACAGAAGCCCAAGGAGGAAGAGAGAGAGATCGATCAACAACACAGCACTGATTAAGAGGATCCATCATTTGATCTGGCTTCACAGCTGTTGGCACTGGAAGATACTGGCATGGCACACACCTTGGCTGTTGGCCTAAAGTTGGGATCAACAGGTGATGAGTCACTAGACTCAAAATGGGCTACAGCCAGGCCAGGGGTAAAGGATGGTTCATGCACCAGTTCACCAGAGAGCACAGTCCCAGATGATTTCTGCTACAGGGTTCTCAGATGAGAACCTTGATGGGGCAACATACAGGATAATGCTGATGAGAGTGAACATGAAGAAACTGGGTGCATTGGCTGATCTGCCCCACAGTCCCCAGTCACTGTCAAGGAGCATGGCTAAATCAACCTCAAGTTGCCATATGGCATCGCATGGATTTTGCCCCCTCTGCGGCCTCTGCTCCATCTCCCTGTCATGCTGCAAACCCAGAGGCAGTACAAGTACGCTGCAGCCTTTGTGTGAGAAGGTCATCCAATCCTCTGTCCTCCCCATGAGGATGCAGTAACACTCTCTGTCAAATCCAGGAACTCACCACATCTCCAAAAACATTCCAAAGCACTTCCAGAGACTGCAATATTATTTTGAATTACCTTATCTGCAGGTTGGGTGCCTAGCCCTTTAAAAAACATTTCTGGGTGCCTTTTGTAGCTGAAGGGCTTATTGTTTAGTGAATGACAGCTGAATACATTGAATGGACCTGACTGCTCCAAGTTTGCATATGCAGCATCAAATCAGCCATTATGGCTGAGTGGCATCATGACAACACCAGACAGAGGCTTCTGGGGCACACAGTCCATACCTGCTCAGGCCTTCTTCCCAGCATGGGGCACCCTGCAGGCCATATTTGAGGCTTAGCATGCCCCACTGGGACATGCCCCACTGGGACAGCCTTTGGCTTTGGTAGCATTGTTGAAAATGTTCTTGCAAAAGTCGACTGTAAATCTGAGCCAGGGCTCTAGGCTAAAGCTCAGTGGTGATTAGTGTAAGTTGGACTTAGCTGAAAAGGTTCAGAAGATTGGAAGCTGGGAGAAAGAGTGGACTAGATCATGAAAGTGATTTTTAAATTGTTATTTAACTGTATAATCTCACCTATTTTAGACTTTAATCTCAGAGGATTAAGTAGATTCTTCAACCCATGAAGAAGCAACAACATTTTTATAACATGTATTTATAGCAGTCTAAAACGTCCTCGAGACATACAATTAAAATAGAAGATAATAATACAGGTTAGGTGGCATAATAGAGATTTAATGTTGAATTATTTTTGCAAGCTTATTACTGCCATCAAGTGGTAATATTAAGAATCCTCATTAGAAAAAGATTTGTATTTATTTAGCATCTTTCATGAATATGGGATGTCCCAAGAAACTTGACACCATACAGGACAAAGCAGCCGACTTGATCTTCACCCGATCTACCACCTTCAACATCCACTCCTTCCACCACTGACGCACAGTGGCAGCAATATCTACGATCTACCAGATGCACTGCAGCAACTCACCAAGGCTCCTTTGACAGCACCTTCCAAACCCGTGACCTCGACCACCTAGAAGGACAAGGGAAGCAGATGCATGGGAGCACCGCCAGCTGCAAGTTCCCCTCCAAGCCACACACCATCCTGAAATGGAATTATGTCACCGCTTCTTCACTGTTGCTGGATTAAAACGCTGGAACTCCCTTCATAACAGCACTGTGGGTGTTCCTACACCACATGGACTGCAGTGGCTCAAGAAGGCAGTTCACCTTCTCAAGGGCAGTTAGGGATGGGCAATAAATGCTGGCCTAGCCAGCGGCACCCACATTCCGTGAAAGAATAAAGAAAAGTGTTTTACAGCTAATTAAGTACTTTTGGATTGTATACACTTTTGTAATGTAGGAAATGTGTCAGCTAATTTGCACACACCAAACTCCCACAACGTGATTATCACCAGATAACCTGTTTTTTTATGATGTTGATTTGGGGGAAAAATATTGACCAGGACACTGGAATAACTCCTTTGCTCTTTTTCAAAATAGTGCCATGGGATCTTTTACCTCCACCTGAGAGGGCAGACGAGACCTCGGTTTAATTTCTCATCAGAAAGACTGCACCTACAGCTGTTTAAAATCCTGACCTTGAGCACATTTATCAGGTAAAAGTGGTTAAAAACACCAAGACGCCTTTGTGATCCACACCCATTCCATGTTTATTTGTACACTAGGCTGGAAATGTGCACTATAGCAGGCCAGAGTGAATGAACTCTGTGCATCCTTATTCCAAGATAAAAGTTCCAGGAAGTAACGCTCTAAATATGTTAAACTATTATCTTGCTGCAATATGCCATAATTTTTTCGGACTTCTGCTCTGCTCTACTGATACTCTCAATGAAACCAAGAGAAGTTTATTATCATAACCCTGCTCTATCCAATCACAAAGGTCTGTCCTTTGTCATTAATATATGTGAGGAAGAGCAAGGGTCCCAACACTGACCCCTGGAGAACTCCACAACAAACCTTCCTCCAGTCTGAAAAACATCCATTAACCACTACTCTGTTTTCTGTCACTCAGCCAATTTCATACCCACGTTGCTACTGTCCATTTTATTCCACAAGCTATAACTTTGATCACAAGTCTGCTGTGTGGTATTGTATCAAATGTTTTTTGGAAGTCTATGTGCACGTCATCAACAGCATTATCCTCATCCTTCATCAGCCCTCTCTGTTACCTCTTTAAAAAACTTCAACAAGCTAGTTAAATACAATTTTCCCTTAACAAATTTATGTTGGCTTTTCTTAATTAACCCACATTTTTCCATGTGATTATCAGCTTTATCCCGAATTATTAGAAGTTTCTCCACCACCAAAGTTAAACTGACTGGCCTGTAGTTGCTGGGCTTATCTTTACATCCTTTTTGAACAATGGTGTAATGTTTGCAATTCTCAAATCTTCTAGCACCACCTCAAGTCTAAGGAAGACTGGAAAATTATGGCCAGAGCGTCAAAAATTTTTCTTTCATATTGCCTTTGGTTCTGTTTTTATTCACCTTAAATTGGTATCCTCTAGTTCTCAACTTCTCCTCCAATGGGAACAGTTTCTCCCTATTTACTCTGTCCAAACCCTTCATGATTTTTAACACCACCTGATGTGTTGTCACGCCAAAGTAAGTCAGTGAGCACAGGAGAAAGGGGATACCATGTGCTAAAATTGTCTGCGATACTAGCCGAAGAATCCTGCATGTCAACTAAGAGCATAGGCTAAGCGCTCACAATTTCTTTGCCCTTCACTCTGCTAGTGAGAGTTATTCAGCAGGGAGGGTTAAATAAATGGATTGATCCTGCAGACAAAGCACACATGGCAACCTGGGAGGTGGTGGAGAGGACCATTTGGGTGCTTACAGCATAGGAACATAGGAACAGGAGAAGGCCATTCAGCCCATCGAGCCTGCTTCGCCATTCAATATGATCATGGCTGATTGAACACTTCAATGCCTTTCACCCACACTATCTCCATAACCCTTTACGTTATTGTTAATCAGAAATCTATAAATCTCTACCTTAAACATGCTCAATGACTGAGCTTCCACGTCCCTCTGAGGTAGAGAATTCTAAAGAGTCACAACCTTCTGAGTCAAGAAATTTCTCCTCATCTCAGCCCTAAGTGGCTTCCCTCTTATTTTGAAATTGTGTCCCCTGGTTCTAGATTCCCCAACCAGGGGAAACATCTTACCTTCCATGTACCCTGTCTATTCCTTTAAGTATTTTGCAGGTTTCAAAGAGATCACCTCTCATTCTTCAAAACTCTAGAGAATGCAGGCTAGTTTTCCCAATCTCTATTCATAAGATAGTCCAGCCATGCCCGGATCAAGCCTGGAGAACCTTCGTTGCACACCCTCTATGACAATAATATCCTTTTTGAGGTAAGGGGACCAAAACGTCACACAGTACTCCAGGTGCGGTCCAACCAAGCTTTTATACAATTGAAGCAAGATTTCAATACTCCTATATTAAATCCTCTTGCGATAAAGGCTAACATTCCATTAGCATTCCTAATTGCCTCCTGCACCTACATGGAGAGCAGACCTGCATGAGAAGGGCAACAGCGGCGGAAGATAAAAAGCAACGGCAGAGAGCCCCTTCAACCTGTTTCTGCCTGTCAGATCCGAAGTGTGATGTCAAAGGAAAACAGATAGGTGATTGGTTGGTATCTCTTCCGTGTCTCTTTTGAGAGACCACCCAAGTGGTTTAAATCAGGAGACATCATTACAGCTGAAGAGTACAGTTAAGAAATTCACTTTGAAAATTTTAACATCCAAATTAATTAATTAATTAAATAGAATAGGGACGGCTGGGCAGGTGATGTGTTGCAGCTGTGGTATGTGGGCTGTGGTGGACGCTGGTGTGATCCACGGTGACCACATCTGCAGCAAGTGTTGGCTGCTCGATAAACTTCGGCTCAGAGTTGATGAGCTAGAGTCCGAGCTGCGGACACTGCGACACATCAGGGAGGGTTACCTAGGCAAAAACAGAATTATCTGGAAAAATTCAGCTGGTCTGGCAGCATCGGTGGAGAAAAACAAAGTTGACGTTTCGAGTCCTCATGACCCTTCAACAGAACAGTTGTCGTGGTCCACCTAGGTACCAACGACATAGGTAGGATTAGGAAAGAGGTTCTGCTGAGGGACTATGAGCAGCTCAGGGCTAAATTAAAAAACAGAACCACAAAGGCAATAATCTCTGGATTACTTCCTGAGCCACGTGCAAATTGGCGTAGGGTAAATAAGATCAGAGGGGTAAATGCGTGGCTGAAAGATTGGTGTTGAAGAAATGGGTTCTGATTCATGGGGCACTTACACCAGTACCGGGGAAGGAGGGTGCTATTCCATTGGGATGGGCTTCATTTGAACAATGCTGGGACCAGTGTCCTGGCGAATTGTATAACTAAGGTTGTAGATGGGACTTTAAACTAATTAGTGGGGGTGGGGGTTCAATTGAAGGGAAGTTTAAAAAATCAAAAAGAAATGAGAGAGCAGAGGTGCAGGGTAATGAAGAGGCGAACGATAATCAAAGTGTGACAGGAAGGGGCAAAAAATATAAGCAGAAGAGCGCAGTAGAAATCAGAACCAGAATGAGTAATAATAGTAAAAACTCAAAGCTTAGGCTTTTTATCTGAATGCATACAGCATTTGTAACAAGATAGATGAGTTGACGGCACAAATAGAAATAAATGAATATGACATGATAGCTATTACATCGATGAGGTTGCAGGGTGGCCAAGACTGTGAACTCAATATTCAAGAGTATTCAGCATTCTGGAAAAATAGGCAAAAAGGAAAAGGAGGTTGGGTAGCTTTGTTAATAAAGGAAGGTATCAATGCAGGGGTGAGTCATGATATAAGCGCAATAGATTGTGACAAGGAATCAGTTTGGGTGGAAATAAGAAATAGTAAGGGGAAGAAATCATGGTTAGGACCCATCCAAAGGTCCCCAAAGAGTTGCCTCACTGCAGGACAAAGTATAAATCGGGAAATGACGGAGGCATGTAAGAAGGATGTTACAATTGTCATGGGTGATTTTAATCTGCATATTGACTGGACAAATCAGATTGGCAGGGGTAACATGGAAGATAAATTTGTAGATTGCATCAGGGGTTGTTTCTTAGAGCAATACATTGCAGAAACTACCCAGGAACAGGCTATTTTAGATCTAGTAATGTGCAACGACGGAGGAAATAAGAGATATCATAGTTAAGGACCCTCTAGGGAGTAGCAATCACAACATGGTAGAATTTCAAATTCAGTTTGAGGGCGAGCAACTCGGGTCTCAAACCAGTGTCTTCAACTTAAATAAGGGCAATTACAGAGGTATGAAGAAAGAGTTGTCTAAAGCGGGCTGGGAAAATAGACTAAGGAGAAGGTCAGTGGATGAACAGTGGCAAACATTTAAGTAGATGTTTCATAACATTCAGCAAAAATTTATGCTGGTCAAAAAGAAGACTCGATGAGAAGGATGAACCACTCGTGCTTAACAAAGGTGGTCAAGGAGAGTATCCAA
The DNA here is from genome assembly GCF_017639515.1 of Carcharodon carcharias. Taxonomy (NCBI): domain Eukaryota; kingdom Metazoa; phylum Chordata; class Chondrichthyes; order Lamniformes; family Lamnidae; genus Carcharodon; species Carcharodon carcharias. Next base: position 29,315,003 of record NC_054484.1, read on the forward strand.
TCAAAAACTAAGGCATACAAAGCGGCGAAAACTAGTGGTAGGCCAGAGGATTGGGAATTTTTTTTAGGAACCAGCAGCGGATGACTAGAAAGCTCATAAAGAGGGGGAAAGTTGATTATGAAAGTAAATCGGCAAGAAATATAAAAACAAACAGCAAGAGCTTCTACGTATAGATAAAAAGAAAGAGAATGGCTAAAGTGAATGTTGGACCCTTGGAGGATGCAACTGGAAAATTGATAATAGAGAACAGGGAAATGGCAGATAATGTAAACCAATATTTTGCATTGGTCTTCATGGTGGAGGACACTATAAACATCCCAAAGATATCAGGTAAGCAAGGAATTAATGGGAGGAAAGATCTTGTAACAGCCTCTATCACAAAGGACAAAGCATTTGACAAATGGCACTAAAGGCAGACAAGTCGCCAGGACCTGATGGCCTGCATCCAAGGGTTTAAAGGAAGTGGCTGCAGAGAGAGTGGAGGCTTTGGTCAAAATATCTCAGAACTCATTGGATTCTGGGAGGGTCCCAGCAGATTGGAAAACCGTTAATGTGTCGCCCCTGTTCAAGAAGGGAGGGAGACAAAAAGCAGGAACCTATAGACCAGTCAGCCTAACATCTGTCATTGGGAAAATGCTAGAGTCCATTATTAAGGAAGAAATAGCAGGACATTTAGAAAAGCTTAACACAATCAAACAGAGTCAACATGGTTTTGTGAAAGGGAAATCATATTTAACATTTGCTAAAGTTTTTTGAGGATATAACAAGCAGAGTTGACAAAGGGAAACCGGTAGATGTAGTGTATTTGTATTTCCAGAAGACATTCGATAAGGTGCCATATAAAAGGATATTGCACAAGATAGGAGTTCACAATATTGGGAGGTAATGTACCAGCATGGATTGAGGATTGGTTAACACACAGAAGACAGAGAGTCGGGATTAATAGGTATTTTTCAGGCTGGAAAGACGTAACTAGTGGAGTGCCTCAAGGGTTAGTCCCAGGGCCTCAAACTTGGCAGATGGAGTTTAATGTAGGAAAGTATGAGGTCATGCATTTTGATAGGAAGAATTAAAAGACAGACTATTATTTAAATGGAGAGAGATTCCAAAAAGTGCAGAACAGAGGGATCTGGGTGTTCTTGTGCATGAAACACAAAAAAGTTCGCATGCAGGTGCTGCAAGTAATTAAGAAGGCAAATAGAATTTTGGCCTGTATTGCTAGGGGGTTGGCATTTTAAAATAGGGAAGTCTTGTTACAGCTGTTGGTGAGGCCGCACCTGGAGTACTGTGTACAGTTTTGGTCCCCCTATTTAAGAAAGGATATTGTAGCATTGGAGGCAATTCAAAAAGAGATTCACTAGGCTGATTCCTGCGATGAAGGGGTTGATTTATCAAGAATGACTAAACAGGTTTGGCCTTTATTCATTCGAGTTTAGAAGAATGAGGGGTGATCTTATTGCAACATACAAGATTCTGAGGGGGCATGACAGGGTAGATGTTGAGAAGATGTTTCCACTGGTGAGGGAATCTTGAACTAGGGGACATAATTACAGAATAAGGGGACACTCATTTAAAAATGAGTTGTGAAGGAATTTCTTCTCTCAGAGGGTAGTGAATGTCTGAAATTCTCTACCCCAGAGAGTTGTGGAGGCTAGATCACTGAAAGTATTTAAAGAGGAGGTAGATAGATTTTTGCAATATCTAGGAGTTGGAGGCTATGAGGAGCTGGCACGAAAGAGGAGCTGAGGCCTGGGCGGATCAGCCATGATCTTATTGAATGGCAGGGCAGGTTTGAGGGGCCGAATGGCATATTCCAGCTCCTATTATGTTCTTAAGTTAGCTTTCAGTGACTTATGGACAAGAACACCCAGGTTCCTTTGAACATCTACACTTTCTAATCTCTTACCATTTAGGAAATACACTGCACATCTGTTCTTCCTACCAAAGTGTACAACCCCACATTTTTCCACGTTATATTCCATCTGCCATGTTCTTGCCCACTCACTAAGTCTGTCCAATCCTCCTGTAGCCGCTTTACATCTTCCTCACAACACACATTCCCGCCTAGCTTTGTATTATCCGCGAACTTGGATGTATTACATTTGGTCTCCACTTTGGTTCGCCGGAACTGCTTGGGGCCTGCATCGAAAGATTCCTTCCAGGCCCCAGCAAGGTGCAGCTCTGGCGAATTCAAGGAGATCACGCCCCCTTTTATACAGCACTTGCTGCCATCAAGTAGGTAAGTTTAAAGGGCCAGGGAACTTGACAGACCGGGAGAAGGTAAGTGACCAAGGTAAGTGGATACGATTTGCGGGGTGGGGGTGTTTGGGGGGGGGCGACCAGAGGCTGGGGTGCCCAGAGTGGGCGCGACCGGGGGACTGGGGTGTCCGGAGGCCTAGGGTGCCCAAAGCGGGGGCGACCGGAGGACTGGAGGAAGGGGGGGGGGGAGTGGAGGAGGGCTGCGGCTCACCCTGAGCAATTCCTTTTTACATACCTAGAGAAGCTTTTACAGTTCGTTTTAATGTTTTTTTGCTAGATTACATTCATATTCTATTCTCCCTTTCTTCACCAGTTTCTTGGTCTTCCTTTGCTGTATTCTAAAAACCTCTCAAACCTCATGTTTACTACTACTTCTAGCAACTTTATAAGCCTTTTCTTTTAAACTTATACAATCCCTAACTTCATCAGCCATGGTTGACTGACTTTTTCTGGGTTTTTGCATCCTGAAGGAACGTATAGGTGCTGTAAGCTATGTAATAGTTCTTTGAAGACTATCCATTGCCTGTGTACCTTTTAAAATATTTTCCCAATCCACCTCAGCCAATTTGTCCCTCATGCCTTCATAATTTCCTTTGTACAACTTTAGCACCCTTGCTTCAGAGTGAAGGACTTCGCTTTCAAACATAATGTAAAAGTCTATCATATTGTGGTCATTCATCCCTAAAAGTTCTTTTACAAGATTATTAATTAGCCCTTTATCTTTAATGTTTTGCCTTGTGTCTCCTGCACCAGCAGATCTCCCTGCGAGTAGATCAGTCCATTTAAGATGTAACCCTTCCAACTTGTACAGGATCCATCTGTCCCAGAACTGGTCCCAATGCCTCAGAAATCTGATGCCCTCCCTCCTACACCAGTTCTCCAGCCACATATTTAATCAATCAATCCTCCTATTCATTTTCTCCCTAACACATGGCACTGGGAGTAATCCTGCGATTTCAACTCTTGAGGTCCTGCTTTTTAATTTCTTTCCTAACTCCCCGAAATCTGCTTTCAGGACCCCATCCCTCTTCCTACCTATATCATTGGTGCCAATGTGTGGCCACGACTTCTGGCTGATCCCCCTCCCCTGAAGGATGTCCTGCAGCCGCTTCATGACATCTTTGACCTTGGCACGAGGGAGGCAACACCACATCCTGGAGTCACGTTTACTGCTGCGGAAATGCTTGTCTGATCCCCTGACTATGGAATCCCTTATCACCATTGCCCTTCCATTCTTCTTCCTCCCCCTGTACAGCTGAGCTGCCTGTGGTGCCACAGGCTTGGCTCTGGCTGCCCTCCCCTGAGGAACCATCGCCCTCATCAGCATCCAAAACGGAAAACAAATTAGCAAGCAGGATAGGCTCAGGGGACTCCCGCACTACCTGCCTGGCAGTCACTGATTCCCTCTCCAGCTGTACACTTCTCACCTGTGTTGTGACCACCTCTCGGAGCGTGCTATCCACGGTAGTTCTCTGCCTCGTGGATACACAACAGTGAGTCCAGCCCCTGCTCAAGTTCCAAAACCTGGAGCTGAAGCTTGTGCAGCTGGTGAAGCTTCCTACAGATGTGTTTGTCAGGGACACACGGTACATCCACAACTTCACACATACTGCAGGATGGACACTCCACTAGGTCGAGCTGAACTGCCATCACGTAACTCTAAAAACTATTTATTACACTTAGAGTAAGTAAAATGAGTAGAATAAATTACTAGTAACTTAACTTTACTACACTTATGCTAACTTTATCTTACTTTGGTTTACTCTATTATTTTATTTCACTTTGACATGATTTAACTTTACTTTCCTATTACTAGTGTTCCTTACTGAAATCCAAGTAGTTCCTTTTTTTTAATAAATGATACGTTTTTCTTGTTTTAAGTTATTTAAACACATTCCCTAACAGCAGCTTCTCACCAACCAATGAACTTACAGGTTTCCTGTGATGTCACTCTTGGATCGTTTCAAACTCAGTCCACAGCCCAAGTCAAGGTGTCCCTCGCAGGTCTAGCTGTCTTCGCTCCCGGAAGGTGAGTGAAGACCCCGAGCCTCGCCCTCTATTTATCCACTGCGCGAGTAGAGGTGTCCCTTGCAGGTTCGGCTGTCTCTGCTCCTGCAGGCTCATGGATTGATGGTGGAATCATGCAGTGCACCCCTGATGAAGAAGTGAAGATTACATACGAACATACAAATTAGAAGCAGAAGTAGGCTTCTCGAACCTGCTTAATAGGATCATGGCTGGTCTGATTTTAACCTCTACTCCACATTCCCACCTACCCCCATAACCTTTCACCACCCCCCCCCCCCGCCCTTGCTTATATAACTGTGCCTTAAAAATATTCAAAGACTCTGCTTCCACCGTCTTTTGAGGAAAAGCTCCAAAGACTCACGACCCTCTGATTGTAGTGGTGTCCTCCGTGTCTGGAGCAATGATGCCAGGGACTGATCCCTGTCAAAAACAGAATTACCTGGAAAAACTCAGCAGGTCTGGCAGCATCGGCGGAGAAGAAAAGAGTTGACGTTTTGAGTCCTCATGACCCTTCATTTTTCCAGGTAATTCTGCTTTTGTTTTGGATTTCCAGCATCCGCAGTATTTTGTTTTTAACTGATTCCTGTGGAGCTGTGAACGCAAGAGACAACAGGCAAGATTGCAACAATCAGTGGAACTTTTATTCAGTTGAAGTGTGATGCAACGAACAGCCAGCAAACATTAGTCTATAAGCAAACGATTTCACAGAAACAGTAAATCTTTATCAATGACTAATATTGGGAACACATTGATTCAACAAGAGGCAAATATAGAAAATTGAACTGTTAAAAACACAAAATGATCTCGTGTAAGTTATGTGACTAGCTAAGAAGGATGTGACTGTGAAATGCTGCCACCAAGTGTCAGCAGCATGATACTTCAGATTGTCACCACGGTGAGTGCCACTGGGAAGCAGGATGGGGCATGGAATGCACTGACTTTATCTGCAGGGTGACTGTTGAAACCTCTGCACAATCTCCTGGCAAAGGGTGTCCAGCCTGCACCCAATTGTCTCCAACCTGCTGCAGATCAGGCTCAACTGGTGTCTGATGGACCTCAGAGTTTGCACATATCTGTGGTGCTCTTGGCAGCAGACTTTTTCTCTTGCATAGATCGCTCTAATCCTACTCCCACTCCTGAGCTGACATCAACCATACCACACTCGGATCTGGCCCTGCATCTTCTCCACCCAGCTGACTATACTGATACAGTGGAATTGGACCTTTGGAGACACTTGTCAGACTGCTCACGAGTTTTTTTTTCTTTATTCTTTCATGGGATGTGGTCATCACTGGAAAGGCAGCATTTGTTACCTATCCCCAATTGCCCTTGAACTGATTAGCTTGATGGAGCCATTTCAGAGGGCAGTTAAGAGTCAACCACACTGCTGTGGATCTGGAGCCATGCATAGGCCAGACTGGGTAAGGATGGCAGATTTCCTTCCCTAATGGGCATTAATGAACCAGATGGGCTTTCATAACAATCATTGATAGTTTCATGGTCACCATTACTGAGACTAACTTTCACATCCAGATTTATTAATTGAATTTTAAATTCCACCAGCTGCCATGGCGGGATTTGAACCCAGAGCGTTAGCCTGGTTACTATTCCAGTGAATTTACCACTGCACCACCATCTCCCCAGTGGGATGTGAATGTGATGATGCATCGCTCTTGGGCAGGGTGTGAGAAAAATAACCACTGTATTCCTTTCCCTCCACATTAGAACCATCACACCGCAGTGTGAGGATGGGAAAATCTGTACCCACTTGACCTTCCTCCCAGGACAACCAGCTCCCCCTTGTTGGTTGCTCCTGTTTCCCTCTGTGGGTAACTTAGGGTGCAACAGACACTGGAAATGATCTTTGTGCTTTACCACAATTTTTTAAAACTGAAATTAAGGTTTAAAAGTAGATCTAAGGTGATTTCATAACAGGAAGCCTTAATTTCTGTTCTGACATCTATTCTCAGATTGTGTTTGGTCAAGGAAGAAAGCCATTGGCTGCGGCGCAAACATGGTCCCCGATTTGATCTTGAGCTCACTGTGCTGCTCCTTTATGCAATCTGGTTAAACTGAACCAGATCCTTACAAAGAATTCAGCCAGCTAGGAGTTCTGCAGGTAATTTGGGGTATTGGTTTGAAATGCTAATTGAGAACACTGTATAATTCAAGAATCACAATGAGTATTATTGTTTGCTGATTATACATCCTATTATTAATTGCGGAATTTAAGGATTTTGGGCCATTTTTCCACAAAAAATAAATTGGCATGGTATATATTAAAATGCCATTTAAAGTGAACTCACAAATGCAGCTTGCAGCTGGGGCTGGAGGAAAAAGATTCATGATGCAAGCCAAACAAACTAACCGTCACTGCTCACGATGTTCTCTCCTCTACAATGGTGAGGCCAAAACTAGATTGGGTGATTGTTTTGCTGAACAGTTCCATCCAGTTTGTAAGCAGGACCCTGAACTTCTGCTTTCTTGCCATTTTTAATTCACTGCCCTTACTCAGACCTCAACCTCCTACACTGTTCACATGAAACCTAGTGAAATTTCGAGGAACAGTACGCCATTTTTCAATTAAGTCACTTTACAACCTTCCAGATTCAACGTTGATTTCCATAGCTAGTTCATAATCACAGCCCCCATATTTACATGCAGCAGCCGTTGGTTCTGCTGTTGCCATTTGTAGCTTCTCTAGATCCATCTTTTGTTTTTTTTAACGTGACATCATTTTTTACTTGACATCAAGGCTGCATTTGACCGAGTGTGACATCAAGGAGCCCTTGCAAAACTGGAGTCAATGGGAATCAGGGGGGAAACTCTCCAATGGGTTGGAGTCATACCGAGCACAACGGAAGATGGTTGTGGTTGTTGGAGGTCAGTCATCCCAGCTCCAGGACATCACTGCAGGAGTTCCTCAGGGTAGTATCCTTGGCCCAACCGTCTTCAGCTGTTTCATCAATGACCTTCCTTCCATCATAAGGTCAGAAGTGAGGATATTCGCTGATGATTGCACAATGTTCAGTACCATTTGTGACTTCTCAAATACTGAAGCAGTCCATGTCCAAATGCAGCAAGGCCTGGGTAATATCCAGGCTTGGGCTGACAAGTGTCAAGTAACATTCATGCCATACAAGTGCCAGGCAATGACCGTCTCCAATAAGAGAATCAAACTCACAAATGCACCCTTTGATGTTCAATGGCATTATCATCACTGAATCCCACACTATCAACATCCTGGGGGTTACCATTGACCAGAAACTGAACTGGACTAGCCATGTAAATACTGTGGCTACAAGAGCAGGCCAGTGGCTAGGAGTCCTGTGACGAGTAACACACCTCCTCACTCCCCAAAGCCTGTCCACCATCTACAAAGCACAAGTCACAAGTGTGATGGAATACTCCCCACTTGCCTGGATAAGTGCAGCTCCCAGAACAATCAAGAAGCTTGACACCATCCAGGACAACACAGCCCGCTTGATTGGCATTACATCCACAAACATTCATTCCCTCCACCACCGATGCACAGTAGGAGCAGTGTGTACCAACTACAAGATGCACTGCAGGAATTCACCAAGGTTCTTTAGACCGCACCTTCCAAACCCACGACCATGACCATCTAGAAGGACAAGGGCAGTAGATAGACGGGAACACCACCTGGAAGTTCCCCTCCAAGTCACTTACCATCCTGACTTGGAAATATATCGCTGTTCCTT